>NC_140289.1:3069798-3072298 GCF_964030765.1 Micromesistius poutassou
TTTACAGTTTTTGAGGTCAATACTGTAGGTATACAGCCTAGAGAGCTATATAATCGGCCTTTTTGCAAACAGATAAATTGAGGAACAGACGTTGATAAACCTTGCCCCTGGCGTACCAATGTGTGTGTGTGTGTGTGTGTGTTGTGTGTGTGTGTGTGTGTGTGTGTGTGTGTGTGTGTGTGTGTGTGTGTGTGTGCGTGTGGGCAGGCGCTTGCGTGCGTGCAGCTGCTGTGAAAAAAAGTACTTCCAATATTACATTTTGCCAATAGGTGGCACCATACCCAATTAAATAGCACCTCGGTAAACTGAGCGCGCCTACCATTTTTTCTGAAGCACATATTCGTTCTTCCACTAATGCCAGCTATATTTGGCTTCATTCTCCCAAACTGCTACAGTTTCCCTGTATCTATTACATAGCTGAGCTACAGTATGACTTTGAAAGATTAATATCTTGTTGCCCTCATCTCTGTATGATTGATTATTTAAAATGTCTGAGTATGTCAGTTCTAATGTGAGCCTTGAATCGTGCGTGCGGTGTGATTGTGTTTATGTGTGTGTGTGTGTGTGTGTGTGTGTGTGTGTGTGTGTGTGTGTGTGTGTGTGTGTGTGTGTGTGTGTGAGAGAGAGAGTGTGTATTTGTGTTTGTATGACCGTTGTGATGGGGTTTGTGTGCTTTTGTCTGTGTTTGTGTGTGTGTGTGTGTGTGTGTGTGTGTGTGTGTGTGTGTGTGTGTGTGTGTGTGTGTGTGTGTGTGTGTGTGTGTGTTTGTACTGCAGTATTTTATAGCTGGTTAGCCACTCAAGAAAGACACCATCCTGCCCCCCCCCCCACACACACAACACACAGACACACACACACACACACACACACACACACACACACACACGCACACTGGTTGGGTTGTCGGGTGGAACAGATGAGGCCCTCTGAGTGGGTGGCTTCAACCGACCTTTCCTTCTCCTCCTCCTCTCCCTCCTCCCCCTCTTCCTCCTCCCTCCCCCCCCTCCCCCTCTCCCTCCTCCTCCTCCCCCCTCCTCCTCTTCCTCCTCCTCTGCCTCACTCCAAACACAGAGAGAACCATACATTTGACCACAAAGACTGAGCGTAACCGCAAAGGAGTTTCTCTTCTGTAAAATCACACACACACACACACACACACACACACACACACACACACACACACACACACAGACACACACACACAGACACAGACACACGCACACAGGCGCGCGCACACACACACACACACACACACACACACACACACACACACATACATGAAAACACAGGCACGCTGACATAGATACACAAACATGGACACACGCACACACAAAGAAGCCAGATTTATCCGGCCTAATCAGTGGACTAAAAAGGAATGCAGACTCCGAGAAAGTTCAACCTAAAAACAAGACTTTGTACACCAGACACCTCTTCGCTCCATGTTTCGTGTCGACACTTTACAAACATATAGGCCTACGCGGTAACAAATAGGCCAACATCTTCCAATCTACACATCAGAACCATGCGATTAAAGGACGCAACCACAAAAAGACAAAGCAACCACTGGAATTTAAAAACACGACTAAAACACGTCATACTTTATGAGTCGAATCTAACGGCAGGGTCAGTCAAAAAGGAATTTCATTGTGCTTTTTAAATTTCATCGTGAAAAGGGCAAGCAACACCGCCTTCGAGCAAGGCACCGCAGTAAACCTGAAGCCCTCGGCAGCAGCTGCCGTCGCAGTATCGGCTGTAAAGCAGGGGAGGTAAAAGTGGGGCTCCGAACGCGTTTCCCCCCCCCCCCCGTCTTCCTCCCCCTGTGTGAAGGTAAGCGGCGTGTGTGTGGACGTCCTGTGTGAGGGAGCCTCTCTGAAAGCGGTGCGGTGAGGGGAGGCGCTCGCCCGGACGAGCCAAAGTGAACGAGCGAGGGGGCCGTAATTGGAGGTGCTTAAAAGCTCGCGGAGGGCCAAGAGTCACATGCAATTTGTTTTTTATGGCTGCAACACAGAGCATTGGCGGTCACGCACGCGCACACACAAACACACACACACACACGCACATATGCATGCACGCATGCATTCACACGCACGCACACACACGCAAAGAGGAATCTAGGGATCCACGTCTAGGCATGCCTTTTTTCTTTACTTTGGGGGTAATGTTAGCAGAAGGAAGGGGCACCCGGATAAATTATATTTTTCCAGGTGGAGACAATTATCGAGACGTGTACGTGTGTGTTTGTGTGTGTGTGTGTGTGTGTGTGTGTGTGTGTGTGTGTGTGTGTGTGTGTGTGTGTGTGTGTGTGTGTGCGTGTGTGTGCGTGTGTTCCTCTAACGAAAGAAAAAAAAAAAACATCCAAAATGTTATTTCTATGAACCATCCAGGTCTATTATGATTAGGAAGACATGAATCACAATCTGACCTCGCACAGCCAACACACGCGGCTTTAGACAGCCCCCTGAACACCCCCCCCCTCCTCCCCTCTCACCCCCCCCCCCCA
>NC_140289.1:3082298-3124798 GCF_964030765.1 Micromesistius poutassou
ACTGTACATCCCAGGAGTGTATCCCAGAGCTAATCCCAGTGGAGCTAAGGACATCACTTTGCACCATACGTCTCTCTGGGTTTGAAGGGACTTCTTTACCTTTGTCGTTTTTCGACAAACTCATCAAATCCTCTGACACAGTCATGTGGGACTTTACAGTGTTGGGATCCAAACAGAAAGGTGCTAAATGGAAGAAAAAGTATAATAGAAAATACTTTTAGACATATAAAGTCCAGTTGAACACAAGTCAAAAGGCTTTCTTGTTAATACTAATATGAATTGTATGATTGATTAAGGGGCTATTCATTTTTTATTCCTTACTGTACTGAATGATGCTCTTCATCTTCTCCCAGACGTGGAAGAGCAGGTTCCCTTTGTGTTTGGCCTCATCAATGAGGGCCCCTGATGGAGTCTCAGGGTCTGGCAGTGTACACTGGGCCCTGCAGGGACAGTCAGCAAGTCAGCAAGGGTTCTGACCATCGGTGCTGGGCTTGGAAAATAAAAATAGACGGGAATTGCCAGGGCAGAAATTACCTCTTTTTGATTGCTTCATAGTTCTTTTGGTAGAGAACAAAATGAACGGTTATTGGAAATAATATTTTTCACTTTGAGATGGTTATAGTAATGGGTAAAAGTATAAATCAGAATATTGAAGCAAATAATCACACGCATGAATGAGAGGTCTGCAGCCTTCAGGTCTGTTTCTGCATCTATCACGGTTTTGTAAAGAGAGGAAGTCTCAGCAATCAAATTGACGAGTCTGATCTGCATGGCCTGAGTCTTCTTTGCCGCCTCTTTCCTTAGTCCATCGATGCGGGTAGCCTCCTCTGCACGCAGAAACTGGTGAAGTTTCTGGAATTCTACTTTAATATTGTCTTCTGTCTGCTTTGCCTGTTTCTGCAATGACAGCCAAATGGATAAACTTATTACAAAATGGAATCACACATATTTTACAAATACTTGCATCTATATTCAGTTTGTTCTTACCTGAATATGGGCAGACATTTGTTCGCATGTCAGTTTCTCTTGTTTAAATTTGCTCAATTTGGTTCTCAAGTGCATCAGTGCAATCCTCAGTTTTTTCTGCAACATTTATCATTTAGTGTTAGGTGAGGCAATACAATTAAAGATCAATCAGGCAACATCTGAAAAGATAGCATGTGTATTTTAGTTTCAGGTTGAGTTAATTGTAACCCAAAACAATGTCTCACTTTGTTATCTTCCGCTGCTTCATTGATGGGTACACATTGGTGTTTCTTGTGATCCTTCGCGTCCCTGCAAATCAAACAGATAGGCTTCTGGTGGTCCTCGCAGAACAACTTCAGCCTCTCCCCGTGGGACTCACAGAGGTCCTCCGCCGTCTGGCGCGACACCTCTTCCTTGAGCGCCTCAGTCAGGTTCTTTAGCGCGAGATTACGCGGCGGTCGATCCAAGGAAAACATCTCATTGCAGACTGGACACCTCTTGCTTCCTTTCTGTGTCCACCATTCCTGGATGCAGTTTTTGCAGAAGCTATGACCGCACAGTAGAAGGATGGGATCGCTGTAGAAGTCACAGCACACGGGGCAAAGGCAGTCCTCCTCGGGACGAGAAGAGCTCGTAGCCATTTCTGTCTACTTCTTTCTGTTTCCTTCTGCTATAAAGAATCTGAGGAATATTCTACTTATACTTTAAAGGATATTACTAAATCTTTGTCTTATTTGTTACATACCTGTTCAATATGTAACAAATATTGAACAGCTCGATGTCCTTCTGAAGCAAACAAAAGCAAGCCAATCTTGTGTAGATGTTGTTGGCTTGACGCTCTCTAAATTCCTTTTTACTTTCACTTTGACAAAATTATGCAACGTCATCTTCCTGACTGTGACAGCTGCAAAAGGGGAAGGAGACTTTTTTTCCTCTGCAACTTTATTGGCACAGGAGATTATAGCACTCTCCTGGTATAGCCTAGGACAGTGGGAGATAACAAACTTTGGTTAATTATTACTTATGTTGGTTTATATATTTTCGACACACACACACACACACACACACACACACACACACAGTGGCCATGTGATGGATATTCTTTACTTTTAACCTCTCTCTCTCTCTCTCTCTCTCTCTCTCTCTCTCTCTCTCTCTCGCTCTCTCTCTCTCCATACAGAAGGCATGGCCCTGGTGAATGAAGCAGGGCGTGTCACACACACCAGGGTGCTATAGTAATGTCTCCTGGATTTACCTTTCCCCGGGCTGCTTTAAGTATTAAAGCTGTGGTTCGGGGGCGTAGAGGCAGTCTCCCTTGAGGCAGTTTCTGCACCTAAACGGAGATGTCCATAACCTTAAAACATTCAATCTACATGAAGTCAACAGGCTTTTAAAATGTTTTACGTCTGCCTTTGACTTTACTGATTGCATTTATGCTTCAAAAACATTTAAGTCGGCATTAATTTGTCATGTTTATCTTGATTAACAAAATGTATTCATAAAATTAAGCTTTGGAGCGGATTTTCAGGCAGAAGTAAAGCAAACAAACTTCCTGGTTGGCCCACAAAAACAGGTCTGCCCAGTCCGTCACAAAGAAGAAGAAGAAAGGTCATCCCTGGATCACTCAAAAATATACGTTTTTATTGACAGAACATCATCCAACAGCGGTATAAATGTGTCATGATCATCTTGTTAAATAAAATGTATATTGTTTATATTTTTATATAGTAATGGATTATTTTGGTGGAAGCAGAGCGAACATGAACTTCCGTTCTGTCCCACAAAAACACGTTCCCCTTATCCATCCCAAAGTAGAATAAATGTCATCCGTGGGTCACCTGATCAAATAGCACTCAACACAACAGCTCAGACGACGACACAATGCAAAGACAACGCAAATGTTAATAAAATAACATGCAAGCTGTGGTTTCAGGGATAGAAGCGTCCATACGAATCACCATGGCAACAATATAAAACATTGCATTAACAAACGTACTAAACATCATATACATTCACTGACTCAAGATTATGAAATAAAATGCACATTTATCTCTAGAAATGGTGTCAAAACACATTTTAATGCTGAAAGAACTTAAAATGTTGTATATCCACTGAAAATAAAAACAATGTCATCAATTTTGTTTTGGCAAGACAGAACCTTGACATACTGTACAGTATACATACTGTACAGTATTGCTGTTTCTTCTATAGGGGGTTTAAGTGTTCTTCTGGGTCTTTTTGGACGTCCTTTACAAACAACCTATTCGGTCATTTATGTTTGAGGACAGGCATGTTATGGAAATGAACCATCACTCTTTAACATCTCCCGGAGAGTACATCGACTTGCTGCATTATTTCTAACCATATACATGTAAGCCTTGTACCTATACAGTGAATTAAAATCTGTAAAATCAAAAGATTGTCAGTTTACATTTGGCATTACATTCTCAATTATGATTTACAGTTATGAAAGTCATACAATAAATGTAAAACTTAAAATGATTCAAACCAAAAATGTAAAATAATTCAAGGATAATTAGTGATATACTTGTTCCTGTTCCTGGGGAGCCAGTAAACACAAATGTATCGCTGTATGCAGTGAATCAGAAGGTTAATGGTAGAATACAGATTAGAAAGGTCATGTTTCCTCTTTAACGTGTCAATTACCATAAGGCTACACTAATGGGAGACAACCCGGGATAAGTTTAACATCACCAGTGAAAAATGGGAAATGGAGTCCTGTGTACTTCTTGCGTGTAATTGTTTGTATTTCTTTTTTTGTGTCAAGATCATAAAACAACAGCTTTTCTTTGTCCTGTTCAAACTGTACTCTGATTGTCTTAGGAACATTATCTGCTCTTATAATAGGGCCATAACTGGAAGATCCTGTACATTCTAGAAACCCAGTGCACATGAAGGATATGCCAGCCAGCGTCTCCTTGTCATTTTTTGTCGTAACCCCAATTTCCCAATAATCCCCTAACTGTACATCCCAGGAGTGTATCCCTGAGCTAATCCCAGTTGAGCCAAGGACATGAACACGCCCCATGCATCTCTCTGGGTTTGAAGGGACTTCTTTGCCTTTGCTGTTTGTCGTCAAACTCATCAAATCCTCTGACACAGTCTTGTCAGACGTTGCAGTGTTGGGATCCAAACAGAAAGGTGCTAAATGGAAGAAAAAGCATAATTTAAATAAAAGATGCATGATACTTTTAGACATATAAAGTCCAGTTGAACACAAGTGAAAAGGCTTCTTCTTATTTATTCTAATATGAATTGTATGATTGGTAAAGGGTCTATTAATTTTGTTACTGAATTTTGTTAGTTTCTTACTGTACTGAATGATGCCCTTCATCTTCTTCCAGACGTGGAAGAGCAGGTTCCCTCTGTGTTTGGCCTCATCGATGAGGGCCCCTGAAGGAGTCACAGGGTCTGCCAGTGTACACCGGGCCCTGCAGGGACAGTCAGCAAGTCAGCAAGGGTTCTGACCATCAGTGCTGGGCTTGGAAAATAAAAATGGACGGGAATTGCCAGGGCAGAAATTACCTATTTTTGATTGCTTCATAGTTCTTTGGGTAGAGAACAAAATGAATGGTTATTGGAAATAATATGTTTCACTTTGAGATGGTTATAGTAATGGGTAAAAGTATAAATCAGAATATTGAAGCAAATAATCACACGCATGAATGAGAGGTCTGCAGCCTTCAGGTCTGTTTCTGCAGCTTTCACGGTTTGAGAAAGAGAGGAAGTCTCAGCAATCAAATTAACGAGTCTGATCTGCATGGCCTGAGTCTTCTTTGCCGCCTCTTTCCTTAGTCCATCGATGCGGGTAGCCTCCTCTGCACGCAGAAACTGGTAAAGTTTCTGGAATTCTCCTTTAATCTTCTCTTCTGTCTGCTTTGCCTGTTTCTGCAATGATAGCCAAATGGATAAAATTAAGAAAAAAATGAATTACACATATTTTACAAATACTTGCATCTATATTAAGTTTGTTCTTACCTGAATATGGGAAGACATTTTTTCGCATGTCAGTTTCTCTTCTTTAAATTTGCTCAATTTGGTTCTCAAGTGCATCAGTGCAATCCTCAGTTTTTTCTGCAACATTTATCATTTAGTGTTAGGTGAGGCAATACAATTAAAGATCAATCAGGCAACATCTGAAAAGATAGCATGTGTACTTTAGTTTCAGGTTGAGTTAATTGTAACCCAAAACAATGTCTCACTTTGTTATCTTCCGCTGCTTCATTGATGGGTTTACATCGGTGTTTCTCGTGATCCTTCGCATCCCTGCAAATCACACAGATAGGCTTCTGGTGGTCCACGCAGAACAACTTGAGCCTCTCCCCGTGGGACTCACAGAGGTCCTCCGCCGTCTGGCGCGACGCCTCTTGCTTGAGCGACTCAGTCACGTTCTTTAGCGCGAGATTACGCGGCGGTCGATCCAAGGAAAACATCTCCTTGCAGACTGGACACGTCTTGCTTCCCTTCTGTGTCCACCATTGCTGGATGCAGTTTTTGCAGAAGCTGTGACCGCACAGTAGAAGGATGGGATCGCTGTAGAAGTCACAGCACACGGGGCAAAGACAGTCCTCCTCGGGACGAGAAGAGCTCGTAGCCATTTCTGTCTACTTCTTTCTGTTTCCTTCTGCTATAAAGAATCTGAGGAATATTCTACTTATACTTTAAAGGATATTACTAAATCTTTGTCTTATTTGTTACATACCTGTTCAATATGTAACAAATATTGAACAGCTCGATGTCCTTCTAAAGCAAACAAAAGGAAGCCAATCTTGTGTAGATGTTGTTGGCTTGACGCTCTCTAAATTCCTTTTTACTTTCACTTTGACAAAATTATGCAACGTCATCTTCCTGACTGTGACAGCTGCAAAAGGGGAAGGAGACTTTTTTTCCTCTGCAACTTTATTGGCACAGGAGATTATAGCACTCTCCTGGTATAGCCTAGGACAGTGGGAGATAACAAACTTTGGTTAATTATTACTTGTGTTGGTTTATATATTTTCGACACACACACACACACACACACATACACACACACACACACACACACACACACACACACACACACAATTGCCATGTGGCCATGTGATGCATATTCTTTACTTTTAACCTCTCTCTCTCTCTCTCTCTCTCTCTCTCTCTCTCTCTCTCTCTCTCTCTCTCTCTCTCTCTCTCTCTCTCTCTCGGGGGGGTCGGGGGCGTGGAGGTGGACTCCCTGAGGCAGTTTCTGCACCTAAACGGAGATGTCCATAACCTTAAAACATTCAATCTACATAAAGCCAACAGGCTTTCAAAATGTTTTACGTCTGCCTTTGACTTTATTGATTGCATTTATGCTTCAAAAACATTTAAGTCTGCATTTATTTGTCATGTTTATCTTGATTAACAAAATGTATTCATAAAATTAAGCTTTGGAGCGGATTTTCAGGCAGAAGTAAAGCAAACATAAACTTCCTGGTTGGCCCACAAAAACAGGTCGGCCCAGTCCGTCACAAAGAAGAAGAAATGTCATCCCTGGATCACTCGAAAATATAAGTTTTTATTGACAGAACATCATCCAACAGCGGTATAAATGTGTCATGATCATCTTGTTAAACAAAATGTATATTGTTTATATTTTTATATAGGAATGGATTATTTTGGCGGAAGCAGAGCGAACATGAACTTCCGTTCTGTCCCACAAAAACACGTTCCCCTTATCCATCCCAAAGTAGAATAAATGTAATCCGTGGGTCATCTGATCAAATAGCACTCAACACAACAGCTCAGACGACGACACAATGCAAAGACAACGCAAATGTTAATAAAATAACAAGCTGAGTGGTTTCAGGGATAGAAGCTTCCATACGAATCACCATGGCAACAATAGAAAACGTTGCATTAACAAAGGTACTAAACATCATATACATTCACTGACTCAAGATTATGAAATAAAATGAACATTTATTGCTAGAAATGTTATAAAAACACATTTTAATGCTGAAACTATCTTAAAATGTTGCATTTCCCACTGAGAATAAACCAATGTCATCCATTTTTTTTGGCAAGACAGAACCTTGACATACTGTACAGTATACATACTGTACAGTATTGCTGTTTCTTCTAACAGTTCAATAGGGGGTTTAAACCGTCATCTGGGTCTTTTTGGATGTCCTTCACAAACAACCTATTCTGTCATTTAGGTTTGAGGACAGGCATGTTATTATGGGGTCAGTTCAGTCTCATTAATAATGAATGCACCGAGAAGGATTCACAAATGTATTTTGTGATTTATATATTAACGACTCTCTTCTCACAAATACATTTCAATGCACACACAAATGAATATCGGTATGTATAAATGTAAAATAAATCCATAAACAAAAATAAGTTTCACAAACACATTTCTGATCCACACACATATGTGTCTTGTTTTAAATACGTCTAATATAAATCCATAAATATATTTGTAATTTTCATCAAAAATGTATTTGATGTTGTTACATTTATATACAAACTGTTAAACTTCAATTTACAAGACGCTTTTCATTTGTGAACTTGTTTGCATTTGTGTGTCAACTGGTCTGTATTTATATGTGGATTTTTGAGACTCTCCTGACGTGGCTGGATTCACGAATGCATTTTTTTCAACAAGGAACTCTCTGTAGCCAATCAGATGCCTCCCTCGTTTTCAGCCAATCCAGCCAATCCAGCCGGCCGAATTGACGGGGATATTCTCTGATATTATGAATAAAGACTGCGTCGAGTCTCTGGTAGGCCTACTTCCACAACAAGTGAAGACTCGTAGTATGAGTTATCTCGGCCATGGGGGAGAAGGAATTGGGGGAAAGGAACTTTGGCTTCGACTCTGAACAGCGACAGGAGGAGAAAGGGATTGTTGTCGTATGCAGACTCCCGGAGGAGCGCCTCCCGCCGATTGAAAAATTAACGTTACGAGTTCAGTCAGAAGTCAACAGTTGAAATATGGATGATGAATCGTTGCTCATCGAGGTGAAAAAACACTGTGTCCTGTCCTGTGACGTCTCAGCCGTAAAGTGTCCGGACCGCTTCCAGTGGGGATTGCAGTACGGAACACAGTCACTTCGCTGCCGTGACGCTTCCGTGACGGTTTTGGTGGAAATTGGCCTTGAGGGACTGCAGTCATGTGATTGGCTGAAAACGAGGGAGGCATCTGATTGGCTACAGAGAGTTCCTTGTTGAAAAAAATGCATTCGTGAATCCAGCCACGCCAGGAGAGTCTCAAAAATCCACATATAAATACAGACCAGTTGACACACAAATGCAAACAAGTTCACAAATGAAAATCGTCTTGTAAATTCAAGTTTAACAGTTTGTATATAAATGTAACAACATCCAACTGCATTTTTGATGAAAATTGCAAATATATTTTTAATATAGTTATGGATTTATATTACATTTATTTAAAACAAGACACATTTGTGTGTGGATCAGAAATGTGTTTGTGAAACTTATTTTTGTTTATGGATTTATTTTACATTTATACATACTGATATCCATTTGTGTGTGCATTGAAATATTTGTGAGAAGAGAGTCATTTATATATAAATCACAAAATACATTTGTGAATCCTTCTCTGTGCATTCATTATTAATGAGACTGAACTGACCCCATATGTTATGGGAATGAACAATAACTCTTTATCATCATGCGGAGACTGGAGAGTATATTGACTTGCTGCAATATTTATATGCATGTACTTTACATACAGTGAAGTAAAATCAGTAAAATCTAATGTTATTCAGGGATGCATTTACATTTGGCATTACATTCTCAATTATGATTTACAATTATGTAAATCATACAGTAAATAAAAAATTTAAAATGATTCAAACAAAGAATTTAAAAGAATCCGAAGATAATCAGTGATATACTTGGCGTTAACATGTTCCTGTGGAGCCAATAAACACAAAAATATACACAAATGTATTCCTGTATGCAGTGAATCAGAAGGTTAATGGTAGAATACCGATAAGAAAGGTCATGTTTCCTCTTTAACGCGTCAATTACCATAAGGCTATGGGGGACAACGTGGGATAAGTTTAACATCATCACTGAAAAATGGGAAAAATAATCCTGTGAACTTGTATTTAATTGTATGTATGTCTTTTTTTGTGTCAAGATCATAAAACAACAGCTTTCCTTTGTCCTGTTCAAACTTTACTCTGATCTTCTTAGGAAAGTTATCAACTGTTATCGGATAGTCTTCATTTTCTGGTCTATGTTGCGCTACATATTGATCGCTGTAGTTGAAGAGACTAGCCCGGGTCTCCTCTTTAGTTTTTGTTATAACCCCAACTTCCCAATAATCCCCTAACTGTACATCCCAGGAGTGTATCCCAGAGCTAATCACAGTAGAGCCAAGGACATCAACATGCCCCATGCATCTCTCTGGGTTTGAAGGGACTTCTTCCCTTTTGTTGTTTATCGTCAAACTCATCAAATCCTCTGACACAATTATGTGGGACTTTGCAGTGTTTGGATCCAAACAGAAAGGTGCTAAATGGAAGAAAAGTATAATTTAAAAAAAAGATGTATGATACTTTTAGACATTTAAAGTCCAGTTGAACACAAGTCAAAAGGCTTCTTATCATTTATTCTAATATGAATTGTATGATTGATTAAGGGTCTATTAATTTTGTTACTGTATTTTGTTACTTTCTTACTGTATTGAATGATGCTCTTCATCTTCTCCCAGACGTGGAAGAGCAGGTTCCCTCTGTGTTCGGCCTCATCGATGAGGGCCCCTGATGGAGTCTCAGGGTCTGGCAGTGTACACCGGGCCCTGCAGGGACAGTCAGCAAGTCAGCAAGGGTTCTGACCATCGGTGCTGGGCTGGGAAAATAAAAATAGACGGGAATTGCCAGGGCAGAAATTACCTCTTTTTGATTTCTTTGTAGTTCTTTGGGTAGAGGACAAAACAAATGGTTATTGGAAATTATATTTTTCACTTTTAAATGGTTATAGTAATGGTAGTTACTTTTCTTTTACTAGTAAAAGTATCGATTCAGAATATTGAAGCAAATAATCACAAGCATGAATGAGAGGTCTGCAGCCTCCAGGTCCGTCTCTGCAGCTTTCAGGGTTTGAGAAAGAGAGGAAGTCTCAGCAATCAAATTGACGCGTCTGATCTCCATGTCCTGACTCTTCTTTGCCGCCTCTTTCCTTAGTCCATCGATGCGGGTAGCCTCCTCTGCACGCAGAAACTGGTAAAGTTTCTGGAATTCTCCTTTAATCTTCTCTTCTGTCTGCTTTGCCTGTTTCTGCAATGATGGCCAAATGGATAAACTGGAATCACACATATTTTACGAATACTTGCATCTATATTCAGTATGTTCTTACCTGAATATGGGCAGACATTTTTTCGCATGTCAGTTTCTCTTCTTTCATTTTGCTCAATTTGGTTCTCAAGTGCATCAGTGCAATCCTCAGTTCATTCTGCAACATTTACCCTTTTATGTTAGGTGAGGAAAATAAATTGCATGTGTACTTTAGTTTCAGGTTGAGTTAATTGTAACCCAAAACAATGTCTCACTTTGCTATCTGCCGCTGCTTCATTGATGGGTACACATTGGTGTCTCTTGTGATCCTTTCCGTCCCTACAAATCACACAGATAGGCTTCTTGTGGTCCACACAGAACAACTTGAGCCTCTCTCCGTGGGTCTTACAGAGGTCCTCCACCACTGGCGCGACATTACACGTTAAATTCAAGGGAAGCATTTCCTCTTCGGTTCGTGAAGAGCTCCCACCCATTTCAAACTACTTCTGTTTCCTTCTTCTATAAACAATCTGAGAAAGATTCTACATACACTTTAAAGGATAATACTCAATATTTGTCTTCTTTTTTAACACATCTGGTCAATGCACGATGGCATTCAAAAGCAAACAAAAGCAAACCAATCTTGTATGTTGTTTGCCGGACGCTCTCTAAATCACTTTTTACTTTCACTTTGACAAAATGACGTATCATCTTCCTGTGATGCAAAAGGGGATGGAGCCTTTTTTTTTCTTGGCAACTTTATTGGCCCAGGAGATTACAGCACTCTCCTGGTAAAGCCCAGGAGAGTGGGAGATAAACAACTGTGGCTTTGGATAATTATTACTCTTGTTGGTTTATATGTTCTCACACACACACACACACACACACACACACACACACACACACACACACACACACACACACACACACACACACACACACACACACAATTGCCATGAGGCCATGTGATAGGGTTATTCTTTACATATTCTTTATTTACTTATTTACTTTATTAACGCTATTAATATGGCATGATCATCTTCTTACACAAAATGTATTTTGTTTATATTTGGCGGATTTAGGCACGGGCGAACCGGGCAGGTACCCGGGGCGGCCCCCCCCCCCCCCTCAACGACTCCGCCAGTCCGTAATCGCGCCGCCCCCCCCCCCCTGTCAACAACTTCGGGGGGGGGGGGGGGGGGGGGGGGTACGGAGTGGGTCTAGCCCGGGGCGTAATTCAATGTAGAACCGCTATAGGAATGGATTATTTCAGTGGAAGCAGAGTGAACATGAACTTGCGTTCTGTCCCACAAAAAAAACACGTTCCCCTTATCCATCCAAAGTATAATAAATATCATCTGTGGGTCACTTGATCAAATTACACTTAACACAACAGCTCAAATCACGACACCAGGTTTCCCAACCGGGTGCACATTGCAGATGGTACGTGGAAATTCCTTAGCCTGATGCATCAGCCGCTTACTTCATTACATTTCATATAGCGTCTGAACACGAGCCGTAGAGATTCGTTTGCTTCCGGGAGGCGGTTGCTTCCGTTTGCTTCGACTAATCGCTGCTGCTTGGCGGTGACGTGGTGACAATAGGGTTAGCATTAGCGTTTGGCTTGCATAATGTCTTCGCCACTAACGGGGCCAGCTTTAAGTCTTCAATATCCGGAATAGTTTCAAGCACAGAGCGTATAGCTTCGCCGACATCCATCTCGTCAACTGTTTACCGCAGCTTGGGAACTACACCGGTATTTCAGTTTGGGCGCTTCAGTTCGACGTCATCGCCCGTCATCGCCACATCTGCTCGCTGATTGGTCCGTCCGCTCTGGCGGACGGAGCAAACCGAAACGCATTGCTAGTTCCCTGACTATATGGTTGAGGCAAATTAAATTTGCCTGAACCAGTAGGCGGCGCTAGCCTGGCTAGAAATTCCTAGCCTGGCAATTTTTTTATTTTTTTTTTAAATAAAAAAAATAAAAATCTTCAGCACAAGAGACGTGATCAGTGGGCGTAGTTCAAATGACTCTTCTGTAGGCCTACGCAATTGTATAGTCCTTCAACCATTCAGACCAACGATCAAATAGCTGCTTGCCATCGCTTCCCTGTCGTCATTGTGTTTAACCAGCCAATAGCGTGAGGGGAAGAAGCCAGCTTGGTGATTGGCTCGCGCAAAAACGTATCAGAAACAGAGAGAAATGTATTGCTCCTCTCCAGCCCCTGCTGCAGAGCGAATTCAAATCGCCGGCCGAACGGGCTGGTGGTACCCAGTCTAGGAAATTCCAAGATGATACGTAAATATTCCTCAGTCGTTTTAAAAGCCAGTCAATAAAATGATAGTGCGCTATAACTAGTTTCCCCGGGGAGACAGTAACCTGTGGCACAGCCGCACCCAAATCACACAATCAAAACAGCTGCTTACAGCCAGACAAATATGAAGAAATGGCTCAAACGTCCACTTGCTCTGGATTCAGATGGGGGTTCAGAGGAGCCCGCCGAGAAACGCAAGAAAGAGGCCAAACTTAAACCAAGGCAGTAGGCTACAGTGAAAAATACGTTTTATATGGATTCACTTCTACTTCTGCGGACCTACCACAGCCTCAGTGATTCTGGTTTTAAGTTGAAATGCCTGTTTAAACTTATTCAAAGGAGCTCCAGTTTTTTGTGGTAAATGTTACAAGAGTTATATATGACGAAGGCGGGTTGATTATTTTGATTCCGTATTTATTTATTTGTTTATATTACTTATTTATTTTCAAGGCAACATATTTAATTTATGATGAAATAGAATGATTTTCATTCAATAGTCAATTCAATTCAATTCTTTATTTATCACAGACACTAGTACAAGGTCCATAGCAGAGTATAGAGTATAAAAGTCAGACAGAATGAAATTATTTAAAGACAAAAGACAAGAAAACAAGACAAAACAACCCATCAAGACAAGTCAAATCAAACCATCAAGACAACAAGACAAAACAAACCATCAAACATATAAGCACTCTCTCCAATGCCTCCTAAGCTTAGAGGAGTACCTCAAGGAGCTCTTAACTGGGTTCACTAGAGCTTCAATTATACTATTTTGTGAGAGATCCAGGCGGCACATTAATTTGTACATTATATTTCTAAGGACTGCCTCACACACTGGCACACTGGAGAAGACAAACAAGTAGCTGGCACTAAACCATCTAGGTAGCTGCATCAGCAATCTCAGTGTCATTATAGGCAACTGTAAGCTTCTGTAAGCTGCTTTTCTTATATATACACCATAAATAAGCAGTATACATAGGTGTACAAAAGGCTTTAAACAAAGAGCATTTCACATTAAAAGAGCACATACTGAACTTGCAAAGTAACATGTTAGCCTGGGCATATAACTTGCGGCGTTGACGATATATATCTTTATCATCACTAAGATCATCTGAGATTATGTAACCAAGATACTTTACTTCTTTACACACCTCAGTTGTGTTAGGTTCTACTTTTGAAGAATCATTAAACATGTATGAGTGAGGGGATACTCATGGTATGACAAAAAGGCTCAGGGGGTTCACAAGACAAAAAAGGTTGGGAACCACTGGACTACACAACATTGATTAAAATAACATGCAAGCTGAGTGGTTTCAGGGATAGAAGCGTCCATACACAAATCACCATGGCAACAATAGAAAACGTTGCATTAACAAACGTACTAAACATCATATACATTCACTGACTCAAGATTATGAAGATTATGATTCTGAAGACATTTATCGCTAGAAATGTTATCAAAACACATTTTAATGCTGAAACTATCTTAAAATGTCGCATTTTCCTCTGAGAATAAGACCAATGTCATCCATTTTGTTTTGGTAAGACAGAACCTTGACATACGTGACCTATTGCTGTTTCTTCGAACTGTCGATATGGGGTTGAAAGGTTTATCTGGGTCCTTTTGGACATCCTATTTAGGTTGGAGGACAGGCATGTTATGGGAAAGAACAATCAATCTTTAACATCTTGCGGAGAGTACATTGACTTGCTGCAATATTTCTATACATATGCATGTACTTCACATATACATTGAAGTAAAATCAGTAAAATCAAAAGTTTTTCAGGGATGCATTTACATTTGGCATTACATTCTCAATAACGATTTACAAATATGTAAATCATACAATACATCTTAAAATTATTCAAACAAAAAAGAAAAAATAATCCAAAATATAATTAATGATATACTTGGTGTTAACATGTTCCTGTGGAGCCAATAAACACAAATGTATTCCTGTATGCAGTGAATCAGAAGGTTAATGGTAGAATACAGTTTAGAAAGGTCATGTTTCCTCTTTAAGTGACAATTAGGCTACACTAATGGGGGCACTGATAAGTTTAACATCACCACAGAAAAAAGGGAAAATGTGCCCTGTGTACTTGCATGTAATTGTATGTATGTCTTTTTTCGTGTCAAGATCATAAAACGACAGCTTTCCTTTGTACTGTTAAAACTGTACTCTGATCTTCTTAGGAAAGTTATCAACTTCTATCGGAAAATGTTCATTTTCTGGACCATGTTGACCCACAACGAGACTCTCGTGGCTGAAGAGACTAGCGCGGGTATTCTCTTTAGTTTTTGTTATAACCCCAACTTCCCAAGAATCCCCTAACTGTACATCCCAGGAGTGTATCCCAGAGCTAATCACAGTAGAGCCAAGGACATCAACACACCCCATGCATCTCTCTGGGTTTGAAGGGACTTCTTCCCTTTTGTTGTTTATCGTCAAACTCATCAAATCCTCTGACACAATTATGTGGGACTTTGCAGTGTTTGGATCCAAACAGAAAGGTGCTAAATGGAAGAAAAGTATAATTTAAAAAAAAGATGTATGATACTTTTAGTCATATAAAGTCCAGTTGAACACAAGTCAAAAGGCTTCTTATCATTTATTCTAATATGAATTGTATGAGTGATTAAGGGTCTATTAATTTTGTTACTGTATTTTGTTACTTTCTTACTGTATTGAATGATGCCCTTCATCTTCTCCCAGACGTGGAAGAGCAGGTTCCCTCTGTGTTCGGCCTCATCGATGAGGGCCCCTGATGGAGTCTCAGGGTCTGGCAGTGTACACTGGGCCCTGCAGGGACAGTCAGCAAGTCAGCAAGGGTTCTGACCATCAGTGCTGGGCTTGGAAAATAAAAATAGACGGGAATTGCCAGGGCAGAAATTACCTCTTTATGATTGCTTTGTAGTTCTTTGGGTAGAGGACAAAACAAATGGTTATTGGAAATTATATTTTTCACTTTTAAATGGTTATAGTAATGGGTAAAAGTATAAATTCAGAATATTGAAGCAAATAATCACAAGCATGAATGAGAGGTCTGCAGCCTCCAGGTCCTTCTCTGCAGTTTTCACGGTTTGGGAAAGAGAGGAAGTCTCAGCAATCAAATTGACACGTCTGATCTGCATGGCCTGAGTCTTCTTTGCCGCCTCTTTCCTTAGTCCATCGATGCGGGTAGCCTCCTCTGCACGCAGAAACTGGTAAAGTATCTGGAATTCTCCTTTAATCTTCTCTTCTGTCTGTTTTTCCTGTTTCTGCAATGATAGCCAAATGGATACACTTAAGAAAATAATGAAATCAAACACATTTTACAAATACTTCTATATGCATCTATATTCACTTTGTTCTTACCTGAATGTGGGCGTACATTTTGTCATATGTCAGTTTCTCTTCTTTAAATTTGCTCAATTTAGTTCTCAAGTGCATCAGTGCAATCCTCAGTTCTTTCTGCAACATTTATCATGTAATGTTAGGTGAGGCAAATAAAATTCAAAATCTGAAAAGATGACTTGTGTAGGCCTAGTTAATTGTAACCCAAAACAATGTCTCACTTTGTTATCTTCCGCTGCTTCGTTGATGGGTACACATTGGTGTTTCTTGTGATCCTTTGCGTCCCTGCAAATCACACAGATAGGCTTCTGGTGGTCCTCGCAGAACAACTTGAGCCTCTCTCCGTGAATCTCACAGAGGTCCTCCGCCGTCTGGCGCGACGCCTCTTCCTTGAGCGCCTCAGTCACGTTCTTTAGCGCGAGATTACGCGGCGGTCGAGCCAAGGAAGACAACTCCTTGCAGACTGGACAAGTCTTGCTTACTTCCTGTGTCCACCATACCTGGATGCAGTTTTGGCAGAAGCTGTGACCGCACAGTAGAATGATGGGGTCGCTGTAGAAGGTACAGCACACGGGGCAAATGCAGTCCTCCTCGGGACGAGAAGAGCTCGCAGCCATTTCTGTCTACTTTCTGTTTCTTTGTTCTATAAAGACTGAGAAAGACTCTACTTTAAAGGACAATACTAAATCTTTGTCTTATTTGTTACATATATATTCAACGCTCGGTGTGCTTCTGAAGCAAATAAAAGCAACCCAATCTTGTGTCGATGTCGTCGGTTTGACGCTCTCTGAATCGCTTCTTACTTTCACTTTGACAAAATGATGATCATCTTCCTGTAACTGCTGCAAACGGGGAAGGTGCATTTTTTTTCTCGGCAACTTTATTGGCCCAGGAGATTACAGCACTCGCCAGGTAAAGCCCAGGAGAGTGGGAGATATAAAAAAACAAAAAACTGTGGCTTTGGTTTATTATTACTCGTGTTGGTTTTGTATTTTGTATCTCTCTCTCTCTCTCAATGTGTTCTACCATCAAGATCTTCATACTGAAGGCATGGCCCTGGGGAATGAAGCAGGGCATGTCACATACAAGTGAGTGTGTATGGTAATGCTTACCATAGCTTTACCATGCTATGGTAATGTCTCCTGGATTTACCTTTTCCCGGGCTGCTTTAAGTATTAAAGCTGTGGGTCGGGGGCGTGGAGGTGGACTCCCTGAGGCAGTTTCTGCACCTAAACGGAGATGCTCATTACCATAAAACATTCAATCTACATAAAGCCAACAGACTTTCAAAATGTTTTACGTCTGCCTTTGACTTTATTGATTGCATTTATGCTTCAAAAACATTTAAGTCTGCATTAATTTGTCATGTTTATCTTGATTAACAAAATGTATTCATAAAATTAAGCTTTGGAGCGGATTTTCAGGCAGAAGTAAAGCACACATAAACTTCCTGGTTGGCCCACAAAAACAGGTCTGCCCAGTCCGTCACAAAGAAGAAGAAGAAAGGTCACCCCTGGATCACTCAAAAATATACGTTTTTATTGACAGAACATCATCCAACAGCGGTATAAATGTGTCATGATCATCTTGTTAAACAAAATGTATATTGTTTATATTTTTATATAGTAATGGATTATTTTGGTGGAAGCAGAGCGAACATGAACTTCCGTTCTGTCCCACAAAAACACGTTCCCCTTATCCATCCCAAAGTAGAATAAATGTCATCCATGGGTCACCTGATCAAATAGCACTCAACACAACAGCTCAGACGACGACACAATGCAAAGACAACGCAAATGTTAATAAAATAACATGCAAGCTGAGTGGTTTCAGGGATAGAAGCGTCCATACGAATCACCATGGCAACAATAGAAAACGTTGCATTAACAAAGGTACTAAACATCATATACATTCACTGACTCAAGATTATGAAATAAAATGAACATTTATCGCTAGAAATGGTGTCAAAAGACATTTTAATGCTGAAAGAACTTAAAATGTTGTATTTTCCACTGACAATAAAACCAATGTCATCAATTTTGTTTTGGCAAGACAGAACCTTGTTCTGTTTCTTCTAACAGTCAATAGGGGGTTTAAGCGTTCTTCTGGGTCTTTTTGGACGTCCTTTACAAACAACCTATTCTGTCATTTAGGTTGGAGGACAGGCATGTTATGGGAATGAACCATCACTCTTTAACATCTCCCGGAGAGTACATCGACTTGCTGCATTATTTCTAAACATATACATGTAAGCCTTGTACCTATACAGTGAAGTAATATCAGTAAAATCAAAATATTCTAATTCTAAATCTAAAACTTAAAATGATTCAAACCAAAAATGTAAAATAAAGATAATTAGTGATATACTTGGTGTTAACATGTTCCTGGGGAGCCAGTAAACACAAACGTATCGCTGTATGCAGTGAATCAGAAGGTTAATGGTAGAATACAGATTAGAAAGGTCATGTTTCCTATTTAACGTGTCAATTACCATAAGGCTACACTAATGGGGGACAACGCGGGAGAAGTTTAACATCACCACGGAAAAATGGGAAATAGAGTCCTTTGAACTTGTGTGTTATTGTACTTATAGTTTTTTTCCTGTCAAGATCATAAAACAACAGCTTTCCATTGTCATGTTCAAAGTTTAGTCTGATCTTCCCAGGTATTTTATCAACTTCTATAACACGCTCACTTTCTGAACAAACTTGAACTAGAATGTCAATGTCATGGACGACCAGACAAGCCTTCTTCTCTTTAGTTTTTCTTGTAACCCCAACTTCCCAAAAACCCCCTAACTGTACATCCCAGGAGTGTATCCCAGAGCTTATCCCAGTGGAGCTAAGGACATCACTTTGCACCATACGTCTCTCTGGGTTTGAAGGGACTTCTTTACCTTTGTCGTTTTTCGACAAACTCATCAAATCCTCTGACACAGTCATGTGGGACTTTGCAGTGTTGGGATCCAAACAGAAAGGTGCTAAATAGAAGAAAAGCATAATAGAAAAATACTTTTAGACATATAAAGTCCAGTTGAACACAAGTCAAAAGGCTTTCTTATTAATACTAATATGAATTGTATGATTGATTAAGGGGATATTCATTTTTTATTCCTTACTGTACTGAATGATGCTCTTCATCTTCTTCCAGACGTGGAAGGGCAGGTTCCCTCTGTGTTTGGCCTCATCGATGAGGGCCCCTGAAGGAGTCTCAGGGTCTGGCAGTGTACACCGGGCCCTGCAGGGACAGTCAGCAAGTCAGCAAGGGTTCTGACCATCGGTGTTGGGCTGGGAAAATAAAAATGGACGGGAATTGCCTGGGCAGAAATTACCTCTTTTTGATTGCTTCGTAGTTCTTTGGATAGAGGACAAAAAAATGGTTATTGGAAATAATATTTTTCATTTGAGATTTGTGGTTATAGTAATGGGTAAAAGTATAAATCAGAATATTGAAGCAAATAATCACACGCATGAATGAGAGGTCTGCAGCCTTCAGGTCTGTTTCTGCAGCTTTCAGGGTTTGAGAAAGAGAGGAAGTCTCAGCAATCAAATTGACGAGTCTGATCTGCATGGCCTGACTCTTCTTTGCCACCTCTTTCCTTAATCCATCGATGCGGGTAGCCTTCTCTGCACGCAGAAACTGGTGAAGTTTCTGGAATTCTACTTTAATATTGTCTTCTGTCTGCTTTGCCTGTTTCTGCAATGATAGCCAAATGGATAAACTTATTAAAAAAATCAGGAATCACACATATTTTACAAATACTTGCATCTATATTCAGTTTGTTCTTACCTGAATATGGGCAGACATTTGTTCACATGTCAGTTTCTCTTCTTTAAATTTGCTCATTTTGGTTCTCAAGTGCATCAGTGCAATCCTCAGTTTTTTCTGCAACATTTATCATTTAGTGTTAGGTGAGGCAATACAATTAAAGATCAATCAGGCAACATCTGAAAAGATAGCATGTGTACTTTGGTTTCAGGTTGAGTTAATTGTAACCCAAAACAATGTCTCACTTTGTTATCTTCCGCTGCTTCATTGATTGGTACACATCGGTGTTTCTTGTGATCCTTTGCGTCTCTGCAAATCACACAGATAGGCTTCTGGTGGTCCTCGCAGAACAACTTGAGCCTCTCCCCGTGGGACTCACAGAGGTCCTCCGCCGTCTGGCGCGACGCCTCTTCCTTGAGCGACGCCTCTTGCTTGAGCGCCTCAGTCAGGTTCTTTAGCGCGAGATTACGCGGCGGTCGATCCAAGGAAAACAACTCCTTGCAGACTGGACACGTCTTGCTTCCTTTCTGTGTCCACCATTCCTGGATGCAGTTTGTGCAGAAGCTGTGACCGCACAGTAGAAGGATGGGATCGCTGTAGAAGTCACAGCACACGGGGCAAAGGCAGTCCTCATCTGGACGGGAAGAGCTCGTAGCCATTTCGATCTACTTCTTTCAGTTTTTTTCTTCTATAAGGAGTCTGAGGAAGATTCTACTCATACTTTAAAGGATAATACTCAATATTTGTCTTATTGTTTTACATATCTGGTCAATGCTCGATGGCATTCAAAAGCAAGCCAATATTGTGTAGATGTTGTTGGCTTGACGCTCTCTAAATCGCTTTTTACTTTCACTTTGACAAAACGATGCATCATCATCTTCCTGTGACAGCTGAAAAAAGGGGAAGTAGCCTTTTTTTCTCTGAAACTTTATTGGCCCAGGAGATTACAGCACTCGCCTGATATAGCCAGGAGAATGGGAGATAAAAAATAAAAAAAATACTGCGGCTTTGGTTAATTATTACTCGTGTTGGTTTTGTATGTTTTCGACACACATACACGAAATGTGTATTCTTTACTTTTAACCTCTTTTTCTTTAAAACTCTACTTTTAACCTCTCTCTCTCTCTCTCTCTCTCTCTCTCTCTCTCTCTCTCTCTCTCTCTCTCTTTCTCTCTCTCTTTCTCCCGCTCTCTCTCTCTTTCTCCCGCTCTCTCTCTCTCTCTCTCTCTCTCTCTCTCTCTCTCTCTCTCTCTCTCTCTCTCTCTCTCTCTGTCTCTCTCTCTCTCTCAATGTATTCTACCATCAAGATCTCCATACTGAAGGCATGGCCCTGGGGAATGAAGCAGGGCATGTCACATACAAGTGAGTGTGTATTGTAATGCTTACCATAGCTTTACCATGCTATGGTGATGTCTCCTAGATTTACCTTTCCCCGGGCTGCTTTAAGTATTAAAGCTGTGGGTCGGGGGCGTGGAGGTGGACTCCCTGAGGCAGTTTCTGCACCTAAATGGAGATGTCCATTACCATAAAACATTCAATCTACATAAAGCCAACAGGCTTTCAAAATGTTTTACATCTGCCTTTCACTTTAGTGATTGCATTTATGCTTCAAAAACATTTAAAGCAGCATTTATTTGTCATGTTTATAAACAAAATATATGTATAAAATTAAGCTTTGGAGCAGATTTTCGGGAAGAGGTCAAGTGAACATAAACTTCCTGGTTGGCCGACAAAAACAGGTCTGCCTAGTCCCTCACAAAGAAGACCAAGAAATGTCTTCCCTGGATCACTCCAAAGTATAAGTATTTATTGAAAGAACATCATCCAACAGAGGTATAAATGTGTCATGATCATCTTGTTAAACAAAATGTTTTTTGTTTATATTTTTATACAGGAATGGATTATTTCAGCGGGAGCAGACCGAAACTGAACTTCCATTCTGTCCCACAAAAACAAGTTCCCCTTATCCATCCCAAAGAAGAATACATGTCACTTGATCAAATTGCACTTACAACAGCTCAGATGACGACACAACGCAAAGACATTGATTAAAACAACATGCAAGCTGAGGGGTTTCAGGGATAGAAGCATCCATACGAATCACCATGGCAATAATAGAAAACGTTGCATTAACTAACGTACTAAACATCATATACATTCACTGACTCAAGATTATGAAATAAAATGCACATTTATCGCTAGAAATGTTATCAAAACACATTTTAATGCTGAAACTATCTTAAAATGTCGCATTTGCCAGTGAGAATAAAACCAATGTCATCAATTTTTTTTTGGCAAGACAGAACCTTGACATACTGTACAGTATACATACTGTACAGTATTGCTGTTTCTTCTAACAGTCGATAGGGGGTTTAAACCATCATCTGGGTCTTTTTGGACGTCATATACAAACAACCTATTCTGTCATTTAGGTTGGAGGACAGGCATGTTATGGGAATGAACCATCACTCTTTAACATAATCTGGAGAGTACATTGACTTGCTGCATTATTTATATGCATAAACATGTAACCCTTATATATATACAGTGAAGTACAATCAGTAAAATCAAAAGATTGTCAGGGTTTACATTTGGCAATACATTCTCAATTATGATTTACAATTATGTAAATCATACAATAAATCTACAACTTAAAACATTCAAACAAAAAATAAACCACAGATCATAGATCATTTGTGATATATTTGGTGTTAGCATGCTCCTGTGGAGCCAATAAACACAAATGTATTGCTGTATGCAGTGAATCAGAAGGTTAATGGTAGAATACAGATTAGAAAGGTATTCTCTTTAACGTGTCAATAACCATAAGGCTACACTAATGGGCGACACCCCGGAATAAGTTTAACATCACCACTGAAAAATGGGAAATAGAATCCCGTGAACTTGCGTGTAATTGTATGTATGTCTTTTCTCGTGTCAAGATCGTAAAACAACAGCTTTCCTTCGTCCTGGTCAAACTGTACTCTGATCTTCTTAGGAAAGTTATCAAATGCTATCTGAGAGTCTTGATTTTCTGCATGTTGAGCTAGAACGTCACCGTGGATGAAGAGACTAGCCTGGGTCTTCTCTTCAGTTTTTGTTATAACCCCAACTTCCCAATAATCCCCTAACTGTACATCCCAGGAGTGTATCCCAGAGCTAATCACAGTAGAGCCAAGGACATCAACATGCCCCATGCATCTCTCTGGGTTTGAAGGGACTTCTTCCCTTTCGTTGTTCATCGTCAAACTCATCAAATCCTCTGACACAATCATGTTATACTTTGCAGTGTTTGGATCCAAACAGAAAGGTGCTAAATGGAAGAAAAGTATAATTTAAAAAAAAAGATGCATGATACTTTTAGACATATAAAGTCCAGTTGAACACAAGTGAAAAGGCTTCTTGTTATTTATTCTAATATGAATTGTATGATTGGTTAAGGGTCTATTAATTTTGTTACTGAATTTTGTTAGTTTCTTACTGTACTGAATGATGCTCTTCATCTTCTTCCAGACGTGGAAGAGCAGGTTCCCTCTGTGTTTGGCCTCATCGATGAGGGCCCCTGAAGGAGTCTCAGGGTCTGCCAGTGTACACCGGGCCCTGCAGGGACAGTCAGCAAGTCAGCAAGGGTTCTGACCATCGGTGCTGGGCTTGGAAAATAAAAATGGACGGGAATTGCCAGGGCAGAAATTACCTCTTTTTGATTGCTTCATAGTTCTTTGGGTAGAGGACAAAACAAATGCTTATTGGAAATAATATGTTTCATTTTGAGATGGTTATAGTAATGGGTAAAACTATACATTCAGAATATTGAAGCAAATAATCACAAGCATGAATGGGAGGTCTGCAGCCTTCAGGTCTGTCTCTGCAGCTTTCACGGTTTCGGAAAGAGAGGAAGTCTCAGCAATCAAATTGCTGCCTCTGATCCCCATTGCCTGACGCTTCTTTGCCGCCTCTTTCCTTAGTCCATCGATGCGGGTAGCCTCCTCTGCACGCAGAAACTGGTAAATTTTTTGGAATTCTCCTTTAATCTTCTCTTCTGTCTGCTTTGCCTGTTTCTGCAATGATAGCCAAATGGATAAAATTAAGAAAAAATGGAATTACACATATTTTACAAATACAAATACTTGTACAAATACTATTTATATTCAGTATGTTCTTACCTGAATGTGGGCATACATTTTGTCACATGTCAGTTTCTCTTCTTTAAATTTGCTCAATTTGGTTCTCAAGTTCATCAGTGCAATCCTCAGTTCTTTCTGCAACATTTATAATTTTATGTAAGGTGAGGCAAATCCAATTCAAAATCAATCAGGCAACATCTAAGAATATAGCATGTGTATTTTAGTTTCAGGTGGAGTTAATTGTAACCCAAAACAATGTCTCACTTTGTTATCTGCCGCTGCTTCATTGATGGGTACACATTGGTGTTTCTTGTGATCCTTTGCGTCCCTGCAAATCACACAGATAGGCTTCTGGTGGTCCACGCAGAACAACTTGAGCCTCTCCCCGTGGGACTCACAGAGGTCCTCCGCCGTCTGGTGCGACGCCTCTTGCTTGAGCGAGTCAGTCAGGTTCTTTAGCGCAAGATTACGCGGCGGTAGATCCAAGGAACACATCTCCTTGCAGACTGGACACGTCTTGCTTCCGTTCTGTGTCCACCATTGCTGTATGCAGTTTTGGCAAAAGCTGTGACCGCACAGTAGAATGATGGGATCGCTGTAGAAGTCATAGCACACGGGGCAAAGGCAGTCCTCCTCGGGACGAGAAGAGCTCGCAGCCATTTCTGTCTACTTTCTGTTTCTTTCTTCTATAAAGAATCTGAGGAAGATTCTACTTATACTTTAAAGGATATTACTAATTCAAAAGCAAGCCAATCTTGTGTAGATGTTGTTGGCTTGACACTCTTTAAATCCCTTTTTACTTTCAGTTCGACAAAATGTTGTAACATCATCTTCCAGACGACAGCTGCAAAAGGGGATGGAGCATTTTTTTCCCCTGCAACTTTATTGGCACAGGAGATTACAGCACTCTCCGGTATAGCCCAGGAGAGTGGAAGATAACAAACAACTTTGGCTTTGGTTATTTATTACTCGTGTTGGTTTATATGTTTTCGACCCACACGTGTCGAAATGTATATTCTTTACTTTTAAAATGTAACTTATTTTTCTCTCTCCCTCTCTCTCTCTCTCTCTCTCTCTCTCTCTCTCTATCTTACCATGAAGATCTCCATACAGAAGGCATGGCCCTGGTGAATGAAGCAGGGCGTGTCACACACACCAGGGTGCTATAGTAATGTCTCCTAGATTTACCTTTCCCCGGGCTGCTTTAAGTATTAAAGCTGTGGGTCGGGGGCGTGGAGGCGGACTCCCTCGAGGCACTTTCTGCACTAGAACGCTGATGTCCATAACCATAAAACATTCAATCTACATAAAGCCAACAGGGCTTGGATCTGGCTACAGTAGGGTCTCTAGGGCCATGCAGTAAAGCGGCCCTGAGCTGCTATAGACTGGAAGCGGGAGGGAAAGTGCAGCCGATGGTAAACTAATTTGGCTTGAGGTCACGGAGAGACACCCACTCAAAGACTGGGAATGCGGAAACACAATACACTGTATGCACCTGTAAGGAATATAATAACCGCTTGTTGCTCAAACATGGGGGAGAGTCTTCTGGGACTTCTCATGCTTGCTTTCATTCTCCGTCCTGTGCTCCCACACACACACACACACACACACACACACACTCAAACTCACTTTCTCACGCTCATGTTTTCATACGGACACACACACACACACACACACACACACACACACACACACATACATACACGTGCACGCACACACGGACACACACACATGCACACAATCACACAGACCCTACTGTCAGGAATAACTCATGTCATCGATTTAACCGTTTATGTCATTAAATGGTTCCACAATTTAGTTTGGCGTATGGTTCCACTCTTTTCTGCTGCTCCCTGCTGTAGGATTTAAAGCATGACATACAGACGTCAGATACAGCAACACCAGCAGCACTCCAACATTTAATAACAGGGAGTACTATACAATCCCCCATGGGGTACATCAGATATCTCAACCCATTGTTTAGATTATGTGCAATACAGAGCAGAACCAAAGCAGGTTTAGGCTGGGGTGGTGCCAGGCGAAATTCTGCTCAGCACACTTAACTTTGCAGGGTGTGTGTTTGAGTTGGAAGGCCTGAAATTGACCGCTGGTCAGTGTACGTGTGTTTGATTGGACCGCGTTAGTAGTCAGCTGATAGGGGCCCATGAGTGTCCTGCCAGAACTAGCAACGCCCATATGTGTGGCATATGATCTCTTGCTAGGGACAAAAGACTGGGAAACAATTCGGCCTGGCCCTGTGCCACTTAGCTGTTAGCTTTGTTAGCATCAAATAGCGGTAAATGTTCTCTCCAAACCGTTCAATAGGTGATGGCAAGGAAGAGAGAAAGTTAGAAACGCACATTTAATAATATTTAGCCTTACTGATGCTTTATCAGTCAAGCTGTTATCAAGCTGTTATCAGCTTGATAACATCTTGTTATCAAGCTGTTATCTGTTATTGCTGATCTCACCACCAAAGGTTGGTGTTTTTTTTTAATATTAAATAAAAATAAATCCTAAACTTTTAAAAACAATAGACATTCATTGACACTAAGGCCAAAAATAGTTAATATAACTATAATGTATGTAATATATGTTGTTTGGTGCAGGCTCTATAGTTGTACTCTCTGCTGAAGTACATTGCGTATCACTGCATCACAGTATATATATATATATATAGTGGGAGAGAAACCCATTGTTAGGGAGTAACTGGGGCAGCAACTGACCACTGTGCTGGAGAGGAATTTACGATGTGTCAAATGTTTCCTTTCTTTGTCCCCTGCACACTCCACAACCAATTACATAGCAACACACAATCCAGCAATGAGTTAATTACCAGCCATTGACTCCTGCATCCCTCTCTCTCTCTCGCTTTCTCTCTCTCTCTCTCTCTCTCTCTCTCTCTCTCTCTCTCTCACACACACACACACACACTCTCCCCTCTCTCTCTGTCTCTCTCTCTCTCTCTTTCTCCCTCTCTCTCTCCCACCCTCCCTCCCATCCTCCCACCTCTCTCTCTCTCTCTCTCTCGCTCTCTAGCTCTCTCTCTTCTATCTCTCTCTCTCTCTCTCCCACTCTCCCCCCTCTCTCTCTCACTCCCTCTCTCTCCCACCCTCCCTCACACCCTCCCATATCTCTCTCTCTCCCATATCTCTCTCTCTCTTTCGCTAACAAAGTTCTATTAAAAAGATTTTAAATTTTTTTTTAAATACAGTAGAACAGTACAGTAGAAAAAAAAATTGGAGGGTTGAATGGGTTACTCAAACTATTTCCTGGAGTTGGGTGACAGAATGACTTGAATAGTCCTTATGTCTTGGTCTGTGAGACGTGTGTTGTGCAAAAATCTGCTTCGAGTCATAAGCGCCATTTAGATTTTAGACCGCTCCCGGCTGGTTTCTGACCAATTAGGGCTTCTCTTCCATGATCTTTTCATGGAACCCATGTCAATCACAGCTGCTCTCTCTCTCTCTCTCTCTCTCTCTCTTTCTCTCTCTCTCTCTCTCTCTCTCTCTCTTTAAAAAAAAGTGAGCAGCTTTAAATCTATCAAATGTCTTTTTCGGATTCAATATCGCCGCCCAACCGTAGCACTTGGCGGCTGCGTAAAAAAAAGAAAAAAGACGACGGACATTGTTTATGTGCTCACCAGACCCGAAATAAACCACATGGGCCGCTCCATTTGGGAAACCAATTTGGGGACTAAGGGAGAGGAGGGGGGCCGGGGGGGGCAAGCCGAAGAGGAGGAGGGGAGAAAATGAGGGAGGGAGAGGAGGGAGGGAGAAAAGCAGAGGGGAGGAGAGCAGAGGGGGGGGGGCAGGGGGGGGGGTGGGTTAACTGTGTAGTAATAATCATAAATCACCTCAGAAAACGCTGCCATGTCACATGCCGCGTTGGCCACTAATGACCCGGCCCGTCTCTCAGCGGGTATTTTTATCCCCTGCTCCCTGACACTTGACTTCTGGAAGAGTCCTCTCGTTTTACGCCGTCAGCACCTCGGCCCTGCCCGGAGCACAAGTTCCTCGCATATCTAAAAATACCGCTGAGCTAAATGGCATTTTCTCTCCGAAGGCCCCCAACCCCTGCACCCACGACACAGGGCGACCACCCCCCCCCCCCCCCCCCCCCCTCCCCCTCCCTTGGCATGAGCGACGGAGGGCCTCTGGGTCTTGGCAGAGAGACCCTGGTAGTTGGGCCACTAAAACATCTTTGGGGGCTAAGCCTCACCCCAACGCAGCCACCCCCCCCCCCTCCCTCCTCGAGGCGGGGGGCGTTGGGAGGCAGGGGGGGGGGGGTAGACAGCTGGGTGACAGAAAAAAAAAAAGAAGAAATATATATATATATTAATAAATAAGCCACAAGTGCATTCACCTGTCAGTGTCTTCTAGCTCCCATTTCCAGAGTGGGTTTATTTTTTGGTGTGTGGATGTTATACGAAAGGTCTCTGACCCTGGGTCAGAGTCCTATAGTGTCGCAGGACACTATTGAAGTAGTCACTCAATAGTCACTATTGAAGTAGTCACCCAATAGTCACTATTGAAGTAGTTACTCAATAGTCCCTATTGAAGTAGTCACTCAATAGTCACTGTTGAAGTAGTCACTCAATAGTCACTGTTGAAGTAGTCACTGTCAGCCAGCCTGACTGGCTGACAGAGAGGTCGGAATTGAATGGCAGTGGGGAGGCTGATAGCATAGCAAACGCACACACACATACACACACACACACACACACACACACAGACACACCGATATGTACACAAACACATACACACACACATGCAGACCTGTGGGTGGCTGTGGGTGTGTGTGTGTATGTGAACCTGTGGGCCACAGGTATACAAGAACACACACACACGTACATACATACAAACACACACACACACATACATACAAAGAAGCACACCACACTAGCACACACACGTACCCCCACACATACCAAAATTCATACACGGGTGTCAAAATGCCAACACACACACAGCAAAATGTAAACACACACACACACACTCACAGCAACAACACACTAACATAGCATGCATTCGTATTTATATACCCGTGCACATCCACACACTTTCGTTGTGCATAGTGGTGTACCTGGATCTGTGGGCCTGCCGCAGTGCAGCAAAGCAGGGGTCAGTGCTGGCTTCCTTCTATTTCAGGCTCTGTCACTGCTTGAGCTTTTAATTTATTTGAGCAGAATGTGTCAATCATTGAGGATTACAGCGCAAGGGATCCCAATTCAAGCCCAATGGAATGGGCGTGTCGGTGTAGTGGTTTGTGTGAGAAAGGGGAGAAATGAATTGCCTATGTTGGCAATGGATTTGATTTTTCTGAAGGTTTTTTTGATTTTCCTTTAGGGATGTTCCTTTTAGTCTTCAACAATAACAATGAAAAATCCCTCTTTTTATGTTTATCATAAAGTGCTTGTCGCATAGTTGTTATCAATTAGTGCTCAAGATAAAACATTGCAATTATATTACTGCTATTTTGGCATGCAAGCCAAAATAGTAAGTTAGTTGTTAGTTAATGTTAGTTTTGAGCATTGTCCGGCATTTATAGATTATGTTAATTTTTGAAAATCTGTTTAGATTATGTTATTCTGATATGAATTAAAACATATATATATATATAGAATATCTATACATATATTCATTTAAAAATTCCCAAATAACAACGTTAACCATTTTCCATAGGATTCCATAATATTATAGGGTTCATATTATGCTTTGTTGGTTTTCACTTTCACTCACCTTATGTGAGCTATATAGCTCTTTTTATCCATGTGTAAGGTCTATGCTGCTAAGTCTAAGGCCCAGTCCCATTTCTCTCCCCTTACCAACAACACTTGCTTTGAGTGCCCATAGCGGCAAGTCAGCTACCGAGCTGGCTGGCGTTCAAGGGGTTGATTTTAAGGGGAAAAACAGCACTCACTCTTGCTCCCTTCAGTATCGGGACACCCCTTCGCGGGAACGCGCAAACTCTAGGGTTAGGGCTCAAATCTAAGGGAAGGGGGAGAAATGGGACAGGGCCTTAGTCTGGAGTTTAAGAAGCTCTCCAGGCCCCCAGGACCAGTCCTCCCTATGGGACCCTCAAAGGAGGTCCTGGTTGGCCCGCCATGTCTCCCGCTTCAGTCAAGGGGTGGTCGGACGCCAACATGCTGTCCGGCCGGATCAGGAAACTCCTGGGTGAGCCGGAATAGCACACAAGCAGGGATGACAACCGTGACATTCCATCCTGAGTTGCTGAAGTCATGTTGAGGAAACGATTTGTTTCTCGTTCCTTCATAAACTATTTTCTTGTGGTATAATGAAACCCCACTGTCCTGATTTTATTTTATTTATTTTTTGTTGTGTTTTCATGTCATATAAAAGCGTTAGCCTCATAGCAAACTTGCCCTAGTCATATTTTAAGGTTCATCTTGTATTTAAAATAAAAAGAATAAATAATTATTATTATATATTATTATATATTATTATAATAAAAATGCCTAAATCAAATAGATGACTTAGCAGATAGTGATTATGGAATGTAAAAAGCACTCTGATTGGCTTAGGGTATAGCCAATGAGGCACAGTGAATCAGCAGCATTGGGAGAGTGACGTGAGATATCACAATTTGGCCAAAATATGACAATTATGCTAACAAAATTACTCTTTTCTACACCTCAAAGCTCCATAGTCTGCTGTGAATGTGTTGATGCTTCATAGTGATACATTATGTAAAGCAGATCCATTTTGCCTCAGTCAGATTTGGGCATTGGTGTTGTCTGCAGCTCTGCATGTCTTGATCTTTCTTGGTATTGACCGGCTCGTCTAATGTTGCAGAAGTCCTCACCAAGTAGTGGTCAGTGGATATAGCCCCCCCTAAACAGACACAAAACACATACACACACACACACACACACACAAACACACACACGTATAAATCATTCATCATGTGATGCTGTGCCCAGTCTACTTGGCCCGGCCGGACAAGAAACCGTTAATATGGCAGTAGGAACTCCCTCCTGAGACAATGTAGTGAGAAAAAAGACAGAACAAAAGGTTATTTTTGAAGTCTTTTGACACGTTTGTATGTGAACAGTCAATAACACCCATTCAATTAAATCAATGACAAACTGGGGCAAGGTGAGATTTCCTTTATATTTCCTTTCCATTTTCTTTTATATTTATTGGCTTCATTGAGGTGAAGCACTTCAATGTGTTATATTATAACCATTGTGCCTTACCTTATTCATGCAGAACGGATTCCTAATAATTTCCTCAACAAGTCAATTTGTAAATAATGTAATTTGAATAAAACAATGACAGCCTTTTTATTATTATATTATTATTATTATTATTATTATTATTATTTATCAGCTGACAAATCCGATAAAATAATGGCTGTTGACGTGTGAGTGATAGTATTGTTTTGGTTTTTCTATGTTACACAAGTTCTACTGAACAAAATACAGAGTAAAAACAAAAAAAAAGGTTACACCACTAAAACTTAGTTTGTTTGCTAGTGCATGTTGTCCCTTTGCTGTAGCAGGATAAATAAAACTGTGTGCACGTCATTTGGTCCAAACTATTAATAAGAATGTAATTTCGGTATCCACTGCCCTCCAACCCCCTCAGTACCCCATTACTTCTTTGGACACTTGCCCAACGGTGCGCGCATGGCAGCTGGACGCATGCGCTGTGCGCGATGATCGACACCGTCGCGCGAGACGGTCTTCAATAATGTAGTTGGTGTTCCAATGCTACATTATAGCCCGGTGCTCAAACTCGGACGCCGCCTGAAAATAATGGTCATTTTTCTTCAAATGTGACCCGAGATAACTTAGCTTACAGTGTTGTACACCCGCGTACAGGTTCTTAAATAACTTTTTTGCTGCTGTTGTGTTGGTGAGTTGCAGTGGCTCGTGTTTGAAGTGTAATGCACTAGTGGTCAGTGACGAGCTGCGAACAGCAGAGCGAGCTGTGCAGCCCTCTCTCGCGCGAGTCCTCTCTGCTCACTATTATGAACATTTCAGGGGAGTGAAGCGAAGAAACTCTGGAAAACGCGATACTTTTTGGAGCGGCGGATATCATTGTTGAAGGGTAGGCCAATGTTTTTGTTTTTAATTCGCAACAATTATAAAGGCGTTATTTAAAACCAACTAGAAAAACACACCCGTTTACACATAGGCCTATTTAAAACGTTTCAAACGTTGAAGTGCAACACACGGCGTTGATATAACTCTAATATTCACGGCATTTGGGGGCAACGTGTGTAAAATATTGAAGGGTGTAAATGTCATTGTGGTCTCTGATGATAATAGGCCTACATTATTTGACAGCACTGTTTGGCGGCACAAGGCCTATAAATGACTACTTTTACATGTTTGCTGCGATGGCCTTTTAATCATCACGGCAAGGAGGTCTATTAAAAACAAACACCGACCCTACAGTTGGAGTTCCACATTTGTCCATTCACTTAACAATACGTGCGCAGTTCTGAATTCCTTCAGTTAAACTTCAGGTTAAAAATCAACTTCATGCCACCCAATTGGCCTCCAAATTGCAAGGTGTGCATCGGACTTGCACGCGGTCTGTTTGTGTGTGTGTGTGTGTGTGTGTGTGTGTGTGTGTGTGTGTGTGTGTGTGTGTGTGTGTGTGTGTGTGTGTGTGCGTGTGTGTGTGTGTGTGTGTGTGTGTGTGTGTGTGTGTGTGTGTGTGTGCGCGCGCGTGTTTGTGTCCGCGCGCTGAGCTTTGAGCCGGGTCATTTCGCGGGTCTCCACACACCCCCACGTGGAGTTTGTGTTTATATTTGATATGTAGGAAATGGGAATCTTATACCCGCACAGCAACACCTACCGGACTCGCGGGGCTTGAATGGCCCTGCTGGCTATTGGGCTGGTCCCTACAACATGACAAGTTACTGTATACCGTCTCATAATCTGATACCACCGAGGTTAGATTTCACGTCGACCGACGACTCCTACTTAAACAACACGCTTTAATGCATACCGCGAGGCAGGTGGTTTGATTTGAAGTTGGAGCGAAATGATGAAAGAAATCGCCCTGCGCTGCTGAATATGTTGTGTTAATCCTGGTGTCAGAAGTGAGCAGAACTACGGTCACCTGGATTTTATTTCCACCACGCATTTAATTGAAAATGTTTGCATCCATCCATATTTAGGCGAGTCGTTGCAGTTCATTTAATTATCAAAATCTTAAAGTTTAAATTTGAGTGCGCTTATTTTTTATTTTTTTATCCTTTATATTTGCAGGTAGAAAAAGGTTTTACCGGATTATTTTCAAGGGTTTTAAATAAATAGTGTTTTCTTAATTATTTTGAGCAGGCAAGAAAAAGATTCATGAAACTTTGATACAGCGTTATAGAGGCCTATTAATACATAGTATTGTTAAATAATGAATAGGCTAGAAAAATATTCTGTAAGGCCACTACAGAAAGATACATATTTATATTAGGGAATATGCAATTAAAAAAACGAATCGTGGGCATCAGGCATAATTAGAATTTAACTTAGGGATCCTGTGGTGAAAAAAGGGTTAGGCCTACACATCTTTACTTTCAGGTGAGGGAATGCAAAATTCTATTCTATAATAGCCTATTTGATATCTATAGGCATACCGAAAATAATAATGTAAAATTATAAAGCCCAGGCTAATAACACCCGATATATTATATATTTACACAGTATACAGGAAAAAATGCCGTGCATTGTGGCGTAATAAAAAATAATTCACGATAATTAAACTCCCTGTTGTAGGCTTATAGACCAAACAAAAAATAGGAATTGTATTTGGTCCTGGAAAGACCATCACTTTTGGTCGCCCAACGTCTAGAGTCAGTAGCCGAACCGAAGAGCGCGAAATCGGTGCAACTTGGTTTGGTGATAGACATCCTGCATGCGGTTTGTTTGACGTTTCCCGCTCCGGCTCTTATAGTGTGAAATTACCACAGTGCACGTAATTCTCTTTCTAACCCCCAGCTCTCCACCCCCCTCTCTACCAAGTCTGTTACATTTGTGTTGCTAATATGTCGCAGTCAATAGGCAGTCTGAGAAATACTATTCTCTCTTCTGGGACTGTGACGGAAATGGCACGCGTATTGATTCGCGGCCTAGTGTCAGTTAACCATTCCACGGGTTTAAGGGGCCATGACTATAGAGAATTACCGTGAAGGGAGATTGGGCCATTATCAGATACAACGAAGCCCTGGTAAAGTTGATTCATGTCCTCCACAGAGGTGAGAGAGGGAGAGAGAGCGAGATAGAGAGGGAGAGAGAGGGGGTGAGAGAGAGAAGAGAGAGAGAGAGAGAGAGAGAGAGAGAGAGAGAGAGAGAGAGAGAGAGAGTGAGTTAGAGAGTGAGGAGAGAGTTAGAGAGTGAGGAGAAATAGCTAGAGAGGGAGAAGTATAGAGAGAGAGAGAGAGAGAGAGAGAGAGAGAGAGAGAGAGAGAAAGAGAGAGGGGGAGAGGGGGGAGACGGAGAGAGAGATGGGGGAGGAGATGGGGGTTAGGTGGTGGTGAGCCGATGGAGCTTTGGTACAAATCAATTCGCCAGAGAGACGCATTATTGTCTTGGGTTTCAGGCGAGGAGGAACTGAACGCTATGAAAAATTAAAAGGATGCCAGTAAGTTTAAAAGGCGGGGGAGAGGGGGAAAGGCCACATGGGCATATGTCCTCGCATGCCGTTAGAGCATGAAGGACGCGGTTGTGTAAAAATGTCTATCTGTCTATCGGAAAAACAAACGGAGCATTTTGAAACACACTTACACAGCGCACACAAACACACACGCACAGTCGCACACAAATGAATATGCTTGCAAGTGGAAGGTCGTTCATCTGGAAAAATAATTGGTAAGATAAGATATTTGGAATTTGATTTCATGACACATCGATGACAATCGGGTGTCTCTCATCACAGCGGTTATGGACCATGTTCATGCAATGGTCAAAATGGTTTAATGGTGTGTGTGTGTGTGTGTGTGTCTGTGTGTGTGCATGCCTGTGTGTGACATGGGCGGGATGATTCGCAGATGTCGGGATGATTCATAGAAATGCGTGAAACGATACAGAAGAGACGAGCCTTCCTCCTCTTTCTTCATCATTTCTTCATCATCCTTCATTCATTCCCCAAAGTGTCGGAAACAAAGGCAAAAAAAAAAGAAACACGGCCATCGTTGTCGTTACTTCTTCCTCAACATCCACATCTCCGCTGACCCCTGACCTCTTCTGTCTCCATTTTCCGGCGTTGATAGGGTCACTTAATGTGGCTGTGCTCCCGTTATGGGGCTCTGTGTCCGTGCAGACCAGCCAGCCAGCCAGCCAGCCAGCCAGCCAGCCAGCCAGCCAGCGGGCAGCTAGATAACTTACACATCTCCCCTTTCATTGTTGATATTCGCTCCTGAGATTATCTGTGCACCTCGGCCCTCGGACCCAACATGACCGGGGCTGAGGTTATCCCCTCCCCTCCCCTCCCCTCCCCTCCCCTCCCCTCCGCATGTCTTTCTGACCATTACAAAGGGAAAGGAAAACTCCAGAAACACTCTGAGTCCAGTGTCCGCGAAATGATGGTTAGGCTCGAAGTCAGAAGTTCTCCTCTATGAGATTCTTACTTCTTTATGTTCCTTGTATGTTGATTCCTCTATGTTAACTGGTCTTACTGGTCTACAATACAGAGATCATGATTCGGATTCCGAAACGATAGACGACCACCATTTTGGTCGAAGCGTTAACCTTGGCAACACCTCAAAGTACATCGCATACATTTGAGTAAAACTAAACCAACTGCACGGTGGTGACTCTGCGGCTAACCGGCCCGTTTGACCCGAGCTAAGACAACGTACAGCAGTAAATACCCAGATGAACCAATTCCCAGATATCAACATAGGAAACACTCTGGGTGTCTGTGTAAACAGTGTTGTGTGTGCGTTTCTACTCCATGCAGGTGTTTGAGTGGCGTACCGCACTGGCAGCTATGGAGGCCTCCCAGGACCTCAGCGAGCACACGGTGAGCGGAGGCACCCTGGGGTGGAGGGGTGGGGGATGTTGTGTGTGTGTGTGGGTTTGGGTGTGGTTGTTTTAACCACCCATGTATGGGCCAGAAGGGCACATCAAAAATGTGTGTGTGTTTGTGTGAGTGTGTTTAACGCAGCAGATGTTGCCCAGAAAATGGGTATACCGTAACCATATGGCAACAGTGTGACAGGGTGAATGAGACTTCATTAGAGAGATGCACTTTACACAAACTGTGTGTGTGTATGTGTGTGTGTGCGCATGTATGCACATGTGTGTAGGTGTGTATGTGTGTGTGTGTGTGTGTGTGTGTGTGTGTGTGTGTGTGTGTGTGTGTGAGCAAAGATAATGCATTTAATGAGATTCAGTGAGGTCTACTATTAATGTTCAGCCTATAGAACACGAATATGACACATAAAGACACAAAATACCCCAAAACCACACACACACACACACACAGACACATACACACACACACACAGGCCCTGAAGGTCTTCCTGTGTTCCAGCAGATATCTCCACGTCATGTCGCTGCAGTGTCCTAGTTCCACTTGTTTAAAGATCACACTGTATTGTTGGGAAAATGATTTTGGCGGCGAGGGAGGTCCACTCACATTTCAAAGTCGTTAGTCAGCCACCAGAACAGGTGTAATTTCATCTCCTTCTCCTCCTCCTCCTCCTCCTCCACCTCCACCTCCTCCATCAAGCCTCTCTCTCTCTCCCTCTCTCTCCATCATCATATGCTCACTCTCCCCATTTCCATGGCTTCTCTCGTCTCTGACCTGCCAACCTCAATAGTAACAATAGAGGGAGGTAGCACGGGACACATGAAATATATTGTCCCCTCCACACACACACACACACACACACACATGCGCACACCCACATACATGCACACAGGCAAGCATGTGCGAGCGCACGCACACGCACACACACACACACACACACACACACACACACACACTTACTTTTCTGTGGGTTTTTTTCTGCCAGACTCGCCCTGGTTTAGGTTACCTTTAAGTCTAATGAAGCACTGTCACTGTTACACGTGCATGCTAATTCAGGCAAACACGCACACACAAGAACAAAAGACATAAGGGAAGGAAGAAAAGAAGGAAGGAAGGATAGACGGAAGGAAGGAATGAAGGATAGAAGGGAGGAAGGATAGACGGAAGGATGTGACAGAAGATCGATGGAATGTTGTTGGAATAAAAAATAAAACATCAAGCAAGAAAGAAAGAAATCAAACAGAAATAAGGAAATAAATAAATAAATAAAGGGGGATGGAAAGAAAGTAAGGACGAAACAACGGGGGGAAGGAAAGACAAGGAAAATGAGTGGTGGAGACATTTATCTTCCACCGCCTTCATCTCAATATTAAATATTGATGCGCACACCCCACATTACCTCACTTGCTTTAAATAGTCAGGATATCATCTATTATGTGAACATGAGCTGTGGCTTGTAGACATTGATTAATTGTAAGGTGGGAAGGAGGTCTAGGTAAGGAGAAAGATTTGAATCAAACCATTCCATGAATTCAGAAGGTAGTTATTGATACTGATACTACTGTAATGGCATTGTATCCCAAGCTTTGTCTAGCATAATCCATCCATTTAGTAGCGTTATTCCAATGGCGGTTTTTATTCATTATGTTATTGATCGTATTTGTGATATTCACTGCAGCACTCAGATGGAAACATGCCATGGGTTTGTCCAAATAAGACATAGTTAAAATATTAAATATCATTGAAAAATGTCCCCAAAGGTTTGACCATCTTTAACATTTTTTTTTAATTACATTTTCTTTCGTTTTGTAATTGAAATTAATATTTAATCTTCTCGATTTTCTTGCCCCTCTGAGACTTAATTAAAACAAGTGTGTCTCAACTCACGCTTCAGTTTAAGGGGAGTCGTCCGTTGACACCCAATATCCCACCCCTCCTAACCCCTGTCCGCTACAACCGCTACCACCCCACCCTTTTAGCACCATATCCACCCCCTCCTCCCCCCCCCCCCCCCTTCCCCCTGACACTCCTCCATCATCTGTGTTATGGTCAGGCATCCTCCCTGGCCGCCTGCCTGCCGAGCTCCAGGCGGCCGTCTGGGGTCCTTAGGGAGCCGGGCACGGAGCCCGAGGCAAATGAGCAAAGCAGGACTGTAGTTAGCTCACTATGCTTCCCTCACCTTATTTAAATAGTCAAATCTCCACCTGTTGTCGCAGAGTGACATTACGGTGTATATATACGTTATATATACGGCGATACGACTTTTAATTAGATTGAGCGACGATCACATTTTCAAGTGGTTTGAGGGAAAGGAAGCCTACACCTTTCTAATTAATGATAGGATTAATTCAGTGTCACATTGCGTTTAGTTGGTCATACACACGCACCGACCAAGGAACACCTCTAAGACTTCCTTGGGTTGAGTTCTGAGATCAGTCTCGGGGCGGCTAGCCCTTGAAAGAAAGAGGTAAAAGAGAGGTGGCAGTCGGTGAGAAAGGGGGAGAGAAAGGGATAGAAGGAGAGAGGAGAGGAAGGGAGAGGAGGGTTGAGGAATGGTTCGAATAGGAGCGGCGTGTGAGAGGAAAAGAGAAAAGAGAGGAAAGGAAAGAAGGCCAGAAGAGAGGAGAGGAGTGGAGAGAAAAGGAAAGGAAGAGAGAGAGAGAGAGAGAGAGAGAGAGAAAGAGGGAGAGAGCAAGAGCGAGAGAGGAGAGGAGGTAAGGGGAGGTGGTGTTTGGTGACCCTGGGGAGCCTTGCAGGATTGTTAATGTATGGCCACGAGAAGAAAGCAGTAAGAAAAGAAGGGGGAATGTTCTCCTCCGCTTTCCTCTGGTGCACAGGGAGATGGCCTGAGTATGGCAACGGTCCCAGTGTGTGTGTGTGTGTTCTGTGTGTGTATACTGGCTGTGTGTGTACCGTGTGTGTCCTAAGAGCGAGTGATGTGTGAGCGATGTGCTAACGGTTATATAGGTGTACTGAGTGTTCCGTACGTGTTTTGGTGTGTCATCGTATGTGTTTTAAGTGTGTGCAAGAGCCTGTCTGCACGTGATTTTTAATGTGGGTGTGTGTGTGTGTGTCTCTATTTTATTGTGTTTTATATATATTTATAAATTTTGTCGTTTACTTGATAGGGGAGCACATCAGAGCAGGTCAAAGAACATTAGTAAACGATACAAGATTAAAAAATTCTTGAGCTTAGCAAAAATACTAATTGACATCCACAGTTCATAGGCCGGTAACAAGAAAACAGATGAATTACAAATGACGACATACAAATATACAAATGTGAATAAACAAATACGTCAATAGAAAAACACTAAATGCATTGACACGCCAAGTGATCACATATCTCTGTGCCTGTGTGCGTGCTCACTGTATTTGTGTGTGTGTGTGTGTGTGTGCGGGTTTGCGTGTGCACCAGTGCGTTTCAGCTGTGTGTGTAAGCGTATATGCGTTTAAGGCCGAGAGAGAGAGAGAGAGAGAGAGAGACAGAGAGAGAGACAGAGACAGAGACAGATTGAGTGAGGGACACAGAAACACACCACAGACACGGATACATAACGGCGGCGGTGCGAGGGGTCGAGTTGCTCCCCCTTCCGTCACCTCCTCAGCCCCGTGAAGACGCACGCCGCCCCAAACAGACACAAGATGTGCGGCCGCAGTGGCGGTGTGCGTACAGCCGTAGCGTTAGCGGCTAAATGCGACCGAGGGCCCCCCCCCCCCCCGATGGCCAACGTCGCGTCGGGCGTCAACAGACAGTTGTTCCTTCCTGTGCATTCTGCCCGGCGACACGGCCCCGGTCGCGGGGAGAGAGGGTGGTGGGAGGGATCGTGGGGGGGGGGGGGGGTGCGGAGTGAAACAGCTACCCCTCTCTGGCATCTCTTCCAGTTGGCTGGCGTTGCCGGCCACGTCGTCGGGGTGGAGCACTTGAGTTTCCCCACCCCCCGCCCCCCTCCCCCTGAGTGCACGGAGATTCTGGTCGCCGATTTATATTTGGTTCGGACGCTGAGACTCCCTTTCTGGGGGTTATTCTTGACACCTCTCTGTAATGTAAGGGGGGGCGGTCGGGGGGGGCCCGGACATAGATTTAACTGACAAACGGCGGTTAGTTTTCTGTTGAGGCCACGAATATATTCTGCCTCTCCGGCCCCTGCTCCGTGATTGATCTCCCTTGCGATAAAGAAGGCCCGTTCAGATGGGCAGTTAGTTTGGGGGGGGGGGGGGGGGAAAGCCGTGGCACCCAGTGGATATTAAATGGCCACGAAGAACAGAAAGCTGCTCTCGCCACGGATTAGCCGATTCAATATGAAGGTAGAATTTGGGAGAGAGGGAGAAAGAGAGAGAGAGAGAGAGAGAGAGAGAGAGAGAGAGAGAGAGAGAGAGAGAGAGGTAGAGAGAGAGAGAGATAGAGAGAGAGATATAAAGAGGTAGAGAGACAGGTAAAGAGGTAGAGAGAGAGAGGTAAAGAGGTAGAGAGAGAGAGGTAAAGAGGTAGAGAGAGAGGTAAACAGGTAGAGAGAGGGGTAAAGAGGTAGAGAGAGAGAGAGAGAGAGAGAGAGAGAGAGAGAGAAGTGGAGAGGCTGGCTGCGGGGATAACACAGCTAGGTGTTGGGTTAGCAGGTCACAGACAGTCACTAAGCCGCTCTGTGTCTGACAGTCACCCACCATCAGCAGCCGCCCACGCCCCTGGAAGCAACTGCTGAATCCATCTGGAGACCCAGTGCAAACGGCGTGGGCTTTCTAGAGGAACACACCAGACAGGAAACCGCACTGTGTGTGTGTGTGTGTGTGTGTCTGTCTGTCTGAGAAAGAGAGAGAAGGAGAGAGAGAGAGAGAGAGAGAGAGCGAGAGAGAAAGGAGGTGTTTGGCTCTCTGTTTTAGACATAAGCGCGGTTCTTTTTGGTGGTTCGTGCTAATAGTGAGGTCATATGAATGAAGTCTTTCTCATATTATGGGCTTTTCGTCTTTGTTTTATGGAGGTCGTGAAGAAATCGCATAGTAGTCCACATTGTGTATTCTGTCACAGATAGTGTTCTATTAAGGTCAGAGTCAAACCATTTCTGGTCTTATTTGATTCAAATGCAAAAGCATTTAAGTTAATTCATTGAAAGATATTTTCAAGACAAAAGACGGACACCAGGAATCGGTTGAGAAGCGGTTTGCTTTCATTCAAAGCGACTTTCCTCACCACTATTTCGTCGAGACCACCTATCTCCAACCTACACCCCCAAACAAACAAAAGAAAATGGATGGCTTCTTTCCTTATGGGAAGGAAATGAAAATGCAACATTCATGCTTTGATTGCGGAAGAACCAGTCCACTCTGAACTTCCCCCAGCCTCGGTGTTCAGATATAAGGTTTCTCAGCTAGGGCCCTATCTGCAGTGGAACAGCTTTTCCGTATAGACTAGTGTAAAAGTTAGCCTTGGCTTTAACAATTCTCAAGAACTACGTTAAATCTCAATTTGAACAGGGGGTGTTTTTGATTTATTCAGTCTGCCAGGTAGCTGAGAAAACCGTGGAAATGAAAAAGACCACCTACCAAGTGAGTTTTGAGGTACTTACATAAACCACCTCAGAGTTGTTTATTCAGGTCAGCTGCGTTTCATTAAAAAATCCAGTTGTGTCAACTCCATACTTTTATTAGGAATTTCATTTATTTTGGGTATTTAATTTGTGTTTTGTACCACTCTTGCAGGACAGACTTAACCCATGAGCAACACCCGTGTTGTTCAACAGCCTGACCTGGAACTACAGCGAGAGTCCAACCACGGTCAAAAATCATAGAAGCATTTCCCCAGCAATCACTAGTCCACCGTGGTGCGCGTGATCCAGTTTCAAACGGGCTCTACTCGGCCTTGGATCTAACAGTGAAACATCTAGCGTTCCTTCATCTCAGTCTGTACGTCTGTCGGTCTGTCTGCCAGCCTGTCTGCCTGTCCGCCTGTCTCTCTGTCAGCCGATCTGTCCGTCTGTCCGTCTGTAGGTCTTCGTCTCCCCACCCCCCCCCCGCCCCCCCCCCACTCCGTCAGTGTGTCTGCCTCTTGCTCTCTTTATGTCTCCCTGGGATAGAGTGATGATTCAGGGCCTATTGTGTAGGTGGCAACCCGATACGGAGCCATCCAGCGAGGTGGTGCTGCTGCCGGGTGGTGCTGGTGGTGGTGTGTCGTGGTGAAAGGGGTGGTGGGGGGGGGGAGGTTCAGCAAAGAAAGGGATGATAGAGGGAGGGACACAGGGAGACAGAGAGAGAGAGAGAGAGAGAGAGAGAGAGAGAGAGAAAGGGAGGATGAGAAGCAGGAGGATAATGGGTGTTGTGAAGGCGAGGGGTCATCTGTACCGTCTGTAGCCCCGGGCTGGTTGGCACCCCAACACGTCTTCCACGCTCCTCGCCTCTTGCCGTGTCGGGCGGGAAACTCCTCGCTGGCCTTTCGTCAACAACCCAGAAAAATAACAATCCCAACAACTCCCATGTCTCGTTTCTTTTCAGACATGTACTCATTTTGAGTCAGGAGTTGAATTTATGCCCCAGACGAGTCACTGGAGCGTTGCTGGGATAGAGGGGGTGTCTGTGTCTGTGTGTGTCTGTGTGTGTGTGTGTGTGTGTGTGTGTGTGTGTGTGTGCATGCATGTGTCTGTGTCTCTGTATGTGTGTGTGTCTGTGTGTGTGTGTGTGTGTGTGTGTGTGTGTG
>NC_140289.1:3134798-3137727 GCF_964030765.1 Micromesistius poutassou
TCTCCCCATCAAAGCCACTGCATGCGCTTGTGTTTTCACGTGTACATTTTCCTTTTTACAGATCCTATCAAGACAAATATGTGTGTGTGTGTGTGTGTGTGTGTGTGTGTGTGTGTGTGGCGTGTTAGCGTGTTACATATGGCTTGCTGTTTCTCCCGGCCGTGCTGTTGATGTCGTGACTGACGGCCTTGTAAAAAGAATCTCATGAAAGCAGGAGACGTGACATGAAAGTGGTCGCTGAGTGTGTGTGTGTGTGTGTGTGTGTGTGTGTGTGTGTGTGTGCGTCTGCCTGTATGTGTAAAGTGATCCATACGAGAGCTGCAGCTAACCTTTGAACCCTGTCTTAAACAGCTAAGTAGTGGTCCTTATTCGCTCTCAGCGGGCTCCTCTAATCAGAACCATAGCACCACAGCATGACACCCCCCCCCCTCAACACATAGACCAACACACACACACACACACACACACACACACACACAGGCACTAACACAAACGCACACATGCATGCACATGCACAGACAGAGACGCAAACACATACAATAATGCACACACACAAACACACACACTGGAATGATGATCTGCTACTCAACACAGCACTAACTTCAATGCACACTGCCTGGTTCCCTTGGTCGACTTTATTGCAGCTCACCTGTGATTGCGATAATGTGTAAATGACTTGAGTTGGGTTGTTCCCCCGTGAATGTGTGTGTGTGTGTGTGTGTGTGTGTGTGTGTGTGTGTGTGTGTGTGTCAGTGAGCCACATCAGTCCATAGATGTGTGCACTGTTCCACATGTGTAAGTGCTTGGCCGTCCGTGTGTGTGTGTGTGTGTGTCTGTGTGTGTCTGTACGTCCTTGCTGTGTGTGCATCTGTACGTCCTTGCTGTGTGTGTGTGTGTGTGCGTGCGTGTGTGTGCGTGTGTGTGTCTGTGTGCGTCTGTACGTCCTTGCTGTGTGTGTGTCTGTGTGCGTCTGTACGTCCTTGCTGTGTGTGCGTCTGTACATCCTTGCTGAGTGTGTGTGTGTGTGTGTGTGTGTGCGTGCGTGTGTGCGTGTGCGTGCGTGCACAGGGCCCCAGTGCGTTTGAGTGGCCCGTGGGCCGGCCGCATGTATGTGCTGCAGTGTTCCACATGTGCGAGGGGCGGCGGCGGCGGTGCGGCGGCGCGTGCCCTGCGCGGCGGCGCTGTGTTGACACAGTGATTAGGGTGCAGCTGGTACAGATTGGCCGTCCACTCCGCCCAGGCGTTACTGTTCTAATTAGCTCCTCTGCCAAAATAAGAGACAGGAATTTTAATAGAGACCCGCTGGTCTGTTTCCCCGCCGAATACACACACACACACACACACACACACACACACACACATATACACATATATACATACACACACACACATACACGTTATGCATACATACACACACACACACACACACACACACACACACACACAGTCATATACATACATACACACATATAACCACACACGCACACACACACACAAACACACACAATCATGTATATATGTACATACACACATATAAACACACACACACACACACACACACACTCATACACAACCAAACTGACACAACCACAGACACACATACAAACATCATAAACACACAAATAAGCACACACACACACACACACACACACACACACACATACATAAACACACACACACACACATGCAATCCCTTATACATAAAAAGAAGCCTGTGTCAGCTAAACATGGTCGATGTGTGTGTGTGTGTGTGTGTGTGTGTGGCTGTGCGTGAGTCTGTGTCCACTCAATTACCCATAATTCAATGTGAATTGTTTCAATGAATATGAAGGGTGTTTGAGCGGTGGGGGGTGGGGCCCTTTCCACTTCGAAGGGCCCTTGAGTGACGGGACCAAATGCCTTTTGAAGTGAAAACTGCCCACCAAAGTCAAGTCTCAATTTAGTTCCCGAGGTGAGCCATTCAGGAGTGAAGAGTGCGCACAGGGCGACCTAACATGACCCCGGGGTGAACTCTGACCTCGGCGGGAGGAGGACTGTAAGCAGGAGAGTGAGGTCACGGGGGAACAAGGGAAAGTTCACGTGGGGAATTCGTGGTTTTATTATTGGGCTTGGTCTTTGCAAATAAATACCTTAATATGACGACGCAATGTTGAATACAATTACTGAACCCTTAACAAATACACACATACATACATGCATACATACACACACACATATATATATATACACACACACACACACACACACACACACACATACATACATTCATACATACATGCATGCATGCACACATAGATACACACATACTTCATACTAATCAACGTAAGATATGTGCAGCATACAGTTTCACTTTGTGTTGAAATGTATAAAACACATGGTGCGTGTGTGTGTGTGTGTGTGTGTGTATACATGTGTGCGTGCGTGCGTGCGTGCGTGCGTGCGTGTGTGTGTGTGTGTGTGCGCTAGTTCTCATGGTTCCTTGTTCCTCTCTGCAGGTAAAGCAGTCCCACAGTGAATCTCATGCACCAGATCCTTCTGACAGCAGGTAGGCTCACACACGCGTGTTTGCGTACAAAAATACAAAGAGTATTATGTTCTGAACACCGTCCAAGTGTACGCACACACAGACACACACACACACACAGACAGACAGACACACACACACACACACACACACACACACACACACACGCATGTATATCCAGAAAAGTACACTTTGCTGATTGCCATAATTAATCCCAGAATCCAAACAAATTAACAAATGAATACAAAAAGATAATTGAACCCAGTGATATTTTCACACTTTGGTCTCGTAGAACACGTGTCTGTGAATAAGTATAAACTGATGTGAAAACCAGAACAGGAGTTGATGAAACACCAACTCTGGTGAGGAAAGACAGGAGAGGGGGGGGGAGTGGGGGTGAGACTG
>NC_140289.1:3137927-3142927 GCF_964030765.1 Micromesistius poutassou
TTTTGCTCTCTCTCTATTTCACACTCCCTCTTTCTCTCTCTCTCTCTCTTTCTCTCTCTCTCTCTCTCTCTCTCTCTCTCTCTAACTCACCATACCTCGGTGTCGCTCTCCCCAGACCCTATCCCCACATCCTGTCCACCCCGGCCGCCCCGCCCATGCCGGCCTACGCTGGCCAGCCCCAGTTCAGCACCATGCAGCAGTCGGCTGTCTACACCTCCTACTCACAGACGGGCCAGGCCTACGGACTGTCCACATACGGTACCAGCAGCACACACACACACACACACACACACACATCCATACACGCACGCACGCACACACACATACACACACATGCTGACACATGCACATCGCACAAATGCACATCGCACACATACACGCACAGTGTCCAGGGTATGTGGGTCCCAAAGCAGCCGTGTAATGACTGTAATGCCTGGTTCTGGGGCTCAGATCTCGGGGTGATGTTGCCTGGCATCAAGACAGAGGGGGGTCTGGCCCAGAGTCAGTCTCCCCTGCAGACGGGGCTCAGTTACAGCCCTGGCTTCACCACCCCTCAGCCCGGACAGACCGCCTACTCCCCCTACCAGATGCCAGGTCAGCCAGCACTCCTCCTCCACCTCCTCCACCACCACCACCAAACGATCCATTTCCACCACCACCAGCACCACTACCTCCATCTCAACTCTCTCTCTCTCTCTCTCTCTCTCTCTCTCTCTCTCTCTCTCTCCCTCTCTCTCTCTCTCTCTTTCTCTCTCTCTCCAGGCTCCAGTTTTGCTCCTTCCTCAGGCCTCTACGCCACCAACAATTCAGTGTCCAACCCAGCCAACTACACTGCCACGCAGCAGGTGTGTGTGTGTGTGTGTGTGTGTGAATATATGTACTTGTTTGTCTTTAGTTGTGTTTGATGCATATTGCTGTCAAGCCCAGAACAATAGAAAACGTTCAAATGATGAATCCAAGTAGTCCTTTTAATATCCTATTGACCTCCGAGCTACGCCATGTCACCTCTCATCATTCAATATGTGGCATTTGTATTTTTATGATATTATTATGATATACGACACATGATATATATAGTGTTGGATACAAGTGACGGTTTTAATAACTGTGACCAAACGCCAGCCAATTCTCATTCATCTCCAGTGATTACATTTCCTTTGATCGTGCTGCAAAACACGATCCTTATCCTGACCGACACCGCACGCTGAGAACCCATTGCCACAAATGTTTTCTGACTTTTAGTGCGGAGGGTGGGTGGGTGTTGTGGGAGTTAAGGAGGGGGGAGGGGATGAACATCCATCAGGGATAGACGGCGCGGCTCACTCAAAGAAAGTCAAGTCCGGGCCCCGCGTGGGTGGATGCAGAGAAGGAAAGATGGTTTGTGAATTTACAAGAGGAAGAAAGAGAGCTAGGCGATATGTGTGTATGTGTGTGTGTGTGTGTGTGTGTGTGTGTGTGTTTGTGTGTTCAAGCATGTGTGTGTGTGTGTGTGTGTGTGTGTTTGTGTGTACTTGTGCATGTATGTGTGTATGTGTCTTGCATGTGTGTGTGTGTGTGTGTGTGTGTGCGTGTGTTTGCAAGCATGTGTGTGTGTATGTGTGTGCGCACACGTGTGTGTGTGTGTGTCTTGCATGCGTGTGTTCACAGCGATTGATGTAGTGACAGGTTAACAGCGCTGACTCAGAAAGTGGGTCTGTAAAATACAGTAACACGAGGCTTTAATCGTCTAATATAGAGAGAAATAAAATCCAGAATGCCCGATGATAAAACATCAGAGCGTCTGAGAAGGGAACGGCTGTAAAACACGACTTCAGTAATGGAGCCTCTCGACAAAAGTCAGCTCCTTTCTTCAGGGCTTTTATTGCTCGAAACTAGACTGCAGACAGCGAAGAGAGACGGAGCGATAGAGAGAGAGAGATATATCAACACCCATATGCATCTATTTACTATTGGGTCGTTTAGGAGACGCTTTTATCCACAGAGACTTTTATCCACAGAGACTGTAGAGTTATGGTCGGACGTCGACGCAACGCAAAGGGGGTTTTTACGCGACCCATTACGTCCTTGCGGACCCTCCTTGCTTCCACCGCAAGGGGCCTGACGTGTGCCTCCCAAAAAAATTGTAACCTTGCGTCGAGGCGACGCAGCAGCTAGGGCTGTGATTGGTCCGCTAACTTAACCCCGACGTAAACCCAAAACTGGTCCACGACTGCGTCGAAGCGACTGCATTGTCGTTGCTTTGTGTCGACGTGGAACCATAACCATTACATTGCGTTCAGACATGTCCTACAATGCAGTACCTACTGACTGGGAGTCACACACCGTAACCACTACGTTATGGCGTCCCTCCCTATAGTGATACAGTGTCATTAATTCTACATACTGTATGCTTCTCACCACAGGATTACCCCTCATACACATTTGGCCAAAACCAGTACGCCCAGTATTACCCGGCCTCTACGTACGGGACCTACATGACCTCTAACAGTGTGGACGGCTCGGGGACCACAGCAGCCTATCAGCTGCAAGACCCCGCCCCCGCCATGACAGGACAGGCTGCCGAGCTTCACCCAGGTACGTGGAACACTTTGGGTACTGCTTAGTCAGCCATTTTCTTTTTTCAGCGCTTCCTCGTCAGGAAGTCCACAGATGGACTTCCTGACGAGACCAGACAGTTCCCCGCTTCCTGCTTTCAGGCTAATTTGTTCGCCCGCATACAGAGTGGTTTGGATAATTGATGCATCGCCTCGACAACCTGTGATGAGTCAATGTTGGTTGAAGGACGACAAAAATGGACAGAAAGCGAGTGTAGGATTGCGTGCTGGTAAAGTATTGATGGGGTTTGTCTAAAGGCCTGTGTGGACGGGGATAGCATGTGAGGAAGTGAGCTGGGTTAGTCGAAAGCATTGAAATTAGCAGCAAAGATGTTTTAAGAAGAAAAGTGTGAATACATTTAGTAAAACTTTCGATCATATTTTTCTTACCTTTTCTACTGTTTTAATACTGCTACAAATGATTATATTATAAGATTTTTGTATAATTAAAAACGTATGGCAGGGTTTGAGTTATGGGTGATTAAAATCAATATCTTACACAGGGGGCCTTGAGACCTTAAACCTGGAATCACTTTAAGATTAAATTTTGGATTTCCTCTGGGATTAATCTCCGGGACAGAAGATTAATATTCAGATAAAAAAAAGGCAAAAAAGGCAAAAAGTATAATTTCAGAACTGTAATGAAACCATACTTTACTTTACTGCCAGGACTCGAGACAGTGATCAGATAATACTAATGATAATTAACTCACTTACAAAGATGTCCAACACGATAAAATAAACTGCCAATTTGATCCATTAGGTACGAGATGTTATCATTAATTAGCTGATATAAACTGATGTTTTAGAGGAGGAAAAAGTGAAGGATAAAAATAACACGAAAACAGAAAAAAGCACCAGGACACACACACACACACACATGTGCGGGGGAGCGCGTGTCACCAGCGACCTGTGCACGTGTGTATCCGTTTCCTCATCTCTTTCTCACACTTCTTTGGTTTGTCTTGGCCTGGATTCAGGTGGCCTGATAAAGGCAGTCCATCCGTCTTTCTGTCACCATCGCTTTTCCTCTCTCTGGCTGTCTCTCTCTCTCTCTCTCTCAAGCTCGATCTCTCTCTCTCCCTCTCCTCTATCTTGCTCATGTGTTTCTCGATGTTGTTCGCCCGCCCGCGCGCTTGCCCGCCGCTGCCCGCCCCACCCCCCCCCCCCCCCTCCCCTCCCGGCCCTACGCTCTTCTTCCCCTGATTGAGACATAACAATATGAGAGTTGAAGTTTGGGGTCTGGTTCTACTTACCTCCCAGCAGTGGAAGCATATGGCACGTCTGTGTGTTTGTGTGTGTTTGTGCTTGAGAGTGTGTGTGTGTGTGTGTGTGTGCGTCTAAGTCTGCGCGTGTGTGTGGCTGTGCATGGCTGCATACGAGTCTGCATGTATGTGTGTGCGGCCGTACATATGTGAGAGAGAGAGAGAGCGCGAGAGAGAGAGAGAGAGAGAGAGAGAGAGGGCGAGAGAGAGAACATGGCTTTTTGTATGTTTTCTCACGTACGTCTCCTTCTATTCCTGATTGACCGTTAAACTACGGCGGCGGCGGCAGTGCTTAATAACCTCCCTCGTATTATTATTATTATTATAATTACCGCTTTTTCCACCTTTTGTTTTTTCAAAATCTATTTAGCAATCCCAGGTCGTCCTCAGCTCATAAATCCTCCTATGAGCACTCTCCAGCGAAGCGCAGTAGAAGCCCAGCTGTATAGCAAAGGGCCCTTTTGGTTGAGGGCCTGTTTTCCTGTCCTCTATAAGTTAATCCATCATGCCTATTACGGTGACTTATTCCCCCCACTGACACGACGTCCTTTAACCCCGGCCTGAGTTATGGCTCCTGTTTCTTCAGCAACAAGCCCACAGAGGTGAGCGCAACTCAGGCAAATCGGTGGGAACAAACGCCGGCCATTACCGGGACACGGAGAGAAGGAACTCAAAATAGTTTATGATTGTGAGCGTTTAGTCCAGGTCATTGGAGTTGAAGGCGGTCCTTTTTTGCATGTATGTGTGCGCTTTAGTTTGTGTGTGTGAGAGGAAAATAGTTGTTGGTGTCCAAATGAGAGTATGTGTGTCTACGTGTGTGGGCATCAGAGAGTGGGTGTGCGTCTCTTATGTATGTGTGCTACGTGTGCCTGTCTGTGTATGCGTGCTACATGTGCGTGTGTGTGTGTATGTGTGCTACGTGCGTGTGCGTGTGTCTGTGTCTGCGTTCTACGTGTGCGCGCGCGTGTCTGCGTATGCGTGCCACGGGCGGCGCTTGCGTGCGCGCGCGTGCATGCATGCTACGTGCGGGGGGGGCCGTCTAACCCGTGGTCATGCGCTCGCCTCCTCAGGGGAATTCGAGCCGGTGCAGAGCCCCTCCACCCCCATCAAGGAGCTGGACGAGCGCGCCTGCCGGAGCGGG
>NC_140289.1:3150427-3197927 GCF_964030765.1 Micromesistius poutassou
TCCCCCTCCCTCCTTCCTCCCCCCTTGTTTATTTTGTTTTTTCGCAGGAAAAGAGAGTTGCTTTGAGCGCATAATGCAAAGGTTTGGCAGGAAAGTAGTGTATGTTGTTATTGGGGATGGTGTGGAAGAGGAGCAGGCAGCCAAAAAGGTAATGGACCCGCCATCTCACCGTGACCCCGCCCTATTCCACGCTGCGTGCGCTCTGATTGGACCAAGTCATGCCTTTCTTTGCTGTGGTGGTTTTGAGCTGGGACTTCTGATTTCTGTTCTACTCCTTGTTTTTTTTGTGTTGTTGCTTGGTGCTCTACTTTTCTTTATCAAAATAAAAGTAGACTTCTTCACCAGAATACTGTAGTGCATTCTAGAGATTGTGAGGCTTCATCAATGTTGTACGTTTTCGTCGATCTTGGAAATCCAAAGCATTATCCCCTGCACCACATGCATCACATGTAGTTAATGGGGAATAAATGTAAAATATGATTCATGTGTCACCTTACATGAAACAACATCATAATAATCTAAATGTGACCAGGTGGACAAAGTGTACACAGTGGAAAAAGCTTTTGAACAATCTCTTTAATATATCCTAAATTCTGGGTGAATAAAGTGAAAATCCCCTATAGTTTCCTTCCATTTGACAGACAGTAATGCAGGGAAGTTGGGACTCTTGTGCAGGGGAAACGTTTGTCCTGTAATGGTGGTAGCTTACTGTCCTCTGTGGTGTGGGAGACAAACAGGCAAGGATTCACTGCGGCTATGCAATCAACATATTTTGAAGTGCAAAGCGTTTATTAATTAGAAAGGAGGTATTAATTAAACATGTTCTTCCTTAGTTTGGGCATAGTTCTGGGTGCAAGGAATCGTGGACTGCATGGATTTGGTTTGCAGTGCTTTTGCAATGCAAGCGACTACGAAACAGTAGTGTAGCTTGCATGAGTTTTGGGGTGGTGGTGTGCGTCACATGCTATGAAATAATCCATACGAATGTACTTCATGCTGATTTGTGTCAATCTCATGGTGTGTTTCTGTGTTCACTCTGCAGCATAACATGCCTTTCTGGAGGATATCTAGTCACTCGGACCTGCTGGCTTTGCATCAAGCACTGGAATTTGAGTATCTGTAACGGATACCAAAAGCAATACGGACATATTCAATGTCGTCACAGAGGTGGTCGCCGACAGACCTCAAAGATCCTCGTCCTGTATACATATTTAAGAGAAAAGACAACACACCATACACTGCGACTTTTTTTGTGATTTCCTTTTTTTTTTTAAATGTTTGTATTTACATACTCTGGTCTTAAGAAGAGAGGTGAAGGGAAAAAAAAAACTTATGGACAGTGGGGTCAAGACAGGACTGGACTGGACCCGCCCACCCCCAATACCCCCCCCCCCCCCCCCCTTGATGATGCTGGGGACTGACAGTTGTGAAGCAGCTATGTCCACACACCGCTCAAGCAAGAAGGATCTTCCCAGCGCAACTTCAATACTCGTCAGTAGTCCTTGCTCGTCGTCTGATTTTCGTTTACCCGTTGGCCTCTTGATGTTTGAGTTCTGCAGAACCCAGGCCTGATCGTCCAATCCCAAGAAAGAGTGTCCATTCATGAGGAACTCCCATTGAGGAGTTGAGCGGAGGGTTGGTCTGAATCACGCCGGGTGGGGACAACAGCTGCATGTGAAAACAAGCTATTATATACTGCAATTAACTTTCTGTTTGGTCATTCGAATTACAATGAAGTCCGTAGCAGAAACTTGTAAATTATCAGTAACCTGAGGGCAGCAGTTCTTGTCAATGAAAGGAAAATGTTTCTTTTAGGGGTTCTGGATTTTTTGTATGTTTTTTTTTGAAAAGGAGAATGTGATGTGTTGTGCCTTATAAACGTGTTTGAGTGAATATTTCCTTTTTTCCAGACCTAATATGTAGATATAAAAATACCCCAAACAAAATGTGCCTTTTCTCTTCCATTACTCATCCTTTTAAATAGAAATATTGCATTGAAAATGAAGACACGAGTCGAGTCTACTTAAGTAGAGCAAGACAAACTGGAAGGCCTTAGCAATTGGGTCAATCGGCTTGCCTTTGAGCTGTGACCGGTCGGATTTGACACAAAGGGCAGAAGGACAGACCAATGGCAAGCTCCAAACACAAATCTTGGCAGACTGTGAGGGATCTAGACCAGTAAAGCAATGGGTCAGGTCAGTGGTGAGAATGAGACCTTGCACTAAATGTAGACTGATAACTTAATTTAAAAACGATAATTAATTTGGTCCATCTAAATATGGCCATATTAAAACTTATGGCGTCTAATCCCGTGTCCACATCTACCTGTGGGCCTATTGACAGCAAGGTGCCTAGAAAGTTTGCTCAGCAGCGTTTAATGTACCAATTATTAAAGTTAAATAATATATTTGACAACTGTAGTCCAGTGCTTAAGGATTGGTAGTAGCCCAGATAAGAAATTACCCACGTTTAGTTTATGCCACTGATCATATAAGCTGCAACCACATTGCGTATGCAAGATCTAGAAAAAAGACAACACTTAAATACCTCCTCTATACATATTGCTGACATCAAGTTCTCATTGTCTCATTTATGGCTGACAGACTACTCGAAGACTTGTCGAAGAGTGTTTAATAGCTGACAATGCCATTTCCAACAAACGGCCTCCCTGAAAAGCTTGTCTTTTTTTAAAGGCAGTCAAAGATGAACTCCATTATACAAATACAAGTCATATTAGCAGAAAAAGAAACTACTTAAATGTACTTTGCCACACCTTGGATTATTTAATATGAATAAGGATCCATGAGTATAAAGCCTTCATTCTCCACTGCCCTAAACCAGCATCTTCACACCAGTATTAAAAGCACCACAAGACATCAGTTTCAACCTTTTATTCACTTCTTATTTCTTGGATTTGAAGTATTCCTCGATCACATCCTTCGCTTGAGACTCCTTGCCGTAATCCTGTTGAGAAAGTTCAGATTAGATACAGAATCATTCCAAGTCCCACTTCTGAACCGTCTGTAAACACGCATCACTACACCATGTTTATAGCCAGTCTTAGAAACCCCACAAACCACAAAGCGATCAAGGGGCTCGTTTGCTGGAAGTCTTGATCTGGCCAGTATTGATCAGAGGCAATGCACAGCACCTGAACCTGTCTGGCACGCTCCTTTGTTTACACTCTCATGGCCACAGTATATGCATCCTCCAATCATACGTGATTGTGATGGCACGTGTCCATTGCACAAGTCTCCAGCGCATCAGATTAGGATTCTCACTCATAAAATAGGTGAAGGGGTATCCGACAAAAGAAAAGCAAATCATCATTTGGTGCTGGAGAACTCGGAAGTGTGTAACTTGTGGTAATTCGCATTGAGCACACGCCAGTAAAGCCTTGATGTATTCATCCTTGTTTCATTCTCCTTGCGATGGATACACAAATTGGTAATTTATAGTAGTTTCATTTGCCTAGTATCTGCATCCTCCAATCTGCTCTAGAACTAGGCTACCTTTCCAAGGCCACAATTATACCACAAAGCACTCAAGCGGGATACAGTGTTTAGCAAAGTGGACCAAATGGGGCAGAAACCTTGAGTTCACCCATTTAAACCTGAACTCCTGCAAACTTAACTGTTTGTACTGGCATGCAATGCCTTACTAAGACTGTCATGGGTTTGGGTAGGATACTCATACAGAAAGACAGTCAAGGTAGTCCAATGACCGCCATCAAGGCATGGATGTCACATCTCCAATTAGCGTCCATTCTCTAAACCATCATCAACGCGGGTGTCGGCACTAATCTAAACGCTTTGACGCTCATGCACACGCCACGGTTCGCCAGGGCCCCCTTACCTTGATCACGACACAGCTGCAGCCCACCACCTTGCGGGGTTTGCCCTCACGGTCGATCTTGCAGAGACCGACCCACTCCCCGAGCTTCTTGTTGTCGTCAACCTGAAAGAGCGGAAAGCGTTAGGAGAACGCATGCAGGCCCGTTCAGCGAATCAGCCACTGGTGACACACACCAGCGCTTTCGGGCATAGCTGCATCTCAGACATTGAATTGGGTAACAGTGGCAATGTCCTCATTTTAGTCAGTAGAGGGAGCCAGATCATCATCACAGACACAGCAGTCCATTAGTCAAGCACACTTCCCCAAGTTGACATGGCAATGTTCAATCGTACTGGTTCACATATTATACAATTCAAATAATAAGTATTTAAATAATAAGTCGACAAAATGCTTAGTTAACGCAGGCAAAACAATACCATGCCATGCAATCTATCTGTCAGTAATATCAACAATGACCCAGGAGTACAGGCTCATTAAGAGGACCCTTGGGATATGTCCCGTACCTTGATGAGGTTGATCTGATGCTCGGCGCAGAGGGCTTCCACCAGCTTGACGTACATGGCCTCGTCACAGTTGGCCGCGAGGACACACAGATGGGCCTGGCGCCTAAAGATAGAACACAGTCAGGCGGTGTACAGTTCGCACCAACAACGTTCAAACTCTGCTGAACCAAAATAAAAAAAACAGCATCTTCCCAATCCCCACATGCAAATTCAGTAGAGGAGGGAGCTCAAGGTGTTCACCAGAGATACACATGCACGCTAAGACAGTGAGTTCGCCCCCAGAGACGGTTCGACATGGCGTGGTGGATTCGCGTCGGCTTACTTGTCCAGAGCCTTCGCTGCCTCGCGGATACCGCGGGCGAGACCGTCGTGGATGAGTGCGGTCTTGAGCACTTCGGGGAGAGCGGTGTTCACATCCATCACACCTCCAGCGGCGACGCTGAGGACAAGTTCAGGGAAAGCCACGTTAAAAAAAAAGAAGGCACCACTATTGCGATCGCATGTGTCCATGGCACCAACAAGTCTCCAGCGCATCAGATCAGGGTTCTCACTCATAAAATAGGTGAAGGGGTATCCGACAAAAGAAAAGTAAATCATCATTTAGTGCTGGAGAACTCGTAAGTTGGAGCAACTTGTAGTAAATCACATTAAGCACATTCTAGTGTAAAGCCTTCCCGGATGATCCTTTCGCTGTTTACGATGTGATGGCTAAACGTATACGTAATTTATAGTTGCATTTCACTCGTAAACTTTACTCCATGTTACATATTAGACCAAGCTATTAAGAAGCAATGCTGTTTATTCATGTCCTCAACGCATTACTCGTGTAATGGTATAGAGTATGGGGACGCTCACCCTTCCTCGGCCATTGTGTATTATCGATGGATGGCGGACCTAAAATGCTGCAATAAAACAGAAAAGCAAACATAACGTTATTATCGAGTGTAAAAATTTAGTTATTGGTTATTTTGGAGATAGGATGGTGAAGATATTAAACAGATTAGACCCGGAGGTAGAAAACACACCCAAATCTCCTGCCTCAAAGCGGGTAAAGAGGACGTCATCACGAAGCGACGTTGCTTTAACGCCTGAAAGAGGACCTCTGTTTAGGCAGGAGGTGTCTGTAGATCTGCCTGTTTTCAATGTCATACTATGGCCATATTGTCAGTGTTATCTGATAATTTGTGTGACTGCTATTGACTTTATATGTTCTTTTATATACTATCCGCACTTTATTTGTACTGTTTCCTTGGGTACCTTGAAAGGCGTTTTTAAAATAAAATGTATTATTATTATTATTATTATTATTATTATTATTATTATTATTATTATTATTATTATTTCAAAAGCGCGCCGTATTACAAATTGACACTATAAAAAATAATGCATTTATTTTCGGCTGTTATAGCATTGTGAAATCAACATATGGGTACCGTAGTTCCATGTCCCAGGTTGTTTGGGTTTGAACAGCATCGTCCGCAGTCTACCTGCCTTTGACTTTGAATAAGACGCCAGTAGTGTTTTACTGTTTCAAAGCCAAATAAAACATTTTCTGTTCAGATTAAAGCCTAGACGTTATTATGCTGTATCGTATGTAAAGTATAGCTAATTAGAGTATTAGTCACTTTAGATCATTACACAATAACAATTAATTGTTCACAATAATTGTGGATGAAATAGCATTAGATGTAGGCCTATATAGTAGAATATCAATATATAGGCCTAGCCTACTGCATATTGAAAATTGAAATTGTGTAGTATATTAATGTAAAATATGTATTATTTTGTTTTATAACTTTTGTATTAAGTAGGCTATGTCTATTGATTTTACTGATTAAGCTATCTTAATTAGCCCCATTATTATTGTTGTTTTAAAGGGTGCTGCTTTAGTCGCCATGCTCTCATAACATATTCAACAGCACATTTTGTACCTACTAACGTTGGAATCTGGCTGGACGACACATGACGCAGCGGTGACAATTCCATTAGGAGACCGGGTTCAACATATACAATGGGTGCATTTTACCTGCTCTCATACTGGTTCGGTTTTGCGATCTTGTGTATACTCCTTCTGATTGCATCTGCGTTCCTTGGTTATTGTGTATATATTAAATACATTCACATGAAATATGATCATATCCCTGGGCCACCAAGAGACAGGTGAGAGCGCTCCAATTATTTTCGTGTTCTTTCGTTTGGTAAACAAGATTAACCACATAGGCTGCTTTTATTATTGCAGTTTTCTCTTCGGGCATGCACCAACCATGATAGAGGAAACACGAAGTGGGAGAAATCTTCACGACAAATTCCTGCAGTGGTAGGCATAAGGAAGAGTTATTATTCTTAGATATATTTGGCCGATAGTGCAGCCACTGGGCGAGCTGAACTTTGTACCTGCCTACATCTTGCTTACTTCCTGATTTCTCATAAAATACTCTCATTTATTTATATTTATATTATTCTTTTTATCCATCGCATTTTATTTTTTTTCAGGTCTGAAATGTACGGGCCAGCTTATAGGATAAATAGCCTTCATATGGTTATTATTTCTGTGACCTGTCCGGAGGCTACTAAGGTGAAATACCAGTGCGAATCCTGTGTGTGCACGACTCAGTTCAATAAGAAAGCATTGCTTAATAAAGGGTGCACAGGTAAAACATGTTTTTGAACTTGATTTCAGGAGGTCTTGATGTCCACTAAGTACCCAAAAGATAAACTTTTGTACGAACGGCTCTTTAATATTTTTGGAGTGAGGTAGGCTAATGGAAACTTCATACAAACACAACGTATGCTGTTCAGTAATGTATCGTTATTATGACATAATGTGGTCTTAATATTGTTTGATTCAAATTGCTTGCCTATTATATCTATATCTATCTATATATATATCGTATTAATTATATCATCTATCTATCTATCTATCTATCTATATATATATATATATATATATATATATATATACATACGTTGTGTTTGTATATATATATATATATATATTGTGTTTGTATATATATATATATGTATATATATATATATATATATATATATATATATATATATATATATCCTCAATCAACTGGTGTTAATGTAATTGTTAAAATTCATGTATCACAAGGTTCCTGGGGAATGGCTTGGTTTCCGCTACTAACCATGAGCAGTGGTATAAACAACGAAGGATTATGGACCCAGCCTTCAGCAGTCTGTGAGTCAAATGAAGGTGGAGTTAAATGTAATCAAGCACATAAATGCAAACTCCTCTCACATATAATACACTAAATAAACATATTTGATGCATTCGGATGTATTCTGGATACACACAAACAATCTGACACAGCAGCACTCTCATATCACTCCCAGGTACCTCAGGGGCCTGATGGGGACCTTCAACGAGAGGGCAGAATACCTCATGGATGAACTCACAAAGTTAGCAGATAGCAAAAAAGAAGCAGAGATGCTCCAGTTGGTCAGCCGTGTGACCTTAGATGTCATCACCAAGGTATAGTAAATGTGAAAGAACAATTGCTAAGCAACGCTTTTCCTCCAAAACGTTCTAAACGATTTATTACGTTTTTTTATTGCTAATATGCAGGTGGCCTTTGGAATGGATTTAGACCTCGTCAACAACGACTCGCCTTTCCCCAAAGCCATTGAGACTTGTCTGAAAGGCATGATCGCCAATCTCAGAGATTTATTTTTTCAGGTACTACATGGTGTTGAGGAATTCTAAGGATTTCAGAAGTATATAACACGGGCCTATGTTCAGCAGCCAGCTATTTTGTGATATGCCTAAGATGTGATATGATTTGAGTACAATCAGAGTGACAAATCAGAGAGCAGGAGAAGGGTTAGGCCTAGGCAAAATGGGTGAGTGGGAGTAAGAAGATATTGCACGGCTGTACTCAGAGCGTGAGGGTCATCTGCTAAGCTGAGGCCTTGGATCCCTGTTTCATGTGTGGAAGTTATATTTGACATTACAATACTAGCTATGCGACAGGTGTAATCACAGTGTAAGCACAAAGGGTCATTAAAAGGCAACTGAGTAAGTGAATATTATTATATGAATAAGATGTGGAAATCCAACTCTTCCAGCTAAAGCCAAAGAACCGACCGTTCATCAAGGAGGTGAGGGAGGCGTGCCAGCTTCTGCGGACCATAGGAGAAGCCTGGATCTCGAAACGGAGAACCGCCGTCCAAAATGGCGAAGATGTACCCAAAGACATCCTCACTCAGATCATCAAATCAGCTGGACAAGGTTGCAATACCAATGCTATATTACGAAACTGTATTACAGCCCTTTTTATATAACAGTTCTTAGCATCTGTAACAAGAGGCAGGAGGCTGTTACAAGTGCCTGGTGATGGGTCATGGTGACAACAATCAATTCAGAAATAATCCCAACCAAATTCACATCCAGATTCAGAAAATAAAGTTTATGTTTGTTTGGTCTCTTTGCTATATAGAAAGACTTAATATGTGAAGACAATGTGAAGCACAAGAAGGCAAAGTCCTTGAAGAATATTGTTTGATACATAATTGGATAGACGGGAAAAAAAAACGACGTTTTATATTGCAGAAGAGGAGATCACTAAAGAGGACGAGGACTTAATGTTGGACAACTTTGTGACGTTTCTCATCGCGGGTGAGCCACAAAATACATTTGATTTTCTGTTCTGTATAGACAGTTATAACCAGTGGGCATATTCGGGTCACAGGTTATACTGAACTTATTCTTATTTCTAAACATTAGATATTTTCACTTTCAGGGCAGGAAACCACAGCCTCTCAGCTGGGGTTCTGCATCATGGAATTGGCAAGAAACCCTGACGTCATGGAAAAGTAAGAAGCAACACAAAGACCAATAAGCAGCAAATTGTTTAATGTGGAGATTGACAGGAGACATTCCTGTAACCTGTGATGTTCACCAGAGCGCAGAAAGAGGTGGATTCTGTCCTTGGAATGAAGCTGGAGATTAGCTATGATGATTTGGGAGAGCTGACCTACCTCTCACAGGTACATCCCATAATAATGATCAATCTGAAGGTCCATACACCTTTCTTTAGCACACCGTAGTAGCAACACAGCTTCAAATCCGTCATTTGAAATGGTAAAGAGTGAAAACAACAAACTTAAAACAAAAAATTCTTGATGTTTGTTTACGTTGTGAACATATTCTTTTTCCACTTAAACATCTCCCATTTAAACACATGGTTGATTTAGAGGTCTGCATGGTTCTGTAAATGACTCTTCTTTTTCCAGGTGCTGAAGGAGACCCTGAGGTTGTACCCCAGTGCCCCGGGAATCTCTCGTGAGGTGTCATCAGACATGACCATCGCTGGTTATGACATACCTGGAGGAACTATACACGTGGTCAGTGCTTTGCTGCTGGAGCTATCAAGCTGTCAAGTCGTGCAGTGCTCTGAAACTTAACAAGCATAATAGAAAAGTTAGCTGAGTGGTTGGTAAGGGTGTTTGCCTCCCAGCCGAAAGGTTTTGGGTTTGAAACCACATCGTCCACAGTCTACCTGCCTTTGACTTTGAGCTAAGATGCCGTAACTCCTACCTGCTCCATCCTGACAGGCATCTGAAACAATAATTCTATCTAGGTCCCTTTGGATAAAAGTGTCTGTGAAAGGACTTCATAGTAATAATGTTTAACTGATTGTCGTGCATTTAACAGTTTGACACCTATGTTTGTGGGAGGATGGACAAATTCTTCAAGGACCCACTGACATTCGATCCAGACCGGTTTCATCCTGACGCACCCAAGTAAGCAGCCAGTCTTTTTTTATTGTGTTAAGCATAGGGTCAATCTTTCAATGTGAACTGCTGACTTTCCACATTCACTTCAGTTGACAGTGTTTAAGTAGGAAAGAGAGTGTTGTGTATTCACTGCAGCCATCTTCCTGTAGGCCTTACTACTGTTACTACCCCTTCTCTCTCGGAGCACGCTCCTGTCTGGGACAGAAGTTTGCACAGGTGGGTGACACAGGTAGACACACCAAACACACTAACTCTGAAAAGAATCCAGAAACACAAACTGAGCAAGTGTATGATGTGATTCCAGATGGAGGCTAAGGTGGTGATGGCCAAGCTGCTTCAGAGGTTTGAGTTCAGCCTGGTACCAGGACAGTCCTTTGACATCCTGGACACCGGAACCCTGAGGCCCAAGAGCGCGGTCCTTTGCAACATTAAACACAGGAATCAGTAGGGGAAGTAGGGGAGTGCAGTGGCCAGGGTGTATGACTCTCAGCCCTAAAGGTGGAGGGTTTGAGTGAATAAATTAAAAATTGTTATCTCTGACGACCTGATTGGCTGACCAGCCTAATTCTAGTTATAACATTACCAGTGTTCTTGTAATATATACATTGAGAATGAAAATATGCAATCATAATTAGCGTGCTTATTGTATTGGCAATGCTCCTGTCAATGAAATGGTTAATTTGTTCAATGATTAATAAATAAATAAATATTTATGAGAAGAGTAATTATTATACTATATAATAATACTATACAATTATCCCCCAAATTCTGTCTTACCCAACAATGTTAGTATTTCAATATTGTTACTTGAACGACTTATTCATGGTTCCAATTATACTGTTAAGAAAGTATTGTCTATATTTGCCTAAAATTAGACAAAATAGAACATTTCCTTACAAAGTCGAATGGGGCCGGGGAACTAAGTTTTAACTTAATATTTGCCTTGTAGAATTCAGCAAGATTAAAAGTGCAAATATATCAATAAAAATTGGGAATTATACACAAGTTAACATTCAATTCAATTTTATTTATAGAGTGCCAAAACATTACACGTCTCACGACGCTAGTATTGAGTATTGAACATTCAGAGAGAGCCCATGAGTAACAGGGGCGAGGAAAAACTCCCTAGAATTGGAGATACATATAGGAAGAAACCTCAAGCAGATCCACGACTCGAGGGCCTGACCCATCTGCCTAGGGTCAGTTACAGGGCAGTGAGGTTTGTATACATGATAAATGAATAGGTTAGTTAGGTGTAGAGAATAGAACATGGTGTTTAGAGCCACCTGGGGTGTATGTTACAAAGAGGTGGGATGGTTACCGTACCAGTATGATAATGCATGAATCCCATTTAGTGTCAGAAAGTTCAAATAGTCTAGTGTAGGGATGAATTGTCATAGGGATTAGGAATTGTCATAGGGCAGTAGTGGATCGCTAGGCAGCGCAGGCCAGGAATCCGGTCAAGGGGACAGCAACAGGCGATGGTAGGGCAGTCATAGGGATGGGACTTCAGGTGCGATGAGGGCCAAATACAAGGATGGCTAATGACTGGTAATGGTTTACCTCACAAGTGAGGTAAGGGGGAAGAGAGATATATATAGAGTGGGTTAGTATTGCTATACGTTTCATGATGGTTAGTATTAAGTGTATCAATGGTACTATATAGTGTTACACTATAGAGAGAAAAGGAAATGTTATATATTGATAATGATTTATCAAGTCTCACTTCATAGCCGGGTGCACACAGTAGTTCAACAGTAATCCCAAAAAATACCCCATTCCAGTTGTCAGGTAAGTGTGGCAGGACCTTTTCCTGTTTATCACACATTTCACGAAGGTGGGCTACATAAAATTGGGTTGGAAAGCTAGACTAGCTATACTGTATAGCCACTGTCCATCTGATTGTCTAGTTAGCTAATATCATACGTGCTTTTACTGGCTTGATATTCGCTGCTATGGTTAAGGTTAGGTTTAGGGTAAGGTTGGGGGTGAGGGTAAGGGAGGCGGGTTGTAAGGGTATAGGGGAGGGGAGAGGTTAGGGTTAGAGGGGGGGGGGGGGGGGGGAAGGTATGAGTAAAGGAGGGGGGAGGACAGGGGAGGGGGAGGTAAGGGTGTATGGGGGGGGGAGGACAGAGGTCAGGGTATAGAGGGGGAGGTTAGGGTATAGGGGAGGGAGGTTGGGAGAGGATATGGGAGGGGGGAGGTTAGGATATAGGGGAGGGGAGAGGTAACCTTACCTCATTAGGGTAACATGCATGTGTATAATAAAAATTACCATACAACAAGCCACACAACCAGGTCATTTTAAATGATTTTATATCATAAAACAGTATACATTTCAACATCTGTGCACACAGTGAAACAATTCTGGCATGTGATTAAAAAAAAACAATGGTTCATCGTGAGACCATCTGACCCTAACTCTGTCCCTAACACTGAACCATGAGGAACCCGCGAAGGAACCCTTGAGAAACAAGGACCCCTTGACAACCCGTGACTTAAGTCACGTCCTGCGAGGTAGAAGTTGCATCTGAAGTCTCCACCGTCCAGCTCCGACGAGGCGCCGTCAGTGGGTCACTGAAATGTTGCAAGAGGAAAAACACAAATCGTTAGCCTCGTAGCATAATCTATGTTGCTAGCCATAGGCCAACAATGTCAATGAGGCTACCAATGTCGATTACACTATGAGGCTACCCATGTCGATTACGCTATGAGGCTACCATGTTGATTACACTATGGGCTACCAATGTCAATTATGCTACAATATCAATTATACTATGAGGCTAATGATATAGATAACTCTATGAGGCTAGCGATGTTGATTATGCTATGAGGCTAACAATACCCATTATGCTATGAAGCTAACTATATCCATTATGCTAGGAGGCTAACGATGTCCAGCTAGGCGGCTAACGAGATTCCGGCTCTCCCTCCAGATAGGTGGCTCCTCCTCCATAATTTTGTCCATGATTTTTTTAGTTTATATAATTTGTGTTGAAGAAAATACTTTTGTTTTGAGAATTCTACACTAGAAACACAGTGGTAGTAGTTTATTATTCTTTGGACACCTTGTTTAAATAATTCTGAATCAAATCAAATTTTAAACTTCAACATGAAACATGCACACACTTGGGAATTTGTAATTCAGGAATATAGTAAAACATTCTGTGAATTTAACAGCATAGCTTTGGTGGTGAAACGATGTAAAAAAAACCTGTTGGTATTAACCTTCCAAAGACTTGAGCAGTCCCATCGTAGTCCTCGTCTCGCTCCTGGTGGGTCGTCAGCTTAATCTGTTCACAATACAAACACACATTAAAAGGGTGATGTTACGTTACCAAGTGTGAGTGTGACCAGCTGTTACGTTTTAGTGTCCACCTTGATGTACGCTGGATAAACTATAGTAGTAGCAGCTGATGTGACCTTAATTACTTCAAATCACAGCTTTGGCTAAAATTCACAGAATGAAAAATCTGAAGGAAAAACTAATGAAGACCTCTACGATCGTTTGAAATAATTAAAAAGAACCTCCAGGTGTCAAGTGTTTGGTTATGGTTACCCTCTGGTCCACAGCCTCTGGTCCAGCCTGGTGCCCCATTCCTGGTCCAGGGGGATCTGGATACCCTCTGGTCCAGCCTGGTGCCCCATTCCTGGTCCAGGGGGATCTGGATACCCTCTGGTCCAGCCTGGTGCCCCATTCCTGGTCCAGGGGGATCTGGATACCCTCTGGTCCAGCCTGGTGCCCCATTCCTGGTCCAGGGGGATCTGGATACCCTCTGGTCCAGCCTGGTGCCCCATTCCTGGTCCAGGGGGATCTGGATACCCTCTGGTCCAGCCTGGTGCCCCATTCCTGGTCCAGGGGGATCTGGATACCCTCTGGTCCAGCCTGGTGCCCCATTCCTGGCCCAGGGGGATCTGGATACCCTCTGGTCCAGCCTGGTACCCCATGCCTGGTCTAGGGGATCTAGTTACCCTACATTATAATTAAGTGCGAGAAAAGCACTAGACACATCCACATAATAATAATAATAATAATAATATTTATTATTATTATTATCCACCCTGGTGACCCATACCTGGTCCAGTGGGATCTGGTCACCTGCTGGTCCTCAGCCTCTGGTCCACCCTGGTCCAGGAGATCCTGTGAAGTCAGACAGCATCTTTATAGACCCGTGCACATCGCGGTCTCGAATCTAACTACCAACCCCCCCGCAGGAGCCCCTTACCTTGAGCTGGAACGACGATAGAGATCTTGGGGTGCTTTGGTCGTCTTGTTGCAAAATACAGCCAACAGACTTACCTTGAGCAGATCTAGTAGTTTGTTGCTGTTGGTTCATGTACAAATAATTGACTATACATTTAATATCCCCCCCATTTAGCAAATAATTCCCACCCATAAACAAGGCTGCCAACAGTACAAAATAACAAACTGTTCTCATGCCTTTTGTCTACTTCCTTACTACTCTCTAAAACATCGCATGCACATCGCATGAGTGTTGCCTTACTGATCAGGGTGTGATCTGAGTGACCAGAGATGCATGCTGGGATACTGTGCCATCTGACGCCTACAGTTCTGTAGAGGTTCCCCCTCAGGAGAAACCAAGTTTTCAAAAGGCTGTCGTGACATCAGTTACATGACCTGGAACGTCCGTCAAGACCGTGACAGGGACTCCCCAAGGAGAAACGCCAAAGGGTAGACTGTGAGGCTCCCCCTCTCGGCGACTAGAATACAACAGCTCTTACAGGAGAGAATCATGGCGCACATTTCAATGTTCCTCTTCATAGACCTTGAAGCCCCAGTGAGGCTTTCTTCACCTCTTCTGAAGAAGAGCACAACTGCAGCTTGACAGGGACGCTAGTTGGGATGTTTCCAAGATGGTTTCCGATTCAGCCCGAGAAATACTTGGATCTCAGGGCAGGAGTACAGGAGATCCAGAGGGCTTGCCAGCAGTCCATCATGTTGAGAGAACGTTGCAGAATGTTTCATCTTCCATCTTCAGTTAGTTGGTTGGTTTCTCATCCGATTCTGTCCAGTCGGAATGCCGTTAGTCCATCATCCATTGTACCAAGTAGCCATTGTCGCTTCCCATTGTTTGCATGACTCAGTCACACTACAGTCCAAGCTGCATGACACTCAAGTCATCCTGTCCAGTGTGTAGAAGGTCGAATTGAGATCCAGATGCTAGATCGCGCCAGGCTCTTGCTGTATTGAACACCCACTTTGTTATCCTCTTTGATTTAGGCCACAGACTTGAGTCATCAGAAACATCAAACCAAATGACACTCAAGGGTGTTTCAGGAAGAGTAGCATCCTCCTATAGCTGAAAATTAAAATGTTCAGGTAATACAAGCCAAGTAGAAGTAGAAAAATTTCCCCTCACACATGTGGTGCCCAGTACCAGGTTAAAGATTGCCCCTCTCACACTTAGTGCCCCATGCCAGGGCAACGATTGCCCCTCTCACACTTAGTGCCCCATGCCAGGGCAACGATTGCCCCTCTCACACTTAGTGCCACATGCAAGGTTAAAGATCACCCCTCTCACACTTAATGCCCCGTGCAAAGTCAACAATTGCCCCGCTCACACTTAATGCCCCGTGCAAAGTCAACAATTGCCCCGCTCACACTTAGTGCCCCATGCCAGGTTAAATATTGCCCCTCACATGAAGTAGTGCCCCATGACATGCAAAGATTGACCAGTACCAGGTTAAAGATCACACCTCTTTATTTTCAGTTATTAGATTGTGTATTTACACAAACAATGACAATACTCAAAGGAATACAAAGCCAAACGAGAGGAGAGACCAGTGGAGGGTTTGTAGGTCTTTGAGAGACGAGACCAGTGGAGGGTTTGACGGAGAGACCAGCGCTGGGTTTGTAGGTCTTTGAGAGACCAGTGGAGGGTTTGACGGAGAGACCAGTGGAGGTTTTGTAGGTCTTTGAGAGAAGAGAAACCAGTGGTGGGTTTGTAGGTCTTTAAGAAGAGACCAGTGGTGGGTTTGTAGGTACTTGAGAGCGGAGAGACCAGTGGTGGGTTTGACGGAGAGACCAGCGGTGGCTTTGTAGGTCTTTGAGAGAGGAGAGACCAGTGGAGGTTTTGACGGAGAGACCAGCGCTGGGTTTGTAGGTCTTTGAGAGACCAGTGGAGGGTTTGACGGAGAGACCAGTGGAGGTTTTGTAGGTCTTTGAGAGACCAGTGGTGGGTTTTTAGGTCCTTGAGAGAGGAGAGACCAGCGGAGGTTTTGACAGAGAGACCAGCGCTGGGTTTGTAGGTCTTTGAGAGACGAGATACCAGTGCTGGGTTTGTAGGTCTTTGCGCCCTGCCCTTCACAAAGAAAAGGGAACTCTTCCCGGGGCTCCCGCCAGCTTCTCCGGGGTCGTTTGCGTTACCGCACTGGACGCCTCGCGGCGCCTATCTCCGCCTCTCCAGATTTGGGAATCTGAACCCGACTCCCTTTCGATCGACCGGGGGCGACGGAGGCCATCTCCCGCAGAGACGAGAGACCAGTGAGGGTTTGTAGGTCTTTGAGAGGAGAAACCAGTGGTGGGTTTGTAGGTCTTTGAGAGGAGAAACCAGTAGTGGGTTTGACGGAGAGACCAGTGGTGGGTTTGTAGGTCTTTTGAGAGAAGAGAAACCAGTGGTGGGTTTGTAGGTCTTTAAGAAGAGACCAGTGGTGGGTTTGTAGGTACTTGAGAGCGGAGAGACCAGTGGTGGGTTTGACGGAGAGACAGCGCTGGGTTTGTAGGTCTTTGAGAGAGGAGAGACCAGTGGAGGGTTTGACGGAGAGACCAGTGGTGGGGGGCTAGGGCTTCAAAGCGTACGGAGGAAACGTTGGAACGTGCTCCGTGGTTCTCAGGTGCAGGAACCAGGTTGGGTTCTAGTTGCTGAGAGGGACAGCCCTCACATCTCGCCCCCTGGTGTGACTCCTTGAGGAGTCCCTGTCTCCATCCTGAAGGACGTTCCAGTTCATGTAACTGACGTGACGACGGCCTCTTAAACACTAGGTTCCCCTGAGGGGGAACGTCTACACAACTGAAGGCCTCAAACAGCGCAGAACCCTTGCATGCATCTCTGGTCAGTCAGTCACACACCCTTATCAGTAGGACAACACACATGGGATGTGATGCAATGATGAGGAATGTAGTAGGAAAGTGGACGGATAAAGTATCTTCTAGGGACGAATGAGAGGCATGAGAACGGGGGGGGGGGAAAGAGAGAGAGAGAGAGAGAGAGAGAGAGAGAGAGAGAGAGAGAGAGAGAGAGAGAGAGAGAGAGAGAGAGAGAGAGAGAGAGAGAGAGAGAGAGAGAGAGAGGCAGGGCCTATGTGGGGCGGGGCAGGGCCTATGTGGGGCGGGGCAGGGCCTATGTGGGGCGGGGCAGGGCCTATGTGGGGCGGGGCAGGGCCTATGTGGGGCAGGGCCTATGTGGGGCGGGGCAGGGCCTACGTGGGGCGGGGCAGGGCCTACGTGGGGCGGGGCAGGGCCTACGTGGGGCGGGGCAGGGCCTACGTGGGGCAGGGCCTGAGAACCGGTTCAAACTAAACGCTGTCAGCCCACAGCATTAAAATAAAATGTTGTGACTTACAGTTCGCAGTTTCTTCTTCTTCGTGGTTCGATCGTGATACTCACAGAATCTGTTTCTTCTTCTTGAGCTGTGAAGGAGAGCAACAAGATTAGTTTTACGGCTTGTGTGTGTGGCTGTGTGTGTGTTTTAATTAGTGATTAATCCAATAAATCCAAATAAGTTATTAAAATAAGTTATTTTTCCCATCTAACTACGACGGTAACCGAGTGCGGAGTCATTGTGTGACGTCATGGCCCCGCCCCCCTACGTCTTCCGCCGCCAACTCCGTCATGGAGTCATTGATAAATATCTGCAGCCGCGTCACCCGGCGAAAAATATCAATTAACTCAATTAAAAACAGCTTACGACGACATACATCCAGAACTACTATTATTCAACTTATCAAGTAGGCCTAGAGTAAAAAACAATTAAGATAAATTATAAATAAGTGTCCTACTCACAGCAGGTCCGGATGTAGCGGGCCGTTTTACTTCAAAAAGTGTTCGTTAATTAACCCGACGGTCAACCTGGAAAACAAAAGGACCAGACGGATCATTAGTTACTTTTATAACTTCAACCGGACGTTTCTAACCATGTTTCGGTTAAACTACTAAATAACGTCAATATTAACCGTGTAATGGAGACGGCTCAGCGTCTTTTTCAATCTAACCTGTTTGATGTGGTGGAGCGCGAGCAGCAGCAGCACAGTGAGGCTCAATGGAGACGCAGCGCGATCCGCACCGAGACCCGCGAAATAATCAGCGGAACTACATGCAGGTGTGCGCCGCCATATATATATATGTGTGTGTGTGTGTGTGTGTGTGTGTGTGTGTGTGTGTGTGTTGAGCGGGGGTGGGAGTGGTTGGGTTTGTGTGTTTAAAAGGTGAACGATATGTGGATGAGTGGGAATAAATGGTAGATATTATGTGGATGTGTGAGTGTGGTTTAAAACCATATGGAGTAGAGGAATACTGTTACTACCAGGAATTGTATGCTGATTGAAGTATGAAATTACACCGTATGATGGTGTATTTCCTTTTGATGAAAAAAAAAAAAAAAAAAAAAGCCTAATGTGTAACATAACTAATTAATTATAACTGTATTGATACAATTACTATTATAGAACATAAAAAAATAGAACACAACTTACTTAACTTAAATATGCAAATTACAACATTTGGGCAAATTATGCAACTATGAAAGTCTTTATAGTTGCGTTTGTTTATTCACAAAATAGAAATGCTATAACGGCATAAAAATAATAAAATCAATCAGCTCAGATATTTATTGTCAAAGTGATGAAGTTATCAAAACGTACAGAAATCCAAATGACACTAAATGTTTCAAATGACATTAATAAAAGAATACATTATATTGTTACTTTAATATTCTTATATTGTATATTTGAACAGTGTTCCAATATATTAGTCAAACATTTACATGTATTAAATCTATATCTGTACATATTTTATACAAACAAGGCGATGACATTATAGTCATACATCAAATATCTGTACAGTCACACCCAATTCATAAAGAAGACATTTATTGCCTGTTACACAATGCATGGACAAACAAATAAAAAAAACGAATTGATTGTATTTATTTAATCAAAGGAATCACTACATTCCCCCCCCCCCCCCCCCCCAAAAAAAAAAATATATAGATTGCATTTCATATCAAAATACTAATAATAGTAATTATTCAAATAATAATTATAAATTGAGCTTGTTCTCTTTTAAACGGAGTGGTGTGAACTTCTTGGGAGGGCTAGTGAACATGTGTTGATGACTTGACCTCTGAGCCTAGGGTCAGAGGGAAGGGCTAGTGAACATGTGTTGATGACCTTGACCTCTCTGAGCCTAGGGTCAGAGGGGAGGGCTAGTGAACATGTGTTGATGACCTTGACCTTTGACCCTAGGGTCAGAGGGGGAGGGCTAGTGAACATGTGTTGATGACCTTGACCTTTGACCCTAGGGTCAAATTAGGGTCAAATTAAACACGTAGGGCCTAGAAGGAAATCGAGTCAGTCGACCTGCGATAAGCAGCTGATTCTGAACGAACTTGTCTTCGAGATGGACGTGTTCTAACGCATTTTTAATCAAAAAAAAATTTGCTTCCCTTGCAGTCGAGAAGTCGCCACTACGAAAGAATGCAAATGCAACTAGCGGGATCTAAACAAACTAAGCTCCAGCGAATTACTACAATGCAGAAGTAGTGGAGAATGGCGAAACACAGCAACTCTAGCCTACTCTCAACCAAATAAAAATAAAAATAATCGCCGCCCGGTGCAGCAGTGTGAACTGCCCGGTTTTTTAGAACGTCTCAGCCCGTCTCGTCGCAAGGAGTCGCAAGGAGTTGCGAGTTGCAAGCAGTTGCGTCGCAAATCTTTGGTCTGAACTGGCACATTGAACTGGCACATTGCTACCTGGTCTGTGGGAAACACTGAAGTACGTAATTTTTTCATTTCATTGACAAGCAATTCAATTATGGTCATACTCTTGTTTGCTAGCGGCTACGATTTCAGTACTATTGAAGATCTTTGCTCCTTCTCAACTCTGTGGTAATATTTTTTTCACAAAATACAACCAATAGTACGTTAATGTTAAATCTTACTTGTGAACAGTAATCCCCTGATTCCTATTTTCGACGGTCCGCTCATTTGAGCAGGAACACCAGCCCGGCATCCTTGTTCTCTTCTGTAGACGCGACCTGTCAGCTGTCTCAGCTCAGGCTGCTCATCACCACTCCAAGATGGCGGCCGAATTTCTCGCGTCACAGCAGCCAATGCTGCGTCTACTTATAAGATGTCTATGGTTTGGACCTTCTCAACGCCCCCTGGATCACCTTGGGGTTGGTGGTTGGGTGGTTCTTCATTGTGTGGTGTTCTGTGTGATGTGCAGTGTGATCGTGACCGTGAGTGAGAGTGTTATTTGTGTTGGTCAGGTGTGCCGTGTTTCTGTGTTATCGTGTGTGTTCAAATAAAGGCAACTCCCGGAGTCGTGCGGTGTATGGGGCACGGGAGTTGTTTGACCGCTTAAACCTGGGCTCCTGTCTCATTCATTCCATGCCGCGCCCCACAGTATTATTATTTTTATTATTTTAACGCATGGCATAGCCTACTATACATCATTCATGTTCATTCATGCAGCCCTATGGAAATAAATGTTTCCACAATCTACATGCTATTTCTATACAGTTTCACACGTATGAATAATCTTTGAAAAAAAATTATATGAAAAAAAATATATATAAAAAGATTATTAAAAAAATGAATCTTAAAAATATATATATATTAAAAAAAATAATTAAAAAAAATAATAAATAAATAAAAATACGACCTGTGCGAAATGTTTTTTTTTTTACCTGCAAATCTTTTGTTTTGGACCTGCGCATCTTTTTTTTGGACCTGCCTGCGCATCTTTTTTTTTGGACCTGCGTGCATGTTTTTTTTTTTTCAAAAAAGAAAACATTTCACGCAGGTCATATATATTTTTTATAATTATTTTTTTATATCCATTTTTTAATATAATTTTTTTATATATATTTTTATATATATACATTTTTTTTATCATTCTTTTTTTTTTTTTTAACTTCTAAAATTAAGTGAAATATACATACACAGACCAAACTGTTAAACAACTTTATTTATCTTATAACCAAGTCTCATAAAAAAATAAATATGGCCTTGCTTTTTCTTTGCAGAAAAATAAAAAAATTCAAAAACACCAATGATGATTCATAATGTTTGTCAATCAGATGCTTATTAGTTTTCTGGGGAACAGTCAGCCTCCTATCAACTGTATCAATCATTAAAACAAAGTCCTCCTCTTCAATCATTGGGACTGCTAATCCTGTGTGTACAATGCATTTTGCTCTGGCGTCCTCATTGGTCTGTTGTTGTTCTGGGATTCACTAGCTTTATTTGCACTCAGTGGCCCATCCTTGTCGGAGGCCTTCTGTACCTGTGAGGTACAATAGAGGGGGGTCCGATTTTTCTGTCTCTCATCCACTCCCGTCTCTCACTCAAACATACGCGCACACACAGCTCCAAGTTGTCTCTATACTATAATTCTGCTCCTTTCTCCCGTCATAAGAACATTACTGTATGTAACCGTGGCTATCTGTTGCGTGGCTTTCCCACTAAGATAGCTTTCTTTATGAAAAAATTAGTATTCATTTTTAGTGTTTCACATGTCACAGAAACCACAGTGAATCCTGTGTTTCTGTGCCCCGCTGTGGTGTCGACAGCACAGAGCTCCGGTACCGTTACAGGACAGCGGTGGTTTCTTTCAGCTTGTATTCCAATTTTAGCAAAAACACACATTACATTAGCTTGAAAGAAAAAACCTGTTTAAGTAGGCCTATGCTTATCTTTGCGTGAATTTCGGGATGACTCGTCTGCCAATGACTTCAAGTTAGTTGTGATTTAACCAGTGATTGTTGCGCCAAACTGTTTACAAAGTGACACTTGCTTGCGACGCAGCAAAAGCGCCTGCTAGTTGACCTGCCGGGCGGGACGATCAGTACTTCCCCACACAAAGAGCTAAGTTCTGATTGGATCGCTTCCCAAATCGTCCCGCTTACATTTTCGTCTCGTTTTTATTCGTTAACGAAAGTGTCAAAAGATTTCGTCGTAGTTTTTGTCATCCTAAATTGATTTTTATTTAGTTATCGTCTCGTTTTCGTCAGACTGTAGGACCCCCCCCCACCCCAATGTTTTCTTATTGGATCTCCACGAATCACAAAAGTGGCCAATTTTGTTTTAAAAACGGCGAATTTCGCCGAAAGGTGACTAGTTTGTATGCCTGTGTGTATAGCCTACGTGTGTGTAAGCGTAGGCTATGTTGTAATTCCGACCTGCCATGGCATGTCAAAATAGCAATAACAACTGCGCTTTTGCATTGGTACAATATTGGCGCATTTTTTAGATCACTAAAATAGCAAGTATAATTTGCGCCGGAACACGCCCCTGCTTTTTCGCCGACAGGCCTCTCCAGGCGCAAGTGTAGTGCCTTGTTTGCTGCTGGGGAAAATCAGCTAGAAAGTCAATTGCACCGGGCGCAAGATAGGGTTGGCAACAAATAGAACATATTTGTGAATAAATGTTTAAAATTCTGAATGCTGGACATGGTGAGCTACATTTAAATGACCATTAGTGATTAATAATAATAATAATAAAAAAAATAAAATAATATATATATATATATATATATATATATAATATTATTTTTTTGGACGAAATTTGAGACCCCCTTCAAATTTTGCTTTTGAGGCTTTCAGGGGGTCTCATGGGTTAATCGGGGGGGCCCAGCCCCGGACCCCCCGTATTCTCCTCATTGCGCCTTGGAATAGTTGGAAAATACTATATTCTCACCACACGGGTACGCTGTGACTCTGAGAGAAATGTCATAGGCACCTGTTAAGCCTTTGACTCATGTAGCCTGTCTTTTGTTTGTTTTTGAATAATCGTCTTTAACTGTTAGCTAAATGAAACATTCCATGCTTCAGAATAAAGCCTACATGTTGTTATGCTGTAAGTGAAGTATGTTCATTATAGGCTAGTAGAAGTTTATTTAGGTCATTACACAATAACAATTTAGTGTTCACGATATTTCCTGATGAAATAGCATTTGATGTAGATAGTAGCCTCAAAATCAATCAATATATAGCCTACTGTATATAAACATGTGTGTAATATTTTAATGTAAAACACGAATAATTTAAGTATTAGTTTATTGATTCAGTAGGCTTACTGATTCAGCTATCCTAATTAGCCCCATTATAATTGTTGCTTCACATGGTGCTGAGGTCTGTTTCAGTCGCCTATTATCATGCTTGATGAATGCTTTTGCACTGTTCTACAGAAGGGTGTATGACCACGCCACATTACTACTGACGTCTTACTTTGATTGAACCTCTTGGCAGACATCCTAGCCAATGGTTTCCTCCGGCACTTTTTCTGAGAGGAGCGTTACTTATGACAAACCATAGTTGGAGAATCCCTCATTGGCCGCACCACCACTCACACACTGCCTCCACCTCCACCACCGCCACCACTCACACCACGCAGTCAGAACGATCTTTCGGAGGAGGTTTACGTGCAGCGACCCAGACCGCACACACGTCCTGCGCTCAGCGAATGAGCGTCGTCCTGCGAAAGTGTTTGTTTTTAGATTTTTTTTTTTTTTAGATCTAGCTCCGTCCGCTTCTCTCCTTAACTAGCATTGTGATTTCCCACTTAGGATAGATGGATGGAGGAACACTCCACGAACGCAACGCACAGAGAGGGGAAACATGCAGCTGACAGAAGCCCAGCGACGGGGACCCTGACCTGAGCCACCGGTGATCGACTGCGTCTCATTCTTAAGGGGGGTTACTTTCGTGGAAGTATAGCAAAAATAATATCTTCGTTTTCTCTGCAATATTTCGTGTCGACCGACTCTGAGTGCATGTTTCGGCTGTGTTTATACACTTCCATGTTGGGCTTAGTAAAACGAAGCCTGTGTAAACTCCCACAACTTGGTTTAGTCGAGTCTCGCTAGTTTGGGACGCTCACTCCTTTAAAAAATAATAATAATACTGAACTGAAAAGCAGAATTGTTTGACGTGGTGAGAAGCATCATCATGGCTAAAAAGTCATTCGAGGGACACCGGGATGACCTCCTGAGCAACGTGACCGACGAGGAGCTCCTGCGGAGCGGCAAAGAAGACCTGGTCCGCAGACTGCGACGGGTGGACGGCGAGAAGATGAACCTGATGATCGAGCAGGGGAACTTGATGAAGGACATCAACAGGCGTCTGCAGGTGCACCTCCATGAGATCCGGAGCTTGAAGGAGATCAACCAAAAGCTCCAGGACGACAACCACGAGCTGCGGGAGCTCTGCTGCTTCCTGGACGACGACCGGCAGAAGGGCAAGAAGCTGTCCCGCGAGTGGCAGCGGTTCGGCCGCTACACGGCCACCAACATGTGGAAGGAGGTGGGCACCTACATGATGAAGCTCAAGGAGCTGGAGGTCAACCAGGACAGCGTGACGCGGGAGAACGGCGAGCTGAAGGAGATCATCCTCATGCTGGACGAGGAGAGGAACGGTGCCGGTTCACGGAGCTCCATAGACAGTCAGTCCAGTTTGACCAACCTCAACGGTGGGACCGGTACCGTCCGGGACGTCGGGGACGGGAGCAGCACGTCCAGTAGTACCGGTAGCGCTGGCAGCCCCGACCACCAGCACCACCACCACCAAAACAACAACCACATCCACAGCGACGCACACAAGCCCAGCCCTGAGGGCACTAAAGTAGGCAACACTATGAGGAGGTCCATGGATGACTTGTCCGCCGCTAACCACCACAGGAGCATCCCCAATGGGCTTAACGGTTAGTCCACACACTCACTACACTACACCTGCATAGCAGGCTTTCCATTACCTGTGGATCTCAAATAACTCCCTGCTTATGGCTATAAGGGCACAAGACACAGTTGTAAGTTGTCGTTTCACAGTCCAATTCATAGGCTTTCTCAAACTTTTTCTTGTGCAAAAGTGCATTTAACCGTCACAAACATGTCATTACAAAGATTCTTGAATAATTATTGTCTGTCATCGTTTGGATGAAACTTAAGGTCCACACCAAGTCATAGAAAGTGATATATATATATATATATTAATGTGAAGTTAAACACATTTGATTGCTTTTTCATTCACCTTTGTTGCTCAATATCTCTGATTATTGATTATGGCCCATGCAGAAAAGTGCCAAAGCCTGCCATGTTGTGGTTCTCCTTTTGCAAGATTATGACAACATATGTCTTTTTCTTTTAAATGAGGCTGAAGGATCAATGTTTGGCGTTATCCCCACTGCGCTCTTAATTGGGATGCTTAACACACGTGTACACACACACACACACACACACACACACACACACACACACTGCCCTGAGTGGCCTTTTCAGGTCACTGCTCTCATGGTCTTCAAGGAGGGAGGGGTGCAATTGGATGTGGACACTGACGGGGGGCTTATCGTAATTGCTTTTTAAAGGGCTCAGGAAAATAGATTTTAGAATCGTTGACTGATTATCGCCGTTGTATTTGGCTGTTTTGAAGCTCTCACGCTTAGGCCTGCTTGGTTTAGAAACCGTTGGATACGCACTCACAAACCCTAAATACCCTGGAAGCGGTGCAGGGGATGGGGATGCCATAATGGAACATGGGCAAGCTACCGTAAGCTTGGTTTAGCTGGCATGTGGACCGGGCGCTCTCTGTGGTCCGTTCAGCATGGAAACGCACTGGATTTACTATTTAGTCATTTAGCAAACACTTTTATTCAAAGTGACAGGGGAATTCAGTGATGAATGGCATGAAGGGTTAGGTCGGGGCTGGATTCATATTGCTCCATGATATCAAACAGGTAGACTTCAGACTTTGGGACTTGAACCCAGAACCTATCGGCTGGGAGGCAAATACCTAACTCCACCGCCTCGTCGTTAACATCTGACCGCCGCTTCGAGGGAACAATTTTTTTAGGTTCTGTTCTCCATTAGTTTTCCTACAAGTACACCTCTCCATCATGCGAACAAAAGGGGGGGGACTGGACCCCGGCCAGATGGGGCCCAAGTCACGGTGTGGGGTCCATAAAGTGGCTTAACTTGACGCGGTCAGAATGCCAGTGAGCTCCCCTGGGAATGCAGCAGACAAGCTCCACGGTCGCCACTCAAGTGCTAAATGAACGGCGTCTGTCAGGGAGCCAGGTCGGGAGGGAGAGGGGTGGTTTGGGAGCAGGGGGCCGGGGGCCGGGGGGTGGGAGGGTCAGGGGGGGGTGGGACGTGTGCTTGGGCAGTGGAGTAGAGCCGCCAACTACCCAACCGACCGAAGGCTCTTTGTACCGTTCTTGCTTTCCCTATCTTTCCCCGTCATCCTGGAGTCCAGCAATTGTACCCTTTCCAACCCGGTGTTTATTTTAACTACACCGGAGTAATAAGCCTTTTGTTATTGTGACTGCACCGTGTGTTTACAGCGTTTTGTTTCTGCAGAGGAGAAGCCGAGATGTGTTTGGGGTGCTGTTAGTGCGAGGGCTGAACGCAGGGACCTGGGTTAGGGTTAGGGGTTACGTGCCCGCTGGTTCTCAAGGCAGGGCTTGGACTGGGAAGGGGGGGGGGGATGGAAAGGTTGAGGTGGAGGGCTAAGCAGAGGTCCTTATGCAGCCCAGAGAAAAGGGTCCAGCACTGACTAAAACTTTCACTACCGTTCCCCAGGGGAGACCAACCGGGCCAGAGAAGGCATTTTAAATGAGGCAGACGGCTAGACAGACAAAGAGACAGACAGAAACAAACAACAAACAAACAACGCGCTTCCATATTCCCTGTGCTCTGTGTGCGTTTTTTTTGGACCACAAAGGGAATGATCAGACAATAAACACAATATCCAAACCTCCTCCCTACATTCACTTAAGTGCTCTCGTATTGTTTAGTTCAGTTTCATGAGCTCCATGTGTGACTGTTACCAGATGTCCTAACGGCCAGTTACTTGGAACTCGAGTCGTCCCGTCAAAAGACTCCCTGAAACACGATGCAGTCCCCACAGCATTTGGTTTTGGCTTCCACGCCGGGCCTTTTCCAGAATATGAAGATAAAGATTCAGGCTTAGTGGGTGTGTATAAGATCTCTGCATCCAGCGTTGCTTTCAGAAAATACAGCTTTTTTTGGATTACAAATTCCACAAGAGAAAGTTTAAAACTAAATGTAGCTCGTCAACCAAGTGGACCAGCACCCACCCACCCACCCGTCCGCATGATGCAAGTTGTGGTCAGATGAGCTGTGTGTGAATCACCGTGCCTCCTGTAATCCCCTCCCGTTGACCTTAAACAGACCTCACACATTCCCATCCGGTCCCCCAAGTGCCCAGACATCCACGGAGCGGATCATTCATCAACAACCTCTGATGGTGCTGTAGACACTTTGTTGGCAAGCATTGTCCAAACATTACATCTGAAAGGGTTAATCGCACTCCCTGTGTTCGTTTATGTACACAACACGTTCATGTGGGTTGGAGGCTGACCTAAAACTGAGGTTTTTGTCCTTTTTTTCTCCCCCCTACTGATGAATGGCCTTTATACCCACCCATGCGCCGTCCCCCCCCCTCCCCTTCATCCCATATGTGTGTTGAGATTCTGTTACCATGGCGTCTGTCATTTGTTAGGCTGCATTACGCCACCCTTCTCTCACCCAGGAAAGTGTGTAGCCGAGTGGAATCAGATTTTTTGAAAGTGCTTCAGTGCAATGTGTTGGATTTATATAATTGGAGTGACAACAAAGTTGATTGTTTGCAACGGTTTCATAACTTCATATCCATATATGCATAGACTTGTGTTGCTGAGCTGGCTTTTTTTAATTTACTGCATAAATGTCATTCAGATGTAGTACCAAGAGTTCAGTGAAACCGTGTTTTTAATTAAACCCTGTTTCTCGTTACAACTGGGTTTTGAAGCTATATATTGTTGTGACTTTGTTGACGCGAACTTTGCGTCTTCGGAGCTCTTGAAGGAATCAGTTACCCCAAACACTTTTTCTAATTCAAAGATTATTAAATCCCAGTCGCAGGTGGTATTTTTTTTTCAACCTTTCAAAGGAACCCAGAGACAAAAAGCACACAATCGATATAATCAGTGCTGTTTTTCAACTCATTGTTGGAATGCAGACGGTGTTGATCTCGTTGATATGCTGTTCTTTGGCTCACAAATATTGTCAACAAAGACTTTTGTACGGTGCTTTGCTTCAAAACCACATTGTGACATTAACTCTCCGACATGACATTAATGAGCAGTTTGGGGCGTATCTTGCTCAGTGAGGCCTGCTGGTGAACTGGTATTACTGCGGTATAAGTGGTTGCCCTAAAGTGGTTCAATTTAACAGTTTGAAAACCGCTATCAAATAGCAATTCAGGAGCTAGGTAACAAAAGGCTGAGTGAAACTAGACGCTCTGGTTTTTCTTGTTCTCTGACAGTGATTGATAAATGTTACTGGTATGGTTTGAGTCACTCCACGGGTGTGGCTGGGCTGGATGTGCTGAATCCCTCAGCCCACCCCTCCCTGTGTGAGTAATAACCTGTAGATAACAGCCATAATCATGGTAGCAGTAGTACACACACACACACACATACAAACTCACTCCCAAGCACACACACACTCACAGGGACGCACGCACGCACAGATCGGATCGCTTTATCGAATAGACAACAGAGCGGATTGTACTCTTCATACCGTCAAGGAAGCGCAGGGTTGCCAGGATGTACCACATTCCTAGATAAACCACGGAGGAAGTGGCTCTTTATCCAGAGAGAGGCAGGGAGACAGAGACTCAGAGTGAAGAGACTCCGAGCGACCCTTTCTGTCCCAACAGCACAAACAATAAGCCTTTTCAATCAAAAGGGGACATTGTGACTTTCAAGGTCACTGCAATTCCAAAACCGTTTTATTGCCAAGTAGTGAAAATCATTTTTAATAGGCCTACAGCTGGGCCCTCTGAAGTGTATTTAAATGGGAAATTCCTCTTTCAGATTCGAGTGTGCTTAATGTCGCCTATCAACTGAACCCGTGGTGTCTCTCTCTCTCTCTCTCTCTCTCTCTCTCTCTCTCTCTCTCTCTCTCTCTCTCTCTCTCTCTCTCTCTCTCTCACTCTCTCACTCTCTCTCTCTCTCTCTCTCTCTCCCTCAGACGCACATTTGTTTGCCTTAATTGAGCTCTGAAGGGTTGCCTCGAGAACAGTCCACCTCTCATGATAACGGCACTGATTACGCATAGCATTAACTTTACAGATATGCAAGTACACACCACCCACGCCAAGCGCCTCTACTAACGAGTCACCGAGGTGGGATTAGCTTTGAGGAGCAGAGCCTGACCGAAGGGGGAGAGCGAGAGAGGCAGAAAGAGAGAGAGTGAGAGAGAGTCCGGACATTGGCGACGAGCCACTGTGGCGACGAGACACTGTGGCTGGCCGTCGGTTATCTTCACGGGTTCATCATCCACATGCAAAAGGCTGCCAGGCCCAGAACCAACACCCCCCCTCTCCCCAGTCACCCCGCCGCCCGCTTCACTGGTTCCAAGGCCACGGGGGGGGGGGGGGGTGGATTGGCGCTATCATCCCATCACTGTTGCCCGGGTGACTCTGAGATGCACGTCCATGTCACTGCTCCATGGCCAATGATTGGTGTGTGTGTGTGTGTGTGTGTGTGTGTGTGTGTGTGTGTGTGTGTGTGTGTGTGTGTGTGTGTGTTGTATTGTCTATGTGTTGAGTTGGTTGGTGGCACCCCTTCACCCTGCTGATGAAACAGAGAACAAAACGATCTGGTTGTTTGGGTTGATTAGAACATCATGGTTGACATGATATTATATTATATATTATATGCCTCCTTTAAAGCAGCTTACAGTGAATACAGACACAGAACAGTAGGGCGCAGGTAGTCAATCTTGCTCAAGGATGCTGACGTGTACGCTTCGGACATCGTGAATTGGACCCTGTGTCCTGCAGCCGGAAATCGAACACCCCTTTTCTGTCGCTACACTTTCAGTGTACAGTCCTTCACCTTTTTTTTTTCTAAGTAATACCACTCCCGTGGTATCAGAGGACCTTCTTTTTCCCCACCACGCTATCTGCACAGTTGCTGTTGTGGACACAAGATGCAGTTATTATGATCCAATTAGCAGTAACGTGGTTGGAAAGTCACAGGGCCCCCGTGCCCTCTGTGTCCCGCGCGCCCTGCAGCTAGTTAACGGCGCACGGCCTGACTCAATTAGGGGTCACCTTATTATAGATCCGTCTAATCTGCAAAATTCAGAGCCGAGCCGTCGGCGGTAACAGGTAACTGTCAGGTTTGGAGGCGGTCAGAAAAAAAACTGCCGTGCCGGGCTGTGCAGATGGCACCGCGACAAACAACAAAAACGCCACGCCCTAAAACGCCCCCCCCCCCCCCGGCGTCAGCACTTTTTGTGTTTCTTTTGTAAGTTTGTTTGTCCTCGTTCGCCAAAGACGTCGCCTGACCTTCGACGGAGGAGGAGGAGGAGGAGGAGGAGGAGGACGCGGAGGAAAAAGACAGAAGTCAGCAGCACCGCCTTTAAACGTCTCCTTTTCCTCCGTCAGCTAGACCTGGTGGAGACCTGCTGGGCGAACAGCATAAATCTGGTTTATCTATCTGTCAGCTGTTTCGGTCCTCCCTCTCTCTCACTCTCTCTCTCTCTCTCTCGCTCTCTCTCTCTCGCTGTCCCCTTCTGCATTGAAGACCTGTGCTCAGCATATGTATTTACCCTTCAGACGGCACAGTGCTAGATCCCTTAGTTTAATAGATATGGATTGCTTTCTCCAATGCAGGCCCACCCCCCCGCCCCCCCCATCTCGCCCCCACACCCAACCCTTCTTGGCTTGGGCGGCTTTATATTTCATTTTAGAGGGAGGACTCTTGGACGTGTGACAGCAGGTGAAGTTTATAAGGATCAAGGAAAACATAAGAACTTTAAGCTAGGGAATTTTGCCATATGATAAGCATTTGAATTTAATTTTTTCTTCCTTTGTTGAACACAAAGGAAGATGTAATAGACACACTACTTGCATCGTTATTATCATAACCTTGTGTGAAAAATGTGTCAAAAAAGACAAGTTTGCGCCGGGCCATATGACGCACACGATGGATGAGGTACCGTTTCAGTGTTACAGGGAGAGGCAGACAGAAGCATCTGGAATGAATTCAGGGCCCAGGCTGAGAACTCTGGCTTCATTTTTGGGAAATGTTTTCGGAATGGGTTTTAGGTAACCGTCCTCCGTTGCTATACTGGAGGCTAATTTCCGCTTGCAGCCTGGTTTCATTCAGGGAAAGTGCCAGCGCCGGACTATGAGAGACTTAAGAAAACACAATTCTGTTTGGTTTGAACAGGGGAGCCTGGAGGTAGACTTTTTTCTCCTTTGTTAAATGTCACTGCATTCCAGGAAAGACTTTACAAGAAGGCGGATACAACCAGCACAAGGCAACGGGAAACTATGTGAGGTTTCAGAGAACTGCATTCTTCCCCATTTAAAGAATGTGCATTTAAAGAATGATTTCTTTTCTATTATTTTATTAACTGTCTCAAGAAGTTGGTAGAATCATCTGTGGTTTGTTGAGGTCTTTCTCTTGTAGATTTGGGACACACACACAAATACACAGACACCCCCCCACAAATTGTTATACCCCCTGCATGTAGCCATCTGTCATCGGAGTCTACTGATAGACTCTAATAAAGAAGAGAGAAGGAGAGGGGGGGAGAGAGAGAGAGAGAGAGAGAGAGAGACAGAGAAACACAAGCAAATTCCCCATGTGGACGAGCTGGGTGGGCTTTCCAATTGACTGTGCAGAACATCCATCTAAAAACCGATCATCTTGCATACAGTGTGTAGCATCCCGTGGCGTTTCAGACCAGGCGTCCCATTTTCTAAACACTGTTTGATGTGGTTTCCATGGCTATTTGGGGTTCCTGGGTTGGCAATAAAGATCTAATTTATTTTCTTTTTTTTCTCCGGTTTTTATTACAACTTGACAGCTATGCCTGTAAAGAGTGAACGGTTTCCTGCCCCCTTCCCCTCTGTCGTGGTCGTGGCGAAGACCCAGCGGCCGGTGGCAGCCATCCGATGCCCACTCAAATAGCCCCGCAGCGTAGACAACATTAAGGTCATCCCTCTTAACGGGACCTGGCCTTGGATTACAAAGGCCGATCAACGGGATCATTTATGTGATCCCATCTCATCTTCCCACCTCATCCTTCCCTGAGTATCGGGGCTAGGGCTGGGATTTGGTTCCATATCATAAAGAGCTTAAGGTCGAAGCTGAGGGAGATGTGAAAATGCGGGATCACGGACGCCGGAGCTTGTCTGTATGATTATTGAGCGGCTGGCAACCCACCTCATCGGGATTGGAGAAAAGGGAGAATGAACGTGTTGAGGGGGGTGAGAAGGGGGGAAAAACCCATTTCATCTCCTTGTTCCAGTGGAACTGGAAACCCACTGGTGTTGGGGTATTAACGCGTGTATCGCTACGCGATTAACCCCTGGGATGTTCCCAGCCTCCCCGACACCCCCCCCAATCCCCCCTCTCCCAGTCCATCACAATGACCCTGGAGGAGGGGTGTACGTGGAGGAGCTGATGGATGGGATGAGTAAAGCGATGTTCAGTGCTGGCGTCTGTGTCCTCTCTCATACCACAATGTTTACCGCTCAAGAGAAGGCACAGAATACATTATTTCAGTGATTGAGCACAATAATATCTACTATGAATACAAAACTCGGTGTGCGTTGCATGGTCTGTGGGGGTAATAACCACTGTGAGATCAGATTGAAACTCTAGCTTTGAATTTCATACTTAGCCGGACGTTTCCGTGGTGATCTATACTTGGCTGGATTTCATCTGATCTGAAGTCATTCACTATACACGTCATAGTGGCGTAATGTAATACGACTCTACATCCATTTTCTTTTAATAACAACAATGCTTTATTCAGAGAGATGCCTTTGAAACAACAACATCGGGGTGTTGTCCAGCACTAGTTTATGACCTGGTTCAACAAAATGGGAGGTTAAGAAGAGAGAGGGCAAATAAAATAAAAAATGGTTTTAATAAGGGGAAAGAACAGGCCTCAGGAAAACCCGCCTCCCTTTTTTTAGTGGCTTCTGTTGTAGAGCCTTATTCTCTAGGTCTGTGGACCTCAACGTCGGAGGAGGCAAATCTGGTCGGCTTCAAACTGCAAACTTCAGGGACTGCTCAAGGATGATACACCAATTAGCATAGCTCTCTCTCTCTCTCTCTCTCTCTCTCTCTCTCTCTCGCGTTCTCTCTCTCTGTCCCTCTTTCTCTCTCGCTCTCTCTCTCTCTCTTTTGCCCTCTTTCTCACTCCCTCTCTCTCTCCTCTCTCGCATTCTCTCTCTCTGTTCTTCTGTCTCTCTTTCTCTCTCCCTCTCTCTCTGTCCTCTCTATCTTTAGTTCTTTAGTTGTTTGATTCTTGGCCTTCATATATTGACATGTTTTGTTTGGATGAAAGCACTCATGATTTCAACACATTACCGTACTCCACTGGCCCCTGTACGGGTTCATTTGGCTGGGACTACCTGTGGCTATATCAGCCGCCAAATTCCCACAGTTTAAATCGTTCTAGAAGAGATTAGCTGGGAAACATAACCAGCCCAATGGGATTATGGGAGATTATTTTTTTCATTATTTATTCATGTCAACGTGTTTCGTCTCTCTCTCTCTCTCTCTCTCTCTTTCTCTCTCTCTCTCTCTCTCTCTCTCTCTCTCTCTCTCCCACGCTCTCGCTCTGTCCGTATATGTCTTGGCCTGCTCTCTCTCTCTCTCTCTCTATCTCTCTCTCTCAACTCTCTCTCTCCCTCAACCCTTTCTGTCTGTCTGTCTCTCCCCCTCTACCTCTTGTCTCTCCCTGTATGTCTTGGTCTCTCTCCCAGTTGACAATGGATGTAGGGGATTAAAGCATTGATGTAGTAGCTGCATCGCGGCTCTCCAACTGGGCCAAGGGTTTTTTTGGGGAGGAGGAGGTGGAGTAGGTGGAGGAGGAGGAGGAGGAGGAGGAGGAGGAGGAGGGCAGAGATTTCCCTCGTTCAAAGGATTCCGAGAGCCAGGATCCAGTATCTCTGCCCATCCCTCTTTTATTAAACATGGCACGTAGCCTGCCGCGCGTGAGCTACGCACTGTAGCCCCTCTGAGCACCCACTCACTTAAGCCAGTACAGGAAAAAAATATATATACAGTGGAAATACTAGGTTTTAAATATTGAGATGACATTGTTGCATGGTGGGTGGGTGGGTGGGTGGGGTGGTTGGCGCTGTGCACAGCCAGGAATAGGGGGCTTGGTGCTGGGGTAACTGGGTAACAGGGCGGTGCAGCCTTGCTGGTGATGAGCCCCCTAAAGGTGGGGAGGAGGGGGGGGGGGGGGGGGCGCCACACTGCAGAGTAAGCAGGTACCTTCGTGAGCGCATGTGTTTCTAGAAGAACTACGCCCTCTTTTCTGCGTTGTTATGTGATGTGTGATGTTTTTATTTGAACAGGGCTATGTGCAACCCTTTTTTTTTTTTCTTGTACATCTCTGTCTGCATATCTGGCAATACATTCACGTGTCACATTCTCACCCCACTGTTTTGCGGTGCCTCCCGAAAAAAAACAAGTTGATTCTCGCTGTACTCGAAGGAGGCCTGTAGCCGGTTTATTTGCCCATGGCGGTTAGTGTGACATGAAAGTCTCCGACGGCTTTCCTGAACGTCAGTCAGGACCGACTCTCGCGCTCCCAAAATTAGAGGCTTTCCAAGAAGGGTACACCTGCAGGGCCCTCTTTGATGCCAAATAAGATGGTATTTATTGAGTATAAATACCTTACTTAGAGTTTGAAACTGTCATGTGTATAGTGTTGGAATTCGACTTCCCTTTGCCAAACCCCTTAGTTACGATTCTCGGGCGCCTTTGTATGCTCAGTTCCGGGGGGAGATTATATGATAGCGTCTATCTTATTAGAAATACCAGGCAGTATAATTATGAAAGCAGATGGATGTGGAAAAATGAAGTGAAATACATATATACAGGGATTTTATACTTATATGTTGCTGGTGCTGCATTTGTCCAATGGAAAGGAGTTGTGATGCAGATAGGTACCAAATCTTGCAAGATCTCCACTCAATTACTGAATGTAACTCTGACATGCAGGGTGGGTTTCATTATATTGCATGGGTCGTCATGGGGTCTGGTAGCCTAGCCTACATGTTTCTACAGCGAAAAACCGTCCCGTAACTGGAGGCTTAACATTGTGGGTAGTCTCGCGTGTAAACTTAAAGCTGCATAGGAAGGTTTGATGAGCGAATGGTTTCCATCTAGAAACTGAATTATCTTCTCCCTTTTTTTGGAAAATGAAATCGAACAAGGCAGCAAAGGCATAATTAGGAGCCGCGCAGTCGGACTGCATTGTGTTGAGTTTGAGTTCCCCGCAGTCATGTGAGTGTGGTTAACCAAACGGATAGAAGGACTGACGGAGACATTTTTGTAGTTTTATTTATTTTTTTCTTCTTCACCAAGCCCACATAAGATGCTGTCATCTGGCAAGCGCTGAAGAGCAAACTGCTTTCGCAAACTGCGAGGCCATGGAAAAAAAACATTTGAAGGTTGAAGAGAGATGGAATTTGCCGGGAGAGATAAAGGGAGGAAGACTGCGAGTAGAGTAGGGTCAGAGAGAGGTGGAGAGGTTTGGGAGGGAAGAGGAAGGGGTTGATGATGGCCAGGAAGAATAGGGAAATGGATAGACTGTTGGGGAGAGAGAGAGAGAGAGAGAGAGAGAGAGAGAGCGGAGAAGGGCAAGTGTCAAAACTGTTTTAGGAAGGAATAAACAAGTTGTTGTGTGTTCCAAACAAACAAAATAACCTCGCAAACCGCTGATCGAAGCGTAAGAAACGGTACGACAAGTAGAAACAGTCTCTTGTTTAGAACACACCTCTGAAAATGGATGCTGACCGAGTTGATTGATTCTCGATGAGGCTGTTGGCTAAGGAGGGGGGCGGGCAGAGAGTGCAGACCGGGAGAGAAGAAGTTGAGGCAGTATTTAGGCCACTGTAGGCCTATGGGAGCCCCCTCCAACTCGACTTATATCCGAGTCGGGGGGGGGAGATAGGGAGGGGGGGTGAGGCAAGTCCACTTGATTCCTCATCCTTTAGCTGCTTGTCAAACAGACGAACGCTGTAAATAACAACCCCCCCCCCCCCCAGAAGAATCCACCAAGACGAGACATACCCCCCCCATCCCCCCCACGTAAATACATGGCATGAACCACCATTTTACAGCCTTGTCAGCTGCTAAGCTTGATTAAAGCGTGATTTATGTTTGGCACGGCTAGCCGCGGAATCAGAGCGGAGACGGACGAGCTGGAGAAAAACAACTGAGAACCGCCGCCTGTCTCTGGTTTGGATCCAGATATAGATGCCCTCCCATCGAGTGTGTATGTGATGACATGTTATCAACAAGGAACGTGGCGTTCCTTCCTTGATTGAGTGCCGCTCCGTCGACACATTAGTCATCTTTAATCAAAGGGCTTACCTGAAATGATAAGAACAAAACCTCAAAGCTCATTTCTTTTTCCACTTTCCTTTACATCTACAGATGACCAAGCCATGTTTCATACCCCCTCATATGCATACCATATGAGTGTGTTTTCATTATATGATGGATTCAATTCCCTCTTTTAAAAGTAGTTTTTCAAATTCCCTTTTGGCCCAATAACACATTGTTATTCATGCATGTGTTGTATTTAGTCTGCTTTCACGAACTTGAGTACCGGGAGGGGAGGGAGATTTATGTGAGGGTCTACGGGCTGCTGTTGATTGGGCCTGGGTGGGGCCCGTGCTGTTCAATCTCCACAGTGCGGAGCACTCAAAAGACCCTGCTGACAGGAACTTGGAAGAGAGGAGAAGTAAACAGAGCAGCGTGGAGTCGTGTGTGTGTGTTTGTGTGTGCGTGTGTGTGCATGTGTACGTGTGTGTTGGTGACTGTGTTGGTGAAACACACACACACGCACACACCCCAGCCTGTTGTGTAAGTCCTGTCCCGCCGCTGAACCACTATCAACTCTGTGTGTGCGTGCGTGTGCATGCATGTGTGTGAATTTGCGTGAATGTGTGTGTGCATACAAATGAGAGAATGAGCTCAGGGGTCATATAGATGACGCAAACCTGCGGCGTTCCTTCAGGTTTACTGGTGAGTTACCGGATCAAGACAACGAAGACAACTTTAATTGAGTGTAATTTAATGTGGTCCTTCGAAAAGTGTAATTATGTGGAAAAATCGGATTGTCCGTCAACATCCAGAACTGTTTACAGCGCCACTTAGCAATTATCCGTCATGCCTCAGAGTGCAGACATACTTGAATCATAATACTCTACACTAAACTACTGCTAAAACTACCGGCCATCGTCACATACATTAAGACGGGCGACGACGTGCCCTCGTCCAGGGGTCAGTTTGCAGAGTCCTCAGAGCCATAACAGACCACCTGGCCACCACTGGCGAGGTCCGCTCTCTGCTGCTCCCTTCAGCGCTAACGCGTTCTGACAGCGTGGGTCCCCAGGGACCGCTGGCACTGCCAGACCATGGGGGCCGCGCCGGGACTCTGACCCAAATGTGCTGCTCAAGCGTGGGTCACGACGGCGACCGTCGCCTTGGGGACCTGGGGAGGTCTAGGGCGAGGCTCTGTCGTGGCGATGTGTATCGATCAGCTACGGTCGGGTACGTTTGAGCCGCTTTTCGGTTTGGGACTTTGTGCTCACGCACTACAGCCGGCCCCACTCGCAAGCACATTTCAGCGAGAATGAGCTCTTTATTTCTTTATTACGGCTTCTGTGTGTTTTATTACAGCATTGGTTTTATTAGCACGGCCGCTAACCTGGAGATACTTCCTCATCGTGAGCATCTAGACCGCCGCTTGAACCTAAAAGGTCTATTTTTAAGTTTTACGTTCCATTAAACCTTTTTTATTTTTCATTACCGGAAAAACTCAGAAGCCTGGAGTATAATCAGCAGGTCTTGGCGCTCAATCGGAATACAATGACCTCATCTCATACCAATTAGCTTCACGCAACCTTTTTCATTTTCCTCTCCATAAGAAAACATGCTTCTTCTTCGAAAAACCAAAAACCACACCAACACCAAACCAAAAACCAATCTTTTTGAAAATTTCTATCAACTGACAATCTGTGTGTTGTTCCTGCGATCGGATGTCAGGCTCTGATGTGATAAGTGCTGTGTCAGAGGCATGGCCGGCTTCTCACTGTTTAGCCTGGACTCCAGTCAGAGGCCTTCTCCAGCCAAGCTGGCCCACGGAGTTACTGTGGTGTTTTTTCACATGCTGAACACGCCTCATAAATAAGACCAAAATGACTGGTTGAGAAAATGTCTAGTTGACGATTTCCATTAGTGCTTAATGACGACAGTGGGCGTGTTGGTGCGTGTGCACGAGCGTGTGCATGCTTACGTGTGTGTGTGTGTGTGTGTGTGTGTGTGTGTGTGTGTGTGTGTGTGTGTGTGTGTGTGTGCGCGTGCGCGGACACTGCACAGACTCCCCTTGTAGGCTTCTTCATTAGATTGATTCACGGCAGGTTAACCATCTGGCTGTAAACCTTTAGTCTCCCTAATGGAATTTGTCCCCATGCCACTTTTTGCGTGTGTGTGCGCGTGCATGCGCGCGCATGTGTGTAAACTTGCGTGTGTCTCCCTGTACAGGCTCCATTAATAAAGCTAATGGATGCAGCGTCAAAGCTTACTCCATTCGTCCATAAAGGGATGAAGTGCTTGATATCATATCGGCTATTATCGGCTTTACGGTGTAAACAAACATCCGCATGCAAAGTGACTGCGTTCAATATAGGCTAATGCTATACGGCCGACTTAATGGTGCAGCGGTATTGATTTTAATCCCTAACAAGCACGTACACTGAGCGAGGCGCGTTCTGCCAATGTCAAATCTTTTTTTGGAGGTTTTTTGTTTCGGTGTATTGATTTTGTTGAACACAAGCGAGCCACTTCATCGCTCCCCTCGGTAACCCAAACACACACACACACACACACACACACACACACACACACACACACACACACACACACACACACACACCTTTTCATCCGTGTTTTGTGTCTGGATCGAGGCACGTCCTTCTCTCTATTAACCTCGCCCCCCCCTCCTCCTCCACCCTACCCCCAACACCTCACCACCAGAGTACCCCCTCCGTCGCTATCCTTCTCCTGCCGAGCATCAAAAGCACCAAAGAACACCTCGCCGTCTCCTCTCCACAGCTCATAAATAACCGGAGATACAGTGCCGCCACCGCCACTTTATGTTGCACATAGATCTCAACCTCTACGCGTTTCGTTCCTGCTTGCACGGCCACTTTAGGCCCCATTGTGTGTATTTATAGCCAGTCTGCGAGCGGCGGATGGAGAACGTGCTCGCAAGATACTGATCCTTGTGTGCGTGTCTTTTTTTTTTTTTTTTTACAGCTCCTGCTCACGTTTCTTTTAAAGGTTGCGCTCATTTGCGTGTAGGGAAAAACAACGTTTTCGGATGAGCCAATGAAAATGTTAGTTCATTCATTTGTCTCGTCTTGTTTGTTTGCGGGCTCGTTTTTTTTTTTATTACCCCGCCGTCTAGCCGTTCGAAGAGCTCATCCTGCTCTTCCTCATCTGTCGCCACGTTGGCGCGCCGGGTCTGTGCTTCCTTGGCCTCTACATGCAGCAGTAGAAAGTACATTAGGCACGGGCCCTGTCCTGTCGCAGCGTGTTTGAATTACAGGCTCTGGTACCATGGCTAATTTGAAATACATTTCCTGCGTGTTCCAACTCTTATTGCGTTATGAGGGAACCCACCAAATCCCAACACACTCTGGACTCTGGAACGGACTCAACTTTCCAGGGGTTTAAGCGGTTTTGTGTTAAAAAAAAATAAAACCGGGGCACATTTTTTCATGGTGGCGAAAGGCTTGATTTTGAATTACCTTTAAATGAAGGGTTACCGCTGAAACTCAAGCATATATTATGTAATAGGAATATTTCACATGTTGAAAAGGACTAAATAACACAGGGACTGTCCTGGGTTATTTTTGTTTGTCGTTTAGTTTATAGATTCAAAACCGCTTTGTTTAGACGTGGAACTGCTGTTGTAGTCGTGGTTCCTTTCCAAACTTCCCAACTCTCTCCCAGGACAGGCTACAGCCATCACTTTAAAGAGAAGACTGGTGATTAGCAACTGATGACAAACTCCCCGGGTCCTGTTATGAACCTTTTCACAGAGGTGTCATCAAAGAGTTAAACACGGGTGTCGGTAATACCTCTAATTATGCCTCTGCTCTTTTTAAGTAGATGTTTTTCAGGCTAGCAGGCTAAACTACTGACGATAACAAGGATTGACCACGGCTCATGGGCCCTGCCTCGTTCAAGTACCCAGCTACGGTTCAGAACCAAGACGGCCGCTGGCTGAATAAAGGTGCGACGATGGGGGGGGGGGGGAGGGGCCAGTCGAAATGAGCACAACTTTGACCGCATGACGCAACGCGCCCGTTCTGTTTCCAACTCGCTGTGCCGGAGAACGCAGTGGGAGCGAACGTCTTTGACACTTCTCAAGCGAACACCGCTTAAGGCCTATTGACAGCGTGGTCCTAATTGTGAGGCCTTTGGACGGCGTGGTGCTAATTAAACGCCGCGCTTCGACATGCCTCCCTCGGAATGGTGAAGGTCGACGCACTGTTCGGGTCTGAGAGGACATGGCGGTTAGATCAACAAACTTAAGTGTTAAAGGTGTGCATGTGGCGGGGGGGGGAGAGGGGAGGGGGAGGGGGGGGGGGTGGTGGTGGTGGTGAAGTTCAATTACACGATATTTAAACGCAAGTTATGCTCAGGTGGGGCCCTGTGGAATCTTAGTGTTTTTATGCGTCTCAGACAAAAAGGTAAAACCACAGAGCGTGAGAGAGAGAGAGAGAGAGAGAGAAAGAGATTGAAAACACCGGGGGCAGAATACACTCCTCTCCAGCACTACGGTGCAATGTTAGGGCAAGTTGCATTTGTTGCCTTACAAAAGAAATGTGCAGGTCTCATGTCAAAGCTAAACCGCCTTTTTTCTTTCTGTGAAGCCATTTTATTTTGCAGACGACACAAGGTGTGTTTTGCACTAGGGTTTAAAACATTAAACCCTCATTTCGCTGCTGCTTTTTGGGGTTTTATATTAGGTTGGTTAAAAATAGATCTCTCTCTCTCTCTCTCTCTCTCTCTCTCTCTCTCTCTCTCTCTCTGTCTATCTGTCTCCCTGTGTCAGCGACATGTCCTGATTTGGCCCGGACCCAGACGGCCCTGTCTCCCCTGGCAGGGATAAGGCTGTCTGGGTCTTAAAGAGGGAGATCTGGATGATGCTGTCTTCATGAGTGGTCCCCCCCCCACCCCTCCCCTGCTTACACTGCATGATTACAAGAGTGGATGGAGAGGAACTCTGTAGATGTGAATGTGAAGCTGGCCTGTGAAAAAAAAAGAAATTAAAAAATAAACAATAATATCTGAAGGCCAAAATGTAAATCCTGATTAAACTGGGACGGTGATGAATCCAGCAGCATGGCTTGGCCTGCTTTGGGTGGTGTGTGTGTGTGTGTGTGTGTGTGTGTGTGTGTGTGTGTGTGTCTGGGTGCAGACGGGGCATGTGGAACACTGTCGTGTAGCCCCCGGCCTCTGCTCGCTATTTATAATAGAATATAATGGCAATTTCCGTGCTAATTAGGGTTGCTTCTTTCCTCTCTGCCGCACCGGCTCCAGTTATCCGTCTCTCTTTGTGTTCATTTCTCTGTGTCTCTGTCTTCCTGCCCAGCGCAGGCTCCACAGCTCCTCTATAGCCCGTTTCTTTGCTAAGCTTTTCTCTTTTTCTGAAGAAAAAAGCGACCTCATCTTTGCTTGATTTCTCCACATCCGAGATCAACATTGCACTCCTAACGCAGTCCAACATGGATGGGATTTGAGCTTGTGGGAGGGATGGGGGGGGGTTAGGTGAATAAGGGTCCAAGGGCTGTTTTCAGCAGCTCAGCAGTGCTATGGATATGCAACGCTAGCCTTTGACTCTACTGTCTTCTCATTCATCAAATAAGGCCAGAACTGACATTCGACGAATTGCTTGAACACGATTCCATGTTCATGAACTGAACTCATGCTACTCATTTTATTACATCCGGTTCTCTTTCATTCATTTCAAATCACATTTGGTGTGGTTTATGTTTCCTGGTGCGAACGTGCTTCTACAGGATTATTCCGTTGTTGTCTCGTGCGTTTATAGCAACAGGTGGGTGCTACGTGGGTGTTTTTTTCTGTAACCACTCCTGGCCTGACTGAAAACCAGTCTGTCGGAGATGAGTACACAAAGTAGTTATGTCAACACTCGCGGATTAGCGGCATTAAATAATGTCTTCAAGTCGGAGCTCGCCACTCTTCCGCCATCCGCATTATCCTCCAGTCTGTGGCTCCTGTGCGATGGTGGACGGACGTCATTTATATTAGCGCGTTCACCCAAAGCGCTTTGTAATATTGCCTGACATTCACCCATTCGTGCAACACATTCACACACCGACGGCGGCGTCAGCCATGCGAGGCGACAGCCAGCTCGCCGGGAGCAGTCAGGGTGAGGCGCCTCGCTCAGGGACACCTCGACACTGTGGGAGGAGCCGGGGATCGATCTAGCAACCTTGCGGTTACCAGCCAACCCCCGCTCCACCTCCTGAGCTACTGCCGCTCAAAAAGATCCTCTTTTGTATCCACTCGACAGAAATGGAACAACAAACATAGAGAAACATACAATGTCCCTTTTTCTCGTCTTGTGTCTTGTCGCGTAACGCAACAAATCCCGACATGGACGGTGGTGGATAATGAAGGGGTTTTAACTTATCGCAGCCTGTCTCTCTATGGCAGTCACCGTGGCAACCCTCACCAGTCAGACCTCGCTTACATAAGTGCGTGCAAACGCTCATGCCAACTCAGCAGTCAGTCAGACAGACCGAACGGAGGCGTCGGGCGGTATGCAAATGTGCATGCAAATGTGACCGCCGTGGGGTTTTTGCGGGTGTCGAAACCGTGGAGACGGCGAGCGGAATGGGGTTGAGAGAGTTTTTCATTTTACCCACAATGCCCCCGGGCTTTTTGTTTAAACAGCGCGGTGGGGCTGTGGGTTGTTTGGGGTAAGGTCCCTCTCAAGCGTCCGGGGTAATGGCTTTCTGTGGCCGCGTGGGCGGCTGTGTTTACAGACATATGGGCACGTCCGTCAACAGGGTTTGTGTGCCTTTGTCGTAGATTGTTGTTGTTTTTGCCTCGACGTTTATGGTCGACAATGGGGTCAGCTTGACTTTGCTCGCATTTAAGATGGAGAGAAAATTGACAGTAAGTATACACGGCAGTACTGATTTTAATTCAAACTTAGACATGATGCTTATCTCTTCTTTGGGCCTCTTCTTCTAAGCGAGTTACACAGACTGACGATTTTTGGAGAAGGATTTAATCATTTGTAAGTCATTTTTGGGGTTGAGAACATTTCAGAATGAGCTCAACAGATATTCCACGAATCTTCTTTGGGTGTGGAGTCATGAACTTTGACCTTTCCATGTCGAGGAACAGAGGTGTCAGTTGGCACATGACACACAAAGTATCAAGTATTCTTTCACACTTCACGGGGGTGTGAGGTAAACATAGCTAGCTGGCTGCCCACCGGCATTGCGAACAAAATGTATAAAATGTTGAAATGTTATTGAACCAAAACCCTATTGATGTGATCTTCATCTGAAGATTTCAATCTGAGGCAAACACTGAGATTGCTTTCTAAATAAATCATTTTTAATATGCCTTTCCCCGCCTATTTGTAAAGCCGTTAAAAGATGAGAGGAAAAGAGAGTCGCATACATATAGCTGCTAATTTGATGCGTAACTGAAATCCATGCAAATTGATGTCACAAGAGCGGAACCCCAATGACTTTGAACCTTGTAATTACTGTTGAATAAATCATGTCATGTTTAGGCCGTTTTTCAGCTCAGAACACATGAAAATAACACGCCGTTAGCATCTGGCTCTACAGGTCACCTGGGACTCTGTGCGATGTACCAGTTAGCGGACGGCTAATTGAAGTCCATGTAATGCGGCCGTAAAAGTTGAAATCAAGTCGAGTCAATTTTATCGACGCAGCGCTCAGTCACGGTTGCAACAGGGTTTCAGAGGCCTAAATTATAAAACACCCCCTAACCTGAAGCTCTCTGGGGGGGGGAGGCAAGGACCACCCCCCCACCGAGAGGGAAGAAACCCAGATTAGTAACACAGAAGATGGGGTGACTCCTCTTACCGGAGACGGCTGGGTGCAATAGGTGCTGGATCGTAGAAGATATAACGTTAGAAAAAGACAGAAACAATGATTAAGTCACATGATGTTATTAGAAAGCAGTTGCTTAGTTAGGAGTTGGAGTCACTCATGAGCAGATGGGAGAAGGGAAGGAAAGATTGTATTTTTGTTAGACAGACCCGCGAGTGAAATGAAATATACATTACTCTGCTGCTGCCTATGGTCTGTCTGTGCTATTGATGTTTCAATTAATAATATATGTACACTCACGGCCTGCATAGCCACGAGAAGATAACTTCTCCATTCCCATGAAGTAATCTAGCCTGAATGAAAACCCACAAGTTATTAGTGAATGGACTACTTGTAGTGCTTTGGATGTATAATCTTTTGATAAGACTAGCGGAATTGCAATCTGGCAACCTTTTGGGTTTAAGTCCATTGGAATCAAAGCTTGGGGGGGCTTTTAATTTGGCACTCAGCCTTAATGACGCTTATTGCCAACAAAAAGACTAAGTAGCGTTTTTGTTTACGTGTCTGCGTGGGCGTTTATGGAATGTAACGTAATATGTAATGTAATTGAATACGCAATGTTTATATTTTTGTATAAACCTTCTTATCTCATGTTGTCAGTCTTAAGTTTTCAGATTATTATGTACACACAATTAATGCATTATGTACACACAATAATGAAAATTGTAAAAATGTTTTTGCAGACTAATCAAGATCTAACATTTGAAACACTGAATAGAAACCTGTTTAATGTTGGGTGTATCCTGAAAGCCTTCTCCTTAAAAGCTTTAGAAACCCATTTTCCATCCATATTTCTACATCTCATTGTCTTCACGCTTTTACACTCGAAAAAGCTCCGGCCGTGACTTCCTGTTTTTGGTGACCTGATGCCAACCCGGGCACTGTTCTGCTTGGCTGGGCCAACGAAAAGAAGCGTGTAAATTATTGAACAAGGAGATTCACCGTTCAAAGCCTCCGTCCAGAAAGCCCTGAGGTCGCCTGGAAGGAAAACCTGAACCCCCCCCATACCCCCCCCCCACGGCCGCTCTCACTCGTTGTGTCACAGAGGCATGCATCCATGAGGTGCACGTGCCCGCATACCTTTTGACGGGAGAATGCACACAGGTGCTCACACATGCTAGCGCATGTGGACCCATGTGTTACTCTCAGCCCACTGACAACACAAACACTTAAAAGGCATTCTTTGAACATTCACACAGACAGACAGACACACACACACGCACACGCACACGCACACACACACACAAACAGACGGATGCGCACAGAGGAGCGTGAGGCGTTCGGCTCCTCTCGACTCAAGGATGGTGTGCCATGTCTTGTCAGAAGGGGTTAGAGGCCTGGCAGACGACGTGCCAACCCTGGGCCTTTGATGCCCTTCCAGGGTCCCGTGGTCTACGTGCCTGCTGGGTTGCCAGGTTCTCTTTATCCCCCTCATTAATGCAGCAGCCCCGGTGCCCACTTCACCGGGTCCCCCCCCCCCTGCAACACACACACACACACACACACACACACACACACACACACAACACACCATTCCCTTTATCCCCTGGCGGCGACCGAGTGCTCGAGCAGCCGTGCAGATGATGCACTCGTTATGAAGACACACACACAGACACACACACAGACACACGCACGCACATGCACATGCACAAGCACGCGCACATGCACGCACGCATGCATGCACACACACACACGCACGGAAGACAACATGGCACCCCCCCTGCAACAGGGGAAAGGAGCGCTAGGACATTTCTTCAGCTTTTGGATCCGCCTCTTTCTTCGATCTCTCACGGCTGATTGGTGCGTTGGTTAGATTCTTCAGGTGTGTTCGACCTTTTCCACCTCATTTGCTTTGTCTTCTCCCAATGTCACCCCTTTTGTCAACAAACGGCGCGTTGTGAATTCTCTGTTTGTTTTTCTGACCGAGTGCCTATGCAGTCGGCTGCGCACAACCTTTGATCTCCGTACGCAGTCTCAGCCAACACAAGACACTGTTGGCCACATATTCCTTTCCTTCCATTCCGTTAAGGATGCATGTGCAAAGGTCAAATGTGCACTTTGTTTGTGTTTGGTGGGGGAGAAAAATTGTTTTTGATAAACCATGATGGATTGATAAACCTAAAGTAATAAGAAAATCGATATATATGCATACATATGATACATACATACATACACACATACATACATACGTATAAACATATATACATATATATATTATACATTCATATAAAAACACATGTATATGCACATATGTATAAATATGTGTATGTTTATGCGCTACATTGACATGCACATTCACATACACGTACACACATACGCAAAACATATATTATTCATATTTCTAACTCTGGTCATGCTGTGATGTTAAAAATGATACCGCAGAACTTTCTAGAACCTCCGCTCTTGGTGGACTTTGCAGTGTTAACAGCGGAGGGTGGGGTCACCGGGGAGCGGGTCTGTTGGCGCGGACTTCAGAAGAAAACGCCAAACTGTTTAGACGGTTTCTCCTATTTCAACATCTTGAGATAATTGACCCGAGCGCTGTCCTTGAACAGAACGCACACGCGCACACACAGACACACACAGACATACTCACACTCACGCACACTCACACACACACACACACACACCCGGACTCACTCAATCATAACAAGGGGTTTTAAGAAAAATCCACCCGTTTTTCTCTCTCACATATTGAGCCCACGTAATCATCATGCAGCTGTAGCGCTTGCACTGGAGTACCACACACACACACACACACACACACACACACACACACACACACACACACACAGATACACACAAACATACACACACACACACACACACACATACACACACAGACAAACACACACACACACACACACACACACAGATACACACACATACACA
>NC_140289.1:3200427-3205427 GCF_964030765.1 Micromesistius poutassou
TCTTTTTCTTCGCTGTTGTTACTGTTCGGTTGAGCGTCAAAACTGCTATCTACAGGGCATGTGCAGCGCAATGCATCACGGGATTGAACAGCGTCACGGGATAGTTTGTTGCGGATCTCTGACATTTTGTGATGTCTCGAGAATGACGATCTTAAATCAGCGTTCAAAGATACCATAACCTGGGTTAATAGGTGACGGTGACACCCCATAACGACACCATTATTTTACGATTAGTTCCCAAACAATAACCGAAAAACGGCGTTGATTCCAATAACATCACTATGCTCCAATACTTCCGGAATGGAGGCAGTTTTTGCATCGTGACTTGGCAATACAAACCCCTATGGGGTTTCTGTTGGTCCGGCCAACTCTCTCTCTGTAGTTATATTGAGCGAGCTACACATGCTCACTGTTTCTAACGTGGTTCTATGGGGAATCTGACATGGGTTCGTTGACCCAATTGGAGGCACTTCCCCCTGATCAATCACATGTATATGTTTATTCACTATGCCAAATGTGTGGGTATACCATGGCTCTTATCGTCTGCTGCGAGTGTAAACAAGGTCGCTCCAGCAGGGGTCTGGTCTGAAGCCCTCCACCCCTTCCCCCCTTCCCCTCCCCTAACAGTTATATAATTGGCAGATTTGTGGAACGGCACACCCTGGTGGCCGACTGTGGAACAATATTCATGGGTGCCATGGGTGGGAATTCCTCTACCATTGCACCTTCACCGTTCCTTCTCTACTCTCTTTCCTGCTCCTGCTCACGTTTTTTTAAACACGGAGAGAGAGCCGGAGAGAGAGAGAGAGAGAGAGAGAGAGAGAGAGTAGCCATATAGACATGGTGTCTCTCAGTCTTGTTTGTGCTTTCATCTCACCATAAATTAAAGATATGGGTTTCACATAAATGCTTCAGTGCCACCAGCCTTCCGACACCCACCCCCCCCCCCCCCCCCTCCCTCACACACACACACTCCGAGACCCCCCCCCCCTGTCCTCGACTTGAACTCTACACTTCAGTCAAGTGGAATTCAGGGAACACTAACGTACTACACGCTGGATATAGAAACACTTTGCTTGAAAAAGCTGGTGTCGTGTTTTTTTTGTAGTTATTTTGGTGAATGGACATTAATATTGAAATTATGAATCAAGAAAATCGTAAACCAGAAAAGCAAAAAAGTGACACCTTGCCGCCACATTCCCCCCCCCCCCCAAGTCCTGCCGCAGTAGTATGGAGTAGTAACAAGCAGACGATTCAGTGGTTTAGCTTCTTTCGGTTCCACGGTAGGGTTGTCGGCTGTGTGTGATGTTTATTGATCTATTCATATTGATACACCTCATCAAATTCTCTCAGCATCAAAGAGACGTCTGCGAGGAACTCCCTCGCCTTTCTCATCGACATCGCTGTGGGGGTGTGTGTGTGTGTGGGTGTGTGTATGTGTGTATGTGTGTGTGTGTGTGTGTATGTGTGTATGTGTGTGTGTGTGTGTGTGTGTGTGTGTGTGTACCCCTTCAGAATCCGAAAAAAAGAGTACATTCACCTTTTTACTTTTTTAAAGGGTGTTTTTAGTCTCTGGGCTCACCCCCGGTATTCTATCTTTGGCCTTTTGAAATGCTAATGGAACCTCCTCTCTCTGTTCTCCCCCCTCTCCCCCCTCTCCCCCCTCTTCTCTCCTCCCCCTCCACAGACTCCTCCACTCACTACATCAGACAGCTGGAGACTAAGGTGCGAATCCTGGAGGATGACAACAATAAGCTGCTGTCACAGGTGAGGTCATGGTCACACACACACACACACACACACACACACGCACACGCACGCACACACGGGCGCACATGCACGCCCAAACTAAACGGTAAAGTGTCTATCAGTATTTGTTACACTGGGGTCGACTGAAAATGTACTAGTTCACGGTTTCTCCTCTCATTCGACCGATGGTATTTTCACCTGTATGGCTCCGACCGAACGGGCCTCCCGACAGCGAGCGTGCGGGACACGGAGTTCATGGGGCGTCTGTAGGCATCACTGTTAGCCCCCCCCCCACCCTGCGGCTCACGTCACGAGGCTAACGCCGCGTTGGCGAGGCCAGAGCGAGGAGAGGGAAGGGGAAGGAAGCGTGAAGCGCTGAGCAACAGTGGCAGCGGCGGTGAGTGTCGGTGTCAAAACTGACCTTCTGCTGACTTCCTCCTTGGGAAGTTTCCGGAGAAGGGGGGATGATTTTGCGTCGGCCGTCGTTCTCGGGGAGGTGGACGGAGCGCTGTGGAGTTTTTTTCCTTTTTTTTGGTCTTTTGAGAGTTCACCGGAAGGTCACGCACATTAGTGTGACGAATAGACGCAACGCTGTTGAGACATGGAAGTTGCACTGCGGTTTCAACGGGGGAGGATATTTCGGCATACAAAAGGAAATATCAAATGAAGCAATATTGTATGTCATATCAATCAAGTAAATACAATTATATGAATAATAATAATATAATAATAATATAAATAGAATGTGTTCGTTTGGGGATATTCTGATGGTCTCCTCATGGACAGTGAGCCATTGGTTCACCAAACCCGCCTTTTTGGTGGGGTTCTGGGTAATGTAGTCCCGTACTGGTCGTGCGTGCACCGGCCTCATCGATACAGTCAGCTGGGGGTGTAGCCTTTATGGGTCAACAATATGGACGAATGGATTAAAGGCTGTCTTGGAAAATCTATGTTAGGGCAGTGCAGCGAAAGGAATGATGCAACATCCCAAATAACATGTGCCTACATGTACTCTTGATACATATTCTCCACACTCTTATCTGCATCCGTACTCTACAACACACCACCAAACTATAAATAACCGAGCCAAGGCCAATTGTTTTTCCTGGTGGGGCTGGAATGAAGCCAGACCTTTAGTGATGGGAAGCGCCGACAAATATTTTTAATTCTTCCGCTCATTGCACGTTATCGCCTCACCCCTTTAATCCCCACCAGTGGTCTCTGTGCGGATTCACCTGCAGGCGAGTGCATGTGGGCGAAATAAAGGCTTACACGAAACCCACACCATCCACCTAATTGGCTCTAAGCGGTACAATTAGGCCCTGCACATTGTTTAAGCATGGCTCTTACAATGCCAGCCCGTATCTTTAAATAATGACTCTTTTAAAATCGGCTCTGAATGAACGTTTCTTCTACATCCTTTCAGTGTTTTTGAAGGGTGTTCAAATTGAGTCCTCGTTCGGCTCTGTGTTCTGAAGGATTAATGCGCTGACTCTGGGATAATATTTAACTAGATTTGCGTCATAGCGGCCTGTGTGCGCTCGCCAAACAATGATAATTCCAGAGCATACTTCCCTTTAAATAGAGCTCTGAACACAATACTCTTCTACAGTGCGGCATTTTTAACACTTGTTTTACAAAAGGGAAATAATGTAGGCCTAATCACCTTTATTTCCCTGTGTGTTTTACACATGCAAGGAATTTGGCTCAGGTTTTAAATGTACAGTACTAGAATATGGAAAATATGTCAAAATAATTCATATTTGCATGCAGGTGTCATGAAAAATGAAGGTTTACTCATGATTTTGTGTGACCCAAATACTTTACACTTTAATTACGTAATAGCATTGTGACTGATTTCATCACGGCAGCGTGCCTTCATTAAAATGTCAACTGTCATCTTTTCAGTTCAGAGTTTTTGAGCGAGCTCAAAGTAAACCCACATACCTGCGTTGTATTCTCTCCCCCAGGCCTACACCCGCTATAGCATGTCACAGATACCTACCAAGAAGGTAATAACCTCCCGACACCACCTCTCCCCGGGTGGCTCTTTCTCAAGCGCTACCTTTTTAAATTCTAAAACGGTTAATCAATGGGCCCTTTGTCACCTGTTCTTCACCAATCTTTCTGCTTTGTGTCCGGTGAAGGATAACAACTCGTTAACTCTCCTGTATATCGGGTTTCTTTTTCTCCTCTCTCTCTCTGTCACTCTGCCGCTAACATGCTAGGCTAACTCATCGGCACAGGTGGCGCAGCCTGTGTCGGGCACATTGTGTTTTGTTTTTTTCTTTGTGCTCCTGGAGTGCAGTTGGTACTCGGCACTGTTTGAGCGCCATGGGTGACTGGTGATACATTGTGCTCTGGTGCATGAAAGGGACACATTTGTCCCTGGCGCGTTGCAACGTCTGGTTAACTGAATAATTGAATATACAGGGTTAGCACAGGTAAATCTCTCATGGTATCTATTATGCATGACATACCAAGGAGAGATGTGTATGAGATGAGTGTCATTGGAGAGTAAAATGTTTTATGAAATTTAGATGAATATGATGTGCGTATCAAAATGTGTATGCGTATTTTTTCAAGGTTTACACTGCGAGTGATGAAATTGGTCGGCTGTGATAACTGGTATCTTTAATGATTGCGATTAACTTTGAAGTTTTTTATAGTGTTTCCCTTTTCGGTTATGCAATGCGTAGCGTGTCTACTCTGCGTCACGACACTATAGGTCCAATGTACAACGGAATATCTCTCTGGGCAGCTATAGGCAATTACATAACTTCCTGTGTTGTGAAACTTGCACGGTACGAATAAAGGTTACAATGCGTGCCTTATCTCTGGAATGTTGACCCTCCAAACACGCTTGGCTGAACCATTCCTACCACCACTCCTCGTTGTTTTGTATTTTTTTTTTAAGGTGAACAAATGACCGCATGTTCAATACCCTCACGGTCAGGGGAATGTACACAGCCGCCTTTATTTTTCTGTGTTGTGCCTGTGTGAGTACCTCACTGGAGGCCTTTCATGGGCAATTGGCTCTTTCCCTACCTCTTGGAATATTCCACGGCTTTTATTCTGTCCAGCTTTCAGCCTTTCCCTGCTCACTCTTTGATTCGCAACTGATTCACGTCAATGATTTATGTTTAAGACGATGTGCAAACTTTGACCGGTGAGTTTCTTGACCATGCACAATTCCGACACCGATATGTCTGTCCATTCGGCTGCTATGGTTTCCTGGTCGTCTCTGGAAG
>NC_140289.1:3207927-3220427 GCF_964030765.1 Micromesistius poutassou
ACACACGCACAAACACATACACTTAGCACAGCAGCACGCAGATCACATGCATGCCTGGATCCAGAGTAGGGCAAATGGGCTTAACCTCCTCTGTGGTGTCCGCCCTGCCTGCCTGGAGGTTAGTCTGAACTAGTTAGATCATCCACTGTGAACGCAATCACCCGCTGCAGTCCACCACTGACCCCCCCCACCCCCCCACTGACCCCCCCCCCCCCCACCACCCCCATCACCGCGAGGGAGGAGAGAGGAGATGAGGAGATGAGACCGAGCAACGGTCTCTCCACTGCCTCAAGGAAAAAGCGGCACTACCCAAAGGGTTCTCACCGCATTATTTACTCTGTGAAGTACAACGGTACCGAAAATAAATCGTCATTGTGTTCTTAACCTCAGGGGTTTCGGTCGGCTGTTAGATAGCTTAGTCGTGGCTTTCTCATAGCCCCCACGTACACACACACACACACACACGCACGCACGCACGCGCACACACGCTCACACACACACCTTGTCACATCCACGTACGCCTTTTGGAGGTCAAAGGTCAAGCTCCTGTTTCTCAAGGGGGGGCTCTGGTCCCGTCTGTCACCCGGGCCGGTCCTGCTGAAAGGTTAAGCAGCAGATCAACCTGACAGCTGATTCGCCGCGCCATCGACTCCCGTCAAGGTTACCCGCGTCCAGCCCCGCTCGTTAAAGACTTTGCAGAGTTAATTTAACTAACGACGTCAGACGTCAGACACGCACACACACACACACACACACCCACCCACACATCAGCCGTGGCTAGGATCAATGGACAGAGGACAGACCGATGTGTTTGTTATTGTCCTTTCTCCGTCGTTGTGGAAATCTATGCATTGTTTTCACTACTGCCATCACTTTCACTTAAAAATGACTTTTTGTGTTGTCAGAGTTTAAATAAGCCGCGGAGTGCCTCATATTTTATAATAACAAGCTTTTACACTAAAGCTTTTAGAATGAATCACTTGAGATTTGAGTCGAGTTGTTTTTTTTATTATACTCAAATTTCAAGTCATTCAAGTTTTCATTCAAGTAAAAATATGAACCAAAAAAAACCCATTAACATGGATACCCTGACCCAAAATAAAAATACACACACACACACACACATCACACACACAAGCGCTACGGGGATTGTTTACACATTTCCGATTCCTAAATTGAATCCGTGGTGCATAGCATCAAACAGGGACGGCGGTGATGAGCATACCTCACCTTGTAGTTTCTTATGCGCCGCCGTTTGAGATCCATGGGAATCTTCCTATTCCCACCATTATTCCTCTGCAGTGACTTAAGGAGGGAATAGCTGAGCATACTGTGTTTTTCTCTCTGTGTGCTGGGGAACGTATTGATTTCTCTTTTTACAAGCGAGATTACGCTGGACTTAATTCATCTAACACAATCAATACAATATATAATTACATCCAGTTAGCTGCATCGGCAACCTTTGATCTATTACGAAACACTGTCTTTGCGTTTGCGGCCATCATTTCCGGATATTGGTTTGGTTGTATTTGTTAAGTAGACCACAACAGATGCATTGCCACCAGTCAGTAGAGAATGGTGGTGGTGGTGGGGGTGGTGGGGGTGTTGGTGGAGGGAACACCAGGTCACAGTGAAAGGATCCATTGTGCCACCAGAGCTCTCTAAGTCCCTCCAACAGGGAGTCTCTGTCTGGGACTAACCGGGTCGGACGGGGGGCCTGGGGAGGAGGTGGTGGTGGTGGATGTTTAGTCCTCACACCAACGGCCCCCCCTCCACCCAGCACAGGTCACAGCACACTGGGCGATGTGCAGGTAGCGGATCTGCCTGAAGGGAATCAGGGTGCTCTGGGAACACTGCAAAAAAAAATAAAAGCACAAAAAATACCACGGAAAAAAAAACTGCAGAAGGGGATATTACTTATTCGTTGCACACAAAAAAAACAACATGCATGATCATCGATTGATCGATCACTGGACAACAGAAACAACACCCCATTTCAGCAAGTTGCCGTTCACACGGCTTCAATAGTAGTTAATACAGTAGTTCAAAACAACAACAACCACTGATAGAAACCTGGTGACTAACAACATAACCAAACTCCATAATCTCTCTCTCCCCAACCAGGGCACCGGGCGCCTCCCGACCAGTGAGTCCTCCCCCCCCACCGGCTACCTGTCCTGCGGCCAGAAGCCTGAGGCTGTGGTCCATGCAATGAAGGTACGACCTGGACCCAAATCCTGTGACCTTTTTGACTCATCAGTGTTATCAGCGACGATGTGGTGACGGGTGACGGATCAGATCTATGAAGAAATTCTACTGCTCTGGTCTGAGTCTGATTGGTAGATTGATGGACTGATCTGATTGGTTGGTTGACGGAATGATCTGATTGGTGGGTTGATGGACTGATCTGATTGGTTGATGGACTGATCTGATTGGTTGGTTGAAGGCTAATTGATTTGGTTGCTGGACTGATCTGATTGGTTGGTAGATGGAACGATCTGATTGGTTGGTTGATGGACTGATCTGATTGGTTGGTTGATGGTTGACTGATCTGATTGGTGCTCCAGGTGCTGCAGGTGCACGAGAACATGGACAAGCCCCTTCCTGAGGACTATGAGGAGGACCTGAGCGAGAAGGAGAAGGCCATCGTTCGGGAGATGTGCAACGTAAGTGGAGAGCGAAGGTCCCCCATGCCACCCGCTCCACCACAACCATCAGCCCCCCTACAGAGGCATCTCTACTAGGAGCCCTGTAAGGAGAGGGACTCCTTCTACAGCTGTCAGGGCAATTAAACCCACTCGGCAGGGAGAAGAACACCCTTTCGTCTATTGCTCCTCCTCTTTCTCTGCCTAACCTCCCTCTCTCCCCCTCTCTCAACCCTCCCTCCGTCTCCTCCCTGGTGGGCTGAACGAGAGGGGGGGGGGGGGGGGGGGGGAGAGAGTGCGAGAGAGAGAGAGATGGAGAGAAAGAACCAGAGACGAGTAGAGAGAGAGGGAGACAGAGAGATAAAGAGAGAGAGAGAGAGAGAAAAGAGAGAGCGATAAAGGAGAATGAGATGGACAGATTGCGAGCCCATGAGAGGGACGGCGGCGCTGTCCGGGCCGGGCCGGGGCGTTTGACAGGCCAGGAATCTGGGGGCGGCGGAACAATAGCACCTTTGTTGTGCGCTGCCTGGGCACCCTGCGGGGCTCTCTCTCCCACAGGGTTACTTCCAGAGCAGGACTCTCAGGAGAGCTCTACTCTGATCTGTGTGTGTGTGTGTGTGTGTGTGTGTGTGTGCGTGTCGGCTGCTGCGACTCCATTAGCTCAACCGGGAGATGAAAGTTGTTGTTTTTACGATTTTGGGGGTTTCACTCACTTTTCATCTCTTCTCCTTGTTGTTTTCTTCTTGTACCTATTCTCACCTGTCCGTCCCCCCCGTCCCCCCTCTCTCTCTCTCTCGCGTACTCGCTCTGTCTCTCTCTCTCTCGCACTGTCTGTCTCTCTCTCTCTCTCTCTCTCTCTCTCTCTCTCTCTCTCTCTCTCTCTCTCTCTCTCTCTCTCTCTCTCTCTCTCTCTCTCTCTCTCTCTCTCTCTCTCTCTCTCTCTCTCTCTCTCTCTCTCTCTCTCTCTCTCTCTCTCTCTCTCTCTCTCTCTCTCTCTCTCTGCATGCAGGTGGTGTGGAGGAAGCTGGGCGATGCTGCTGGATCAAAGCCGTCTGTCCGCCATCAGCTCTCTGGGAATCAGTTCAAAGGGCCCCTGTAGCACGGCAACCGCAAAGAAGCGGGCCCCGCGTTCCAAACTGAATCCACTTCGTATTACCTGCCTACACTTCCCATCATGCCGTGCTCCTCACTGCCTACCGTACCCAGTACCTGCCACTTTTTTTCGTCCATGCACAAGACTGGGCGCGAGATAGGATCCCCGTCAAACGTCAGAGTGGGACTTGTAGTCTCCGCCCTCTCCAGTGGTACAACCCTATTATGTATAAAAAATGTATTTTCATTAGACCTCATATAAGTGTTGACAACTGGCAGCTAGTTTCACCTCTTTGCCACTTTTCTTGTTTCACTTTCGCTTTGGTCATTTCGTCCCTCTCATAATAAACACACATAAAAAAAAACGTGGGTGGCGTAAACATTTGATGTCACCCGTTTTTTTTAATTTTTTTACTTTATAATCCTTGACATTCACACATGTACCACTTTGGGATAGCTGGTGTTGCTGACGCAGTGTCACGCACGCAAGAGTTTTAAGATGCTTATGTTCGGAACACTTTAGAAACGACGCATTCATGTTATGGCAATATATAGACCCCTGCTACCAGCTACCGTAGCTCCCTTTGGCTCCTTCACCCCTTAGTGCGCAATGAGTGCTATTAGCATTAGCATCAGTGTTAACCAAGTGAATCCCCACTGTGATCTAGCACCTTCTGCTCGTTACGCAGGTCTATTCTAACGACAGTAGCCTATATGGAGCACTGTTGACGTGTGTATAATATGTACAAATCTATAGCACTACTTGGTTGATATTGATAATATCTAGTTGATTATTAGTTTCTATTGTTTTTTGTTCTTTTGTATGTATCCTTGTGTGGCCATGTGATCAAATATTATATAGGCCTGTCGTTTGCCAAAACACGCGACTGGACTTTCAACAGGGTTTTTGATTTGAATAAACCTTTTCTCGGTTCCTTTTATTTTGTTGTCCCCCGGCTGAAAATGTGTAAAGATCTTTTTTTTATTAAATCATCTCAATCAGTGTACACTCGACAATCAGGCTCTCAGGTTTGGGGGACTACAGCTTTTCCCTTCCCCATCCGTGTGTGTGTGTGCGCGTGTGCGTGTGTGTGCTAATGGAGTTAAGACTTGCTCTTCTGAAATTGTAGTATGCGTGATAATCTTGTTTTTCCCCCCTAAGTATCAGACCCTGCTTCTGTCACAATTAAAATCTGCTGAAGACATTTTCTACATCATCACCCTAGGCCGTCACACAAATGTGATTGACAATTCATTTGGTGATCATTTCATAGCACCCAGAGAAACAATGCAGAGTGAGCTGTTGTCATTCAGCTGTCGAACTATCCAAACAAAAACTGTAAAGCGTACACCTTGTTTTGTGGATTCAGCAGATGTGTTTGCGCAGGGCATGCTTTTAATTTAATTCCATTTTTGTTTACTGTAAGATTGAATAAGTCTTCCCTTAGATGTCACTTTTAACAGGAATTTCTCCTTGATGTCAGAATGAACAAGCACTGTTAAGCCATTGTTTATAATGTTAAGATTCAGATTTAATTGGAAAAGTGACCTCTGTTTGGCCTCTACGTCCTACAGCTCAGGATCTTCCATTTCCAGTTTCTAGTTGTACGAAATCAAAGTGTAGTTAAGGGTGCTTTGCATTCTAATATCGCAAACCATTGGTCTACAAAAATCTTCATTTCTTTTATGTCATTTTTTTCTACCCATTTGAAGCCATGAAATAGTTGTAGACCTACATGCTGTCTGATCTGGAACCTGCCACTTATTTTCTGCATGGTGTTCTGATTTGGAATTATTCTTTTTATTTAATGTCTGTCGTTTTTTATGCAGATGTGCAAAACCATGACACAGAATTGATAGAATATACCATGTAAATGTCGATTTCTGTAGCAAAGGCATGATTTATGAAACTCACCAATATCAGGTATTGGCGGCTATAAATAAATAAAAAAATACACACGACTTTTAGCGGTGAAAGTGAGAAAATTCATTTATTACGAGTTTTGCTGTGAGCCGAGGACAGTTTGGGGTCATGCAGTCTTGATAAAAAAGCGCGACCGACAAATAAACTTGAGTGAGACTGCCCCCTGGTGGAAGTGTACAATAACACTAGTTCGCTATTCTCTCCCTGGTCAAGGGTTTGGGAATGGCCTCAGCCTATTATTCATCACTCACACACACTTAGCCATTACAAGCCGTTTGAAAATCTGCCGTTTCTTGTGTTATAGTGATACATCTAAGTGGTCACTCCCACTTGTGAAGTCACCAAAACACAGGACAACTTACACTCACACCTGGTGGCATAATATCACCCGTTTAAGTGCTATTCTCGTTGTGCTCCTCTAAGAGAAAAACTCACTTTGTATGATTTCATCAAACAGCTCATACAAGCTAACGACCATCCAATATTTAATCTTAAAGTATATCCAACGTTCAAAATGGCTGGGGAAAGAAATCTAGCAAAAAACTTTTTGGAAAAGGCAGCTTTTATTTTCCAAGTTCCATGTGGGAGATAAACTAGGAGGGGCTGGTTAGCTACAGTTCTCAGCGGCCAAGGCACATCCGGATAGAAATTCTAGATTTCAAATAAAAACAAACAGAGCTTGGGCCATCCAGTTGTAGGCATGGATGATTTAATGACAGCTTCAAGTTTGGTTACTCGTGTAACACTGTCCACTGCAGCTCAACTGAAACCATGAAAAGCATACCGACATGTCTATTATAACTGATTGAAATGAATACGTCTAATAGCTTATCTTCCTTTACAGAAAGCACACATTTAGCTGTATGAAGAACAAAAAAGAAAATCACTGATGGGAAAGAAGGAGGAATGTGGAAAGCAAAACTTAAAACTTTAGATTACATACCAGTTTAGTTTGAAAAAGTCAAAAGAAGGAAATGCACAGGGAACTAGTAAAAAACTTTTATTTAAAACCTAATCTGTGATGGGTTGAAACAATAATGCTGAAACACTCAAAAGGGGGGCACGTAACAATTTCTTTTTTATAAGTTGCCATTTCTATTTCTTCCATTCAAAACAAAATGCACAGCCACTAGTACGCCAATGGGTCCACAGTCTTACAAACTGAGTGTGTCCGTCACATATTATGGCTTTATCTCATAAAAAATAAATCGTAAGCAAAAATAATCCCCACTGCGCATTCGAATGCCAGCGGGGAGGGGGGGGGGGGTGAGGGTGGGGGTTGGGGGGTGAGGCGGGGTGGGGGTCCGTTGTGAAATTCTGAAACATTTCAGCGGCCATGCGTTTTAACCCAGGAAACCCCCCCAGCCCACAGGAGTCTTACCTGGGGTAAGGAACTGGGTGTGGAGGTCCCTACCGGGTTTGGTGTGCAGTTGGACCCTTTCTCTGTTGCGTCTGTACCCTCCTCCCCTGCTCCTCTCTCTCTCTCTCTCTTGCCCTCCCTTTCTTCTCTCTCTCCCTCTCATCTCATCCACCCTCCGTGGTTCATGGGCATGCCAGGCGGCTGCCCCGGCAGCGGCGGCGGGGGGTGGTACCCGGGGATCCCCAGCGGCGGCGGCGGGGCGTACTCGTGACCCGGGGGAGGGGCGTACTCATGCCCGGGGGGCGGGGCGTACTCGTGACCGGGGGGCGGGGCGTACTCCAGCCCCTGGTGGGGGGCGTACTCGTGTCCCGGCAGCGGGGCGTACTCCAGCGCCTGGTGGGGGGCGTACTCGTGGGCCTGGTGGGGCGGGGCGTACTCGTGGCCGGGTGGCGGGGCGTACTCGTGGCCCAGGGACATCCGCGGCGGCGGCGGGTAGCTGTGGCCGTGGCTGTAGCCCGGCGGGGGGAAGGCCGGGGGCATGGAGGGCGGGTAGGAGGTGGGCGGCGGCGGCGGCGGCGGGCCGGGCGGCGGGGCGTTGGGCGGCGGGTAGCCGTGGGGGTGGTAGGGGGGCATGGGGTGGCCGTAGGCCGGGGGCATGGGCGGGGCGTAGGTGGGCGCCTCCGTCTTGATCAGGGACTGCAGGCTCTGGTAGCCCTCGCCCGACATGTAGGAGCTGGTGGTGACCATGATGTAGTTGGAGGGCGGCGGCGGCGGCGGGCGGTGCGGCAGGGGGGGCGGGACGGCGGGGGGAGGCGGGGCCTCCTCGGCCACGGGCTCGGGCTCCGAGGGCGGCGCCGGCGCCGGGCGCTCTGCGGGAGCAAAAGGGAGACGAGGGTGAGGGGGGGGGGGGGGGGCGTTAGGGGAATGCGCCGTCAAACCCAAGAGGAACCGTGTTGACCTGCAGAGAGGTGGTGTGGGGCAGTAGAGGCACTCACCTGGGGGGGGCTGGGACGTGGGCAGCGGGGGCTGGGGGGGCTGGGGGCTCTCCAGCCGAGGGATCTTTAAGCCGACAGGTTCTGCGCGGGGGGAAAAAGAAACGGTTAGAAACAAACGTCGAATGAGCTGATCTCACACGACCTCGACCACGCTGGAAAACCATAACCACGACCAAATCATTATCAAATCAACTGTTTACTTGGAAATAAATGAATGACTTGGCTGCCTGTGGGAAAGGATGCGTGATTTCTATTACATTTGAACTCCGGCCGGGGAGCTCAAGCAAGCTGCAGTTCACTTACTGGCCAAAGGGGGCATTAATGAGGCGTTTACAGATTACTACAAATAGCACCTTCAAACAATAGGTCTTACCTGGAGCTTTGGGTTCATCTTTCGGGGACATCTGCACACACAAACAAGGGTAGTTATAGAATTGACGGAATATAAGTTACAAGAAATAAATACTGTACTGTATTTATATATAAAGAGAGAGAGAGAGAGAGAGAGAGAAGCCGCTGGACTCACGTGGGGGCGTTTGAGCGGGAGCGCGGGGCTGGCGCCGCGGGGCGAGGTCTTCTTGGGGGGCTGCGGGGGCAGCGGGGGGTTGGCCCCCGGCGGGGGGGCCTGGGGGGCCGGGGGAGCCAGGGAGGGCGGCTGGGGCTGCGGGTGGGCGCGCTCCTTCTCCTGGATCTGCTGGGGGATGGGCTTGTTGCCCTGCGAGTACAGGTCCAGGATCTGGTGGCAGATGTCTGGAAGGTGGGGCAGGGGGGGGGGTGACACGTGTTCATACAATGTGGGACAAAACCAAAATAAAAAAGGTACAAACTAAACTAAAAATGTCCCCATGAGCACTTACGCAAAAAAAAAAAAAATGCAAAATGAAGTTCAACTGAAAAGTCGGCTCTTCACACGACAAAAAAAAAAAAGAAAGATAAACCATGAATCATTAATTGCTCTCGGCCGATACACTTTGAACCCCCATTACCTCCAACATTAACGCATGTATCAAACAACATGGCCAGTGGCCACATCTGAGAGTAAACAACCAAACACCACGTGTCTCTTAGTGGAGCGACATTCACTCCACTTTGACCAACTGCCTCTGCCTATTGCTAGCTGGCTACTAGCTGTTCACTTGGTATTGGCCGGCTACTAGCGCTTAACTGGGCACTAGCTGATAGCCGGGCGCTAGCTGATAGCCGGGTGCTAGCTGTTAGCCGGGTGCTAGCTGTTAGCCGGGTTCTAGCTGAAAGCGGGGTGCTAGCTGATAGCCGGGTGCTAGCTGATAGCCGGGTGCTAGCTGTTAGCTGGGTGCTCGCTGTTAGCCGGGTGCTAGCTGATAGCCGGGTGCTAGCTGTTAGCCGGGTGCGTCTGTACTTCCAGTACCTTCCAGCAGCTCCACAGGCACGTCCTGGACAAACTGCTCCCACCAGCGGCGCGACGACTGCTTCGACACCCAGCCCTGCAGGTCGAACTTGGAGAGGCGGCCCGCCAGGTACATGACGGCCACCGCGATGATCTCGGGCTCCCACTGGACCGACAGCATGGTGCACAGGCTGGAGGAGGAGGAGGACGGAACAGCCATCTTATGAGACCATACGCCCAGACAGAGTGTGGCCCAAATCTTACCCTTTAGCATTTTGTTGATTGCCGGAAATAAAGAAGACATGACTGACACGGCAGTGTACAGGAAGAGGCGATGATGCTGCTAAATGAGCAAGCCACACTCAATCTCTCTCAAAAACAACATTAAAGTCCATTAGTGGGGATGGCTGAATGGCAAAATAAAAGCGTGATTCAGCCAATTATCTTTGATATCAGATCTGAGGTTAAAAAGAGGACCCAGAACGGTCTGTACGGACTCACCTATCATTGACAAAGGTCCACGCCATCTGCAGCACTTTGCACACCTTACTTTTGTCCCCTTCAATGACAAACAAATCAATATGAAATGAAAACCGCAGCAATGAAAAACAAATCTATGAACATTTTGACTTTTTTTTTGTATTTTCATATAATGGGAAACATCTCTCCTTCACCTTTGAGCTGCTTGACGTAGCGAAGCAGGAACATGTAGGGGTGCTCCACCTGCAGGTCAAACTTGATGGTCTGCAGAAGGATCCTCTCCAGCACCATCACCTCCTCCTGTCACCAAGTACACACACAGCCAGTCAGCCCCATCCTAGGACTGCACTCCCCTGCAGTTGCCCCCTTAACAGTTTTTACTCCATCATCAAGTCCTGAATCATAATCCAGACACAGTTCTACATCACAGCGATGCATGATCAAACCCGTGTGCTTGAGTTGCGCTCCAACGGTCGGGCTGACCAGGCGCATGTGTGGTCGAGGGAGACGCGTTGACAGAAAACACGGTACCTTGGGGTCATCTCCAAACTGGGCAAACTGCACATCGTTGAGCAGGCTGCGGGCCGTCTTGATGATGTCCTTACACTTCTTCGGGGTCTCCTCCACCTTCCCGGCCAGGAAGAGGCAGCAGCCACCCGTCACCTAAAGGGAGGCAGGCAGAGTCACGGTGAGAAGGTGAGACACACATACAATTCAGGGTATTTCTCTGGAGATCAAAAATGCAGAGATTATTTTCCAACACAAGACGAGTGTGCAGTTGAGTGTTGTGGTTTGGACTTTATCCACGCTTTATCCAAGCTACAGAATACGGTGGAATGGGTCAGCCAAATGCTCCCCTTTCATTGAACTCGTCCGTGTCCGAGTCAGACATTGTGAAATTAGGGAATTGCGGAATTCTCCATAGGATAGCTGCTAAACACTTGTTTGGAGTAGAACGGATGCCAACGGCTCCCCAGCTGCCCAATTTCGGAACACCGTTCGGAACACACGTAAGAGGAAGTGGGATGGGTCGAACAAGAACCATGGCTGATTTACATCTTAACCCAGCGGATGTCAACAGCAAACAAGCCAAATCCTTTAAGGAATGGGAGTTTATCCTCCTTCCTAATCCTGTCCTCAGACTCTGTTGCTCCATATGCATGACGTTGAGACTGTTTATAATCCCCTGTCTGGGACCAATGTATTCTGACATATTTCATACACCGTATTTTCTATTACTAGACATGCAGATTATACGACCAATCTGAGTACTAGTCGATCTTAAAATAAAATATTCAGGGTGCATTAGGTTGTGAAAATTTGAATTAACATCTGAGCTTTCTTAGTGATAATCTACCATTGATTCTGGATATTTGAAGATGATATAAGAGTAGAGATTAGTTACTTAATTCATTGTAATTAATGTCAACAATATTTCTGTTAACAGGACACTATGTTCTAGTGAAACTCCCAACCCACCAAGTGCCCAGATTTTTTTTTTAAGTATATGGAACTGCAACACTGAAATGGAGTTAGACACAACCTAACAAGGAAATTCAATCTTTTAAGTGTCAGTTGAACTCACGTATCTGGGGAATTGTTTGAAGGAGTGGAACATGTAGAAGCGATGAAAGTAGATGATACCTGTTGCCAGCGTATCATAATGTCTGAACATCACGTTGAGGATTTTCACATGACACGCAAATACAGGGGTCAGGTTGATCAGGTTGGTCAGAACTATCATAAGGAAAGTTCTAAACAACTCGATCGCTTTGCTTCAAACAACATGAACTAGAAAGCAATCTGAAACTAAAAGCATGCATGTATAGTCCATTACGAGCCAATGGGAGTATTGTAGACATTATAGATATGTTTTAAAAAAATAACCTCACATTGTGCCAAAAATATAGATAGATACAGATACATTAGATATAGATACATTCAATAATCGTATGTTTTGCCTAATCTCACTGCACAACAAGGATACAGGCCAAGTCGGGTTCCCACGTCGAATATAAAGCGGGCCCCTTCCCTCCGGTAACGGGCCTCAGTCCCGCAATCCAGACCCTCCGACTGGGAGGGCGTGTGGGCCAGGTCCTTCTTGTCCCAGTACCAACAGGGTTTGATGTGGTCCAGAAACGCTTGGCCCGTGATGGACGCCATGGTGTCCTTGGACTCCTTCATAAGCAAAGGGTAAGAAGCAGATGAGTGTCCCGCTGCGCTGGGCTATGATAGAGAAATGTATTGTAATAAACTGTTTTTTTCTATTTAAAACTTCAACTTTTTAGACTGCCTGAGCTTCAAACTTCTTAAGTGAAGTCAGTCAAAAGAAAAGGCTTGTTAAACGGTTAACTGAGTATTACGGTATACTGTGAATCCCCATTTACATTGACATTTGCATGTGACATCCATTTCCATGTGCATGTACTATGTCTATACCAAGAGTTCATAGTTCAACATTCTGTGTGTGCTGCATGATCACCCTGGACTTAAAAAATATATATATAAAGTGTCAACGTTGAAGATAAGGTAAACAAAACAAGAATGGCAAGGAGTCCTGACTTTGTACACGCTATTAGTTGAATGAATGACCAAAGAACAACCAGTTGGCTACATGAGTGATACTAACTGTTGTAAA
>NC_140289.1:3222927-3230427 GCF_964030765.1 Micromesistius poutassou
TGATCCAAGTCAAAGGGCGGTTTTGACGACATGCTCCCTACCCTGTAGGGCTGATCTTCGTGCTCTTACACGCGCGGAGTCTGCCTGGGTAATATCTCTGCTTGAGCCAGAGCAGAGATGACATTTCATTTATATAAATAATTAGTGTCCTGAAAGTCCCCTAGGCCTGCCCCGAAGCAATCAAACTTCTAATGCTCTTAAAATGGCCCACTATGTTTTATTAATGACATCCCTATAAACTGTATGGCAAGCCACGCACATGCTCGCCCACAAACACACGCAAGAGCACGCACACACACACACACACACACACACACACACACACACACACACACACACACACACACACACACACACACACACACACACACACACACACACACACACACACACAATCACATAGTCACACACTTACCACGAGATAAATAATGAACGATAGGCCCACATTAAACTGGCTTATTAGCATTTAGTTTTACTTTATGTTATTGCCGGCTTACGGTATGTAGCCTAGGTCAATCAGTTACGAAAGTCACTTGCATGATTTGTATCATATTTTTCTGGTGCGGCTATTAAACACAGGTCTGGAGATCAACTCGGCCTGCATCGGATCATTTATTTTGCGTCGAAACGAGCGTAAAAGTAATTCCCCATCAGTCGTTCAGAACGGCCAATAGAGGGCACTGTTGCCCCACATCACTGTGAGAGTGGCGTGTTTTACATACATGGGACTGTATGTGTTTCTTTATGATCGATTATTTCTTTATCAGTTATTTAAAATCCTGTTAATGAGCCGAAAGTGTTCGTCATGAATCGTAATAGCCTATTTCTCAGTGCGACCTTTAACTTTTGTGTTTTTTTTTCCATTTCGATATGAATCCATAACGATGGTCAATGTCTCATTTTTCTTTTAAAGAACGTAAAAAAAAGGAAATAGTGTGCTCGTCGTATTTAATGCACGTACCTACTCCCAAATACTATGATACCAGTTCATCTAGTGTGACAATTCTGATCGAAGCCAAACAAATGATAAAACTTATAATTGACTTGAACATAGAGTAGGCCTACATTTAAATGGCCAATAAAAACGATCTTTAATTAGTGAAATCATGCACAACTCAAATCATTTTTTTAACTGCTATAGCTACGGGGCAGCGACAAAGGTCAGTTTGCACACCCCGTTGGCTGTTACTCTTCGTTATTAAGATCCACTTTATCATGTGCTATTCACCTGAATCGGATTTCAAAGACACGCTTTTACACGGCTTCCCGAACGCTCCTGATAATGACTCCCAATAAAAAACGAGGTTCAAAGCGCGCGCCGTGTCTGCGCGCGCGCCCAGCCACCACTAGTCGCCCCCAGTGCTCGTGAAGTCCGACCGTCTTCAGACGTCTGATGTCTTTCTCCGCGTGGACGCAACGTCACACGAGTGTACTTGAACTTGAATCCTATCCCATTCCGCGGAGGCAACCCTCACCACCACACACACGCGCGCGCCGTCCTCCCGAACACAGCCCTTCGTCGCGCGACAAAGAAGAAGTAGCCCCCGCGCGTTTGGAAACATTGGACCCACATCCAGTCGGACGAGGAGGTTGGCGCTCGGCGTTCCGCTGCACATCTGTTGTCTCTTCTCTTTCTCTTTATAACAAGGGGGAGCCAAGAGTTGCCATCCCGTCCGCGCGCCGTCTCAAGCCAACACACGCGCGAGAGGATTCGGAGCCCCCCAAAGGGGTCAGCACCTCGCGCACACCTGACCTGACCCGGGGAACGGACGGACTATCGGGGTTTATTCATCCATAAGCGGGAAATCGTTGACGATTTGAAGTGCACGTGACGAAAGATACTCGAAGACTTAAAGACTAAGGAGCGAGAAAGAGAGAGTGGGGCGAACCGCGCGCGCGAAGGACAGTGCTCCCGTATACCGCCTCAGCTGTCACGAGCCGGTCGATGCAGAGGTGGGCACCTGGGGATCTTTTTTTTTTTTTTTTTTTTCTTTCTATTTTTGCACAGTTAAAGCTACAACTAGACTATTGCAATAAATGAACACCGGTGCAAATACAAAGTACATGGTTAAAATGTCAAACGACTTTCGTTAATTCCCAAACTCCTTTCCCTCCATTTTCCCCCTCCCATCCAGGTGTTGCTTCTTTTTGGGAAAGAAAAGCGACCGCGTCTGTCGGGCGGTGGTCCGCGTTGGACACCTCGCGCTCGTGACCTCGCGACCTGTCAGATAGCGACTCAAGCGTCCGCTGTCGCTGCACCGAGAGACGAGTCTTAATTCGGGGCTACAGGATTGCGAGAGAGAGAGAGAGAGAGAGAGAGAGAGAGAGAGAAAAAAAAAAGTTTGCTGTACTGCGTTCCAGCGCGGAGCGACATCACGGTGCAAGCCGACTCCAAGTGCCGTTCACCGGGCGATGCGAGAGTAAATGCCGGGGCAATGTCCCGTCGCAAGCAGGTGAACCCGCAGCACTTATCGTTGTCACACCGGGAAACAATAGAATGTGAGTATAAAGTACTTTCAATTGATGCACACGCACACACACACATACACACACACACACACACACACACACACACACACACACACACACACGCACGCACGTACGCACACGCACGTACACACACACACACACACACACACACACACACACACACACACACACACACACACACACACACACTTGCATATTTGTTACAAAAATATATGCCCTATAAAACCTGCACACTGTTTTAATGTTACCACTCCGTTGTTTGCTTGTTTGAACTGTTTAGGTCAAATGTTTGGGATTTTTTTGCAAATGAAATAGACAGAATACAATTAAAAGACGAGAATGGATTATCTAAAGAAATTTAATCGCAGGAAGGCCCTGTCTAGGTTTTATAGTTGCAGCCATTATTATTTAAAAAAAAAAACACGATAGCAGACTACCGAGGTGAATAAACAATCAAGTACAAAGTAATCATAATTAAAAACCGTGTTGTACGTTTAACATTTAATTGTCGGCCTTAATAATCTCTCCAAGACTGTACACGAATGAGAAGTGTGTAGGCCTGCTGCTGCACTTCCACAATATGATAACATCCAAAATAATTATCTCATCATCGTAATAATATGAGTGTGTATGCGGGGTGCGCAGTGCGTTGTTGTAATCCAACACGGGGTTTTATTCTGGTAATGTCGCATTCTTGTGTGTATCTTCTGCGATCCAAGATGTTCTGCTTTAAAATTGTAAAGACCTTTTCTTTAATCACTCAAATATAATGTGAGGGCCCTTTTTGATTCGCAGTGAACTTGAACCTGCCTTTATCTTAACATCTCTCTCTCTCTCTCTTTAGATAACAAACACACAAGCACACGCACACACAGACAGACACGCGCAAACGCACACGGATGCACACGCACACATACGCGCGCAAACACGTACACAAACGCACGCACGCACGCACACACACATGCAGGCACAAGGAGGCCTTCACACACACACACACACACACACACACACACACACACACACACACACACACACACACACACACACACACACACACACACACACACACACACACACACACACACACACACACACACACGTCAGATATAGCCTAAGTTTAGAGATTTAAATCAATCAAAATTGTCGGACATCAAAATTGTTAAGGAAACATTTGAAACTTCCATGTATGTAAAATGTATAAAAAGCGAGTCTGAGCATGTTGGAGGCTTTCAGAACGGAGACCGGAATTATTATTAAATTACAACGGCCTAGATTTGATCTGCAGCGGGAATATTCGGGCATATGATTAAAAAGTCGCAAAAATCCAATTTCAAATCAATTACATCAATCTAGCTTTCTTTCCTCCCAGCGCCCTGCCTTCCCTAAATCCAATTTCATAGTGGCCTAATCTGGGTAATTCATTGCAGAAGTCCATGATGTAATCTCTCACCAATCTGTTTTGTGTTGAGACGGTTCGGCACATCTCGTCCCACCCTCCACCGTTTAGTATTTAGACTAATTATTTAGCTTATTCACTTATTCACTCTTTCAAGTCTGCCGCTCATTTACTTCAATTCAATTCCCCCCACACCCCCGCCCCCCCCCCCCACCGCAGTTTTGAACTGACTGAAATAAATAGGAATAAAAAACGCAATTTTAAATTGTGAATGCATAGGACTGTTGTCTAAATGTCGTCATTATCTAAAATTGTCAAAATAAAATAAATTAAATCAACACCAACAAAGGTGCATGCTTCTTCATATTTTTTTAATAGAATAGAAAAGAAAATCAAATTTATAAATATTTATATATTATATAGTTTTTTTTTGTGGCAGTAGGTCGGTTTTGTAACCACATTTCCTGCAATTCATCATCTCACAAGTGCCCTCAGTGACACTTATCTCTCCAACTGCATTTTGCTCTCAAAGGTGTGTGTGTGTGTGTGTGTGTGTGTGTGTGTGTGTGTCTGCATGTTGTGTACCTGTGTGTGCATGTAAATCTTTATGTGTGTCTAACATTTACCCGCATGTATCAAGGCAAATAATTACAACGGTTGCAAATTAATTTTTGCCTTTGGTGGAAATGGCAAGTCTATGCTCATGGAGCAACTGTCAAATATATGCCTGTGGATCTACAGGCATGACTGATTGTTGACGAATGCCTTCGGGTTCCTGGCAATTTCTTCGAATTAATTTACAAAATGAAACCCAAAACTAAGTTGGGAAGTCAAATTTTTGGGAAGAACCTCTGAATGAGCAATGCTCTGTCCTGTTTGCTCTAAGATTTGCTGACGTTAAAACAAACAAAAAAAACACATTTGTTTCCGAACTCCTCACAGCGTTTTGGAGGAATGACGCTTGGGAGTGATAATGACATGTTGCATGTGATTAAACGCAGACGGGTCAAACAGAACGAACAGAGGACCATTCCACCCCCCCATACACAGAAACAGCCAGAGTCACAGAGCAGGTCTTCAAAAGTGTCATCACTGCAATTTACAACCTCTTGAGAACCTCTTTCTTGTAGTCGCCCCCCCCCCCCCCCCAAAAAAAAAACCTCACCTTCCCCACCCTTTGGCACAGACACTTCATTTATTACTAAAATAAATAAATAACGAAAACTGTGGAATCTGCCGTTGTAAAAGCTCTTAAATGTTAACGCCAGCGTCCCCACACACACACACACACACACACACACACGCACAGACATGCACACACACACACACACACACACACACACACAGCCAGCGGGGAACATCTCATCTCTGGAACGGTTTCTTCCCCACTGTGCGATCAAGGGAGATGGCTTGCGGCAGGGCCATGTGAGGCAGGGCCATGTGAGGTGTCCAATGCCTGTCCTACCTGTTCTCTCACTTGTCACCCACACCTGTTCCTTCCATCTTAGCGGCATGCGGGCGGCCGCGGAAAGCCCAGGGGGGGTGACAATTAAATTCCTGGACTCCACCCTCCCACTTCTTTTTTTTTTTTTTTTCTTCTCCGGGGGTGGGGTCAAGAAGGTCGAAAGGCGGTTGACCTTCACCTGGCAAGGCCAGAAAGGGACGCCATCTTGGTGGTGCCGTGTGTCGAGTATCGCGTGTGTGTACGTGTGTGTGTGTGTGTGTGTGTGTGTGTGTGTGTGTGTGTTTGTGTGTGCGTGTGGACAGTACATGTGTGTGTGTGTGTGTGTGTGTGTGTGTGTGTGTGTGTGTGTGTAATTCTTTGTGTGTGTGTGTGTGGACAGTACGTGTGTGTGTGTGTGTGTGTGTGTGTGTGTGTGTGTGTGTGGACAGTACATGTGTGTGTGTGTGTGTGTGTGTGTGTGTGTGTGTGTGTGTGTGTGTGTGTGTGTGTGTGGACAGTACGTGTGTGTGTGTGTGTGTGTGTGTGTGTGTGTGTGTGTGTGTGTGTGTGGACAGTACGTGTGTGTGTGTGTGTGTGGACAGTACATGTGTGTGTGTGTGTGTGTGTGTGTAATTCTTTGTGTGTGTGTGTGTGTGTGTGTGTGGACAGTACATGTGTGTGTGTGTGTGTGTGTGTGTGTGTGTGTGTGTGTGTGTGCGTTTCTCTGTATTGACACCCCATCATTCATTGTTCCATCGGTGTGTATGTCTTACTGCCTTGCGGGAATGGACGTTTTCGTGTGACATGAACTTGTTTCACCGAGCCGGCAGCACAGTTTGCCATCGTGATGCCCGATATGTACAGAAACACTGCAAGGTAACTTGTCCCTTCTGGCTGTTTTCCTACGAAACCGGTAGTTCTATTGTTCTTAGGACTTAAGTCCACTCCCTAGGCTACAGTATGCGTGGGCCAGATGGGGTAAACCCAAACTCCCCTCTGATCTTAATTATAATTATTAAACAGTTTAAACAGTTTACGGACCAGTAGTGTGCCTGCGTGCCTGTGTACATGTGTGTGAGGGTGCTGAATCATAGACGGTGCTTTTTTTTCCTATATGAAAGAATGGAGACAAACCAGTGGACTTTCCCCTCTGGGGGCTCATGCTAAATCATAGTTCAGAGGTGAACGAGGCCGTGTGCAGCTTGGGCAATAGTCATGCATGTGTCAGACAGACAACCTGAACGTCGACATACTTGAGCTGTGTGCTGGAGCTCTCGCACGACCAACCTGGCTGAACCCAGAGCTGTGAACTGTGAACAAAAGGCAATGAATGCATTCATTTAAATCAAACTGGAAGTAGTCACACACACACACACACACACACGCACGCACGCACACACGCACGCATACACAAACAAGCACGCAAAAAACACACACACACACATGCAAGCAAAGTCTTCCTTCACCCAACCCAAAGGCCCGGCGCAAAACAGGGGCCTTGCGTGTGCATTTCTATTCCCCCACGACAATTATCTTGCATCCTCTCACATTAAAGCAACCACCACGACTATGATCCCTCTCAAACAAGCTGTTCTTTACGTCCGTTTCAGACTCGGCGCTGGGAGCGTTCACCTATAGTGGTGGAGGCATAAAAATAAACCTGCGCACGTAAAATAGCGAGCATCCCCTACAGCCTGTAACATTTTGCTGGTTCAGCACACACACACACACACACACACACACACACTCACGGCGACCCAGGCCCACAGTCGCGTCGCTACAGCCCGACTCACGTACCCTCTGTGCCTTTTAATCACCCTCGGTCGTATATTTCCTCATTTATTTCAGTATTTTTTATTTTATTACAACAGCGTGACTATGAGAAAGCCCTGTTGCTATCCGCTAGTCCCCAGAACAGGGCCGTTGCTACTGGTGGACGGGCAGGCATCTCCTTTTGGGTGCGTGTCTTTATTGACACCATATGGCGGAGGGATATTAAAACGAGGCCGCGCCGTCCGTGCGACGGCACCGCTGCACATTTGCAACGCAGAACGGGGCAAGCGAGCGAGCGATCCCCGCGGAGCGTTTTCTATTTCGTACGATTCACTTCAGACTGAGTGCAATTCTCTCTCCTCACATCCGACAGTGCAGTGCAGTGTTTGCACCATGG
>NC_140289.1:3235427-3236595 GCF_964030765.1 Micromesistius poutassou
GCCGGGGGGCCGGCATCAGTCCGGGGTCCTTCTCCAAGCCCGGGGAGAACGGCGGCGGGCCCCTTTCGGCCCGGGCCAGGTCCTTGGACCTGGGCAGGGGGCCCATACCGGTGGAGGTTGGCATCCAGACCACCCCGGGAGGAGAGTGGAACGAGGAGAGGAGGCTGACTCCGGCCAAGGGAATCTGCCCCAAGCAGGAGAGAGGAGGTGAGGAGTTGTTGCTGGTGGTGATGGTGTGTGTGTGTGTGTGTGGGGGGGGGGAGGGGGGGCGGTGGGGGTCTCAAAGGGATGATGAGCATAACAAAGTGAAACTCATTTGGAGGGTTTTACATTGCCGGTACTTCCCTGCGGAAGCGATAGCCTTGCTTTTCTCGGTTTGGCGGGGCTGTGAGGCTCGGAAGATATTCAAATATAATTCAAACACGGGAAGATTGTGCTTTCTGAAAGGGTGGAGGGGGCAGTGGAGAATGAGAAGGAATTTGAATTTTTCAGTCAAAAGAAGAATTTTTCTGTCGCACGCAGTGCAAACTCAAAGGATGCACCGAAAAGGGCTGCTTTAAAGTGTAAAAGACGTGAATGTACAGCTGATGTGGCCAGGGCGACGGTTTGAGAGGCCAGGCTGATTTCAAGTCGTTTTGCAGTACTTCAACAACAGGAAACCTAGCCACCTGCTCGCACACACACACAGCAAACCGTCAGTCGCCTTAGAAGTACGCTAAGAATCTACCCAGGTGTGCATGGTGGCCGCACACAGTCTTGGCACACAGAAACACACACACACACACACACACACACACACACACACAGATTCCCACTGTGATACGTTAATATGCAGTTTGCAATAAATAAAAAACGTATGAACACACTTGGTCTCTCTCACAAGACTTATAGACCACACGGACGAATACACACATGTGCACACACACACACACACACACACACACCCGCACACACACACACACACACACACACACACACACACACACACACACACACACACACACACACAGACACACACACACACACACACACACACAGCCAGACACCTCTCACCTGTCCAAGACAGATAGCTCCCTTTAAGGAATCCCAGCTTCTAGTTATTTTGACAGTGGCCTTCAGGAGGGATTAATGCATTTCTGGATGATTTCATTAGAGTGACTGAGAGCTG
>NC_140289.1:3236795-3239295 GCF_964030765.1 Micromesistius poutassou
ACCTGTTGTTTTCCGGTGTCACAGTGCATCTAAACAAACACCCTGACCCACCCTCATTAACTGGAACTACGCCTCAAAACAATTCAACGCCAGAATCCAAAAAGCTTTTGGAAAACCGACCGCATAACAAAACATAAACGGACACACTTTTTAATAACGTTCACATGAGCTAGGCTAGGGCTGGTGCAATGGAGGAGTGAGAGAGTGATATAAATGCAATGCAAAGTCAATTGAAAAGATGGAGAGAGAGAGAGAGAGAGAGAGAAAGAGAGAGAGAGAGAGAGAGAGAGAGAGAGATTGAGATTGAGGAAGAGAGGTTGAATGAATGGATAGCAAGAGAGAGACACAGAAAGAGAGATAAAGAGAAAGAGAGGAAACAAGAGAGAAGAGAGATAAAGAGAGAGAGAGAGAGAGAGAGAGAGAGAGATGAGCGAGCGTCTGAGTAAGGCCTCCTCATCCCTTTCTGGGTGGCCTGGAAATCAAAGCACTTAGTGGCAGAGGAATAAGGACAGAGCCCCACAGATTGATGATCTATTTTAGGGCGAGCAAGACAGAGAGAGAGAGAGAGAGAGAGAGAGAGAGAGAGAGCGAGAGAGAGAGAGAGGACTAGAACAACGCTGCTTTCTCCATATCCACTGTGGATTGCAACGAAAGCCAGAGTGACTGTCAGAACGCAGAGGGAGCAGGCCTCATCACCAAACACCAAACTGTCGTCGACGCGGACCCCTCTGGCTGCACCGATGGCCAGTGTTGCCAGATCGGACCAGATTTCCCGCCCAATCTGGCAACACCTGACCTGTTGCGTGCTGCAGGCCGTGTGTTTCGGGGCCCCAATTTGGCAACACCGCCGACTGGGCAGAGAACACCGCAGAAACCGACCGGCGGGGCCGACGTGACCACAGCCTTTAGAAACAACGACACGCAGTGTTTCCCACGACCTGGCGGTTCCCATCATGCATTGCGCCCCCCAACCCCCCCCCCCCCCCGCCACCGCCACCTCTGGGCGGACTGACACAGAGGAACAGGTGGGGGTCCGAGCTGGGCACAGTGATGAGGAGAGGAAGGTCTTGTGGGGTTGGGGGGGGGGGGGGGAGCGGGGGGGGGGCACAGGACGGATATTCTGCTAATTAGCCGGTTCGGGGGGGGTCAAAGGTCAGGCGGGTAGTGTGTGATGTCACCGGGAAGGGAAGGGTTCCAGATGGTTACGACAGGAGGGGGGGGGGGGGGGGGGTGCGACCGCACGGACCACCTGATGCCCACGGTCATTATCATACCCCGACGCACGCACGCGCACGCGCACACACACACACACACACACACACACACACACTGTTGATGAACATTCAAAGCAGCTGTGTGAGTTGAAACGCGATGAAAGAGCTCCGCGTGGGAAGCGGTAAGGCATCGGGAAGGGAATTGGACCCGGTGTGCAGTGGGAGAAGTCGAATAATTCATTATTCTAACAAACGGGCCAGTCGAGAAAAATGTACATTTTATGATGGTGCTCATTTTTATGGTACAGTTCACATTCCGACACACTCCTGCTCTGTGCACTATCGGAGAAAAGAAAGTAGGAGTTGTAGAGGAGGAATCTACAATCTAATCTACAAGTGACGGCAAAACATTGTGTCATTTGACTTGAAATGGATGAAGGAATGAACAGGACAAAGCAATAGTTCCAACAAAGGACATAACTGTCTACTTGCTGTAAAGGAGAGATTGAGAGAATGTTATCTAAGTGTGGAGCTAAGGGTGAGAAAAAACACCATCCATCTTTGTCTAAGAACTCCAATTCCCTGTCCCTTATCACAGACACACTCCCTTCCACACACACACACACACACACACACACACACATGCGCGCGCAAGAACGCACATACATGCACACACGCACGCACACACACACACACACACACACACACACACACACACACACACACACACACATACACACATGCACGCACACACATACACACATGCACGCACACGCACACACATCATGCACAAACACACAGAGACACACAGACACACATACTCTTTTTGTTACCTCATGCTTTAATTATTTATTTTCGTATTGCACGCAAGAAAACATTTCATTAACAGCACAAATAAAAAAACTACAAACTACAAACTACAAAAGATTGATAAAAGTCGAGAGAGGGCGAGAGAGACAGACAGAGAGAGAGAGAGACAGAGTCAGTGGGAAAGGATGTGGCAGACACGTTGGGCAATAATAGAGAATTATGAACATGTTTATGGATGTGGAGATATTACATTGTATTTCCAAAAGGCCGAAATCCTTTGATATTTAATGGCAGGGACATCCGGTTGTGAGCAAAGCAGTTCATGAATAAAAGAGACACTCTGTCATGTAATAGGTTAACGACCTGGCAGTCTCAGGGAGTGTGTGTGTGTGTGTGTGTGTGTGTGTGTGTGTGTGTGTGTGTGTTCACTAACTCTGTGTTTTACTTGGTGTTTCACAAGATTATACATTTTAAGT
>NC_140289.1:3251795-3306795 GCF_964030765.1 Micromesistius poutassou
TCAAACGTGTGTTTCCAACGTGTGTGTCTGTCCACCGAAACGACACACAATATAAAGCGCACACTCCGAAGAACCCAAGCAGCGAGAAAAGGGGAACACCCCATATCACGTAGCTTCCCTTCCTATCATCTCTCCACACCCCAGCCAAGTGCAGCCCTCCTGTGCCACCCCAAAACATCCTTCCACGTCAACACCATCCCTGTTTCATCACACACACACACCCACACACACACACACACACACACACAAACACTAACACACATACACACAACCACACACACACATATGTGTACACACATACAAACACACATACACGCATTCATACACACACACGCACGCACGCACACACACACACACACACACACACACACACACAAACACTAACACACATACACAACCACACACATGTGTACACACATACAAACACACATACACGCATACACACACACACACACACACACACACACACACACACACACACACACACACATTCTCAAAAAGCAACCAAGTGTGTAATTGAAGTCACACCTGATCTGACATCCTACTTGTCCATTCCTTCCAACACAAGTGTGTTTGTGTGTGTTTGCATTTGGACATCATGCACATGAGAGCTCCAAACCATGGGAAGCTACATTTGTATTATTTAAACATCTTGTGTATGGGGTGAGGCTGACGGACCCCTCAGACACACACACACACACACACACACACACACACACACACACACACACACATAAACATATGCATTTGCATGCGCACACACAAACACACACACACACACACACACACACACACACACACACACACACACACACGTACACATACACACAGATACCCACGTCATTATTTGTATTATAACTTTGGGTTTCTGTTATTATTTTAATAACAAAACACACACACACACACACACACACACACACACACACACACACACACAAACACAAACACACTCTCTCTCTTGAGCCAGTTTGTTTTCAGAGGGTTCTGTTTTCTAGTGAGAGAGGAAGACTCCACTTCAGACAGCTTACAGCGACTCCTACTCTATCTAAACACTGGGCTGCCTCTCTGTCTCAGGCCCTGACAAAATGGCCACCGGGGGGCCCCCTCCATCTCTTCCAGTAGACACGAAGGAGAGGTCGGAGGCCAACGCAGGCCTTGTTTATCAGGGCAGTGTTTCAACGAAGGTTAATCCAGAAGAGCAAGGAGACGAGTTTCTTGATTTATTTCAACATTGACCGACCATGATTTGACATTGTGTTGCATCAGCCGAATGATAACAGTTCTAAGTGCAAACAGTAAAGGGATCAATTCACAGTTCTGAAAGAGAGATAAGGGTAAACTGCATTAAAAAGTGAAAAGGGGTGCTGTTTACATTCACATCACACCATATGTTACACACCACACTGTTAATAAAATCCATATGCAAGTCCAAGTTCAACACATCCTTAGATATGTCAAAATATATAATAAATAAAAATAAAAATATGTGTGAGCCAACCTCAAAATAGCGCATGGAACTTCTGCAGCCCAAACGCTCAACCCGACGCACCACTCGTAACAGTGAGTGCGGCCCATTTATAACAATGCACTTGCTTTTTCTTACATGTACTCCGTTACTGACACCCACATGGAGTCATCTCAGCGGCGATGACGGAGAGCCTGTGCGGTAATGCTTACGGCGCGGCTGTCATTTTCTCACGGCCAGTCTAAACACCATCAGATGAGCGGCTCGGTTCGACGGGGCTCCGCAGGTGTGTTGATGTTATCACCGAGGAGATCTGGCCCCGGGAGCGCTGGAGCGATGCCTCACTCCGTCATGTCGCTCTCTCATCGCCGCTGGAATGGAGATGCCGAGGAGGAAGGAGGTGGGGGGGAGACGGTTGTTGCCTGGGTTGAGTCTTGACGATGACGGTGGTGGTGTGGATCTCCTGGTCGAGAGAGCTCTGCTCAAACAAACTGTTTTTGGGGTGAAATGATGAGTGAATGCATTGCGCTCAAGTATAATTTCAATCATTTCAGTGCGGTGTATCACCGACCGTCTCCAATGACTCTGCCATTAGTGCACTGCTTAACACGCTATCAGTATGTGTCCCTGTACGAATACAACTACGCAGATGTGCGTGAACCTCATCCATAAACTCATGTGTGTGTGTGTGTGTGTGTGTGTATGTGTGCGGTCAAGATCCAAATGAGGTGGCTGACTGGTTTGTTTGCTGACTGATTTGTTGTCCGACTGGTTATGTGACCGGTTGGCTGACTGGCTGGCTGACTGGCTGACTGATTGGTTGACTGACTCACTGGCTGACCGGCTGAATGGATGGCTGGCTGGCTGGCTGCATGGCTAGCTGTCTGGATGGCTTATTGGCTGGCTGGATGGCTGGCTGGCTGATTTGCTGACTGGCTGGTTGTCTGATTGAATGTCTGATTGGCTGAATAGACTGGGCTGGCTGGCTGGCTGGCTGGCTGGTTGGCTGGCTGGCTGGCTGGCTGGAGTGAGAATGAGGAGGATGTAAACAGGCCTGGTCTTCCCACGTCTATGTTTACACTGGGAGACCCCTGAGCCACACCCCCAGAGCACTAGAGCCCTCCACATCGCCAAATCACACACCATCCATCTCTGACTCCTACAAACAGGCTCACTCACATGTGCATAAAAGACACACACACACACATACCCACGCGTGCGCACGCGTGGATGTATACGTGCATAGACAGACCAGTGTAGACACGTGCGCACCTGCATGCATGACAAGTTGTGCACGGTCACACAGCCCAGTGTATATAAGCTGCAGGTGTGCAGTGTGACTAAAACCTCTCACTTCTTGTCTCTTCCTCTCTCTCTCACTCACTTCATCATGTCTCTGTACTCTCTGCTTGCTTTAATTTTGTCCTGGAATTCATGTTTTCTCGGGTTTTCTCTGCTCATCTTTCTCCAACGTTTAGGATTCAGAAAGGTCTCCCTGGCAGAGCACACATTCAGACTCATTTCAGTCTTGTCATAATGTAACTTGACATAATGGTCACAATGCCATCGTTCCATTGGGACAAGACTCATTTCAGTCTTGTCATAATGTAACTTGACATAATGGTCACAATGCCATCGTTCCATTGGGAAATCCATGTTGAATAAAGCAAGACGCCCCAAAATACTAGCTATCTCCCTTTTTTTTCCCAGGCCTATGAAGTACGCTCAATATAAGCAGAGCACTGCAGTCTTGACAAACACTTGTGGTGTACTGGCCATGCAGAGGTCACCCGTTACCACAATGCAATGAAGACGTGTTTAGGGTTTAGGAGGAGGAACCACCGTTATCTTCACTGACAATAAGCGTGTTTGGATGAACCTTTGCGTTGCTTGTTTATTCTTCTTGCTTCTTTGTGTCATAAGAATGTTAAACTATCCCGCTGTTTACAGCTAACTTTTTTCCACGCCCTTTATCATTATTTTCAGGAATTTTGCTTACTTAATGATTTAAGTTAAAGGGAAAAACCGAAACTTTTCTCATGTTGGATGATCAATGTAAAAACGTATGTTTTTCGTCATGGCTTTTTTCAGCGAATGGATGAAATGCATCTTAATGTCAATCACATGCACGCACACACACATGCACACACACACACACACACAAACACACACACACACACACACACACACACACACACTATATATACACTGTAAACGGAAAATACTCACAAACATCGCCAGGAGGATGAAAAGTCGACGTGGTGATGGACCGTCTATTTACCCTCAGAATCTTGTCCTTCTGTTTGCCTGCGAGTGCTCCCATCCATGTTGTTTACACAGAGCATACTGAGCCGAGAGGGGGAGAGGACCAGCATTGTTCCTCTGGGAAGGACGGCACGACGATGTGCAACCCAACAAGACTGTAAACACACTGCTCTCACAATGTGTGGGTCCATACACACAAACACACACATATGCACATGCATACGTACACACGTGCAAGCACGCACACATACACACATACACACACACACACACACACACACACACACATGCATAAGCATGCACACACACACACACACACACACACACACACACACACACACACACACACACACACAAATACACACAGTGAGACAGAGAGGGGGAGGAAAGAGACACAAAGAGAGTGCATCCGAGTTTCATGATTTTGCAAACCTGCCCTAAATCCAAAACTTTATAGCAAACATTTTGCGACATCTGAACAAGGCTCTCAGCAGCAGAATGGATGTCCTTTACGAGGCTATATTTCATCTAGATGGGCCTGCGGGGAGATTAAATGAGAGGGGGAGATAAAGAGAATTTGGTAACTAGGGATGAATCATTCAGAAGTTATTTGGTTGCTTTCTTTGAGAACCGGCCAAGTGTGAGAATGTGTTTGTTTGTAGCGGAGGGTTTGGGTTAGTACATGCAAACATGAAAAATAAGTAATGTGTCATGCACACACAAGTCAATGAGTGAACACAAATACACGGGTGGACAAAAACAAAGCCACAGTAGGTTTATGTGTAGATTTTGGAAGCTGTAACCCAACTAAGAGGCTACCACTGCAAAAACTCTAGATGCCATTCACTATATCCATTCATGAGTCAGAGGCAGTCCTCATTACAAACACACAAATTTTTCCAAAAATTTTCCAACAAATTTTTTTTTTTTTTTTTGACTCCTTATTTTCCTCTATTTGCAGCCTTCCTAAAGTATCTACAGTTGCCAGCAGAGCATGCCAGATTAATACATTTTGCTTATAAATTGTACTATTTCCCAAAACCTGCACGTCATACGATTATAAACAATGAAAACGGCTGCTTTCAGCATCTGTTTCAGAGTGTTAAATTAGTTTTTTAAGTGTACTATTGGCAGACAACGTGGATTATTCTCAGAAATAAATAGATTTGGCCAGTAACGCATGAGGCGTTTCTACACAACCCAGGGGGAATGAGCTGACCTTCAAGACTCATTCACTGATTCTAACTCAAAGTCAAAGCTTTTATTCACATTAGAGCTCATGAAAGATATCCACACCACCACTGATTCTTTACTTTTTAAATACACCTTATTTCAAACTCAGCGCCGGAGTGAGATTGGATGTGTGGCGTGTGAGCGTGTGTAAACAGGCAAAAGCGTGTGTCTCACGGTGAAACCGTGAGAGTTGGCAGCTCTGTAAACTAAGTGAAGGAAACTTATTTTATTTTCATGTGGGAAACGTAACAACACACGTTATTTTTCGTCCACAGGGTGGCGGTAGTAAACGCTTTAAGACAGGAAGTTAAAAAAAAAAAAAGCCTGCAAGGAGTAGCTGAGGAATATTTCACTGTGCTCTTGCCATTGTTTTGATTTCATGACTTGAACACCGATTCGTCTCTGCAAAAAGGTACATCGATCACTACATCTCGATTTTAAATAAATGCATACAACTGGACGCTCCCTCTGGTTTTCATTGGCTTCATTCAAGTGCTCTTAAATTGTCATCATATGAGCAAATACTAGGGGTTGTAATGCTAGCTAGCTAGTAACTTTTCATTCGTCTCCCTGACAAGACACTTTCTTTGTTGGAGGCTTCTTGTGAGCTGAGCTTGGGACGGGTAAAGCACCGGGACGGGTAAAGCACATCGTACGCATTTTAAACCTGTATTGTTTCATCGACCGGAGAACGTACTTTATCCCCGAGCCGGTGATCTGCGTTACTATGCAACACGAAGCGCACTAGCCGCTGCAGCTAACACCGGCTGCCCCTTAAAGCCCCTCTGGTTCATGAGACCGAATTCCAGCTCCGTATTGATTTGTAAGGCAAGGGGGAGGATAACCCGTCTAAAATTGCTCTCGTTGCATTAGTTTAGCCGGGGATTAAACGTGTTCGGTCTCCTATGAGGCATTACCAGCCTTGCTAACACTAGCTGTGCTGCGCTAACCAGAAGCGTTAGCTTCATCTTCTTATTGTCGCCGAACAGTACCTGTCACAGTGCACTGGAGGCAAGCTTGTTATGGCCACTAACCCTGATTTGTCTTCGCACAGGTGCAGGCTTGATACGTATTGAACGTCCACTGCGCGTCTTCAAGCCCAAAGGTCCAAAACACCAGGCTCACTACCTCGTAAATGTCCTTGTGTGGGCTCACTTGCTACGCAACTATCCAGGTAACAAACACACACGTCTGCGTTGCAAAACACTACAACACATTATAATGCAACCTATCCAGTAATGGTACTGTGATCTAATTTTGTGTTTTTAAAAACCCTGCGAGTCGATAGCTTCTTTAAACTTGTATACTTTATAAACGTTACTTACACCATTATTAAAATGTGTTGATCCAGTTAACAGAAAAAAAACCGATTACACTATGCACTCTGGAAAACAAATTTTGAGCCTCACACGCCTCACATGGTGTCTATGTTGCCTAGGTGATCCATCTCCGTCCGCGGCCAGTTGTGATGGTATTTGCTGATGGATGCGTGAGGAGAAAGACCTAGTGGTTCCCTTGCTGTGCCACACACTGCACACATGGATTCCGGTAACGAGGATGCGTTGGACATCATCATTACGAATGTGGTGGCGACCTTCAGGACAAGATGCCACCTCAACCTCCGCACCATCGCCCTTGAAGGGGTCAACGTCATCTACAAGCCGGAAGTAGGGGTGAGGGGAACAGGTTTTTTGTTGGTTCATCCTTAACCATACCACTTTCTCAGCTGTGTCGAGATGTGTAATATTGTGTCTGTGTCTGTGTGTCCCCGTCCTCAGAAAGTCTTGATGAAACTTCGCAAGCCCAAGATCACAGCTTCGATCTGGTCCTCAGGAAAAATTATTTGCACTGGAGCCACCAGGTAACTTGTATACGTATACACAAGTCATCACCTAAACAAGCAAATCAGGGGGTAGCTATTGTTGTAGCTGTTTATGTAGATGCTAATCATCTACATGGGGGGGGGGGGGGGGGGGGATTGTTGTGTTGGATTGCGGGCGGACGGGATTGTTGTGTTGGATTGCGGGCGGACGGGATACGGGCTGGCGGAGTTGTTGACGGGGGGGGGGGGGGTGACAGCCTCAGCTATTTAGCTCTCATCCGAAGCAATGAGAGATCTAACAGGTATTTTTCTTTTTTTGGCATGACATTTGTTGTGAGAGCGTGAGATATTTATACTTAAAAATCGCGTTAAAATATAAAAAGCGGAATCAATTTGTGGCGCTCGTTGTTGAATCTGTGGCGCTGCGCCACACATTGGTCTATGTATGGGAAACACTGAACTTATTATTCTGGTCAATTCACTAGCTGTTTCTGGAAGGACATTGTTTTTACCATGATACTTGCATCTCATTTCCCAATGCAGTACAATGTTAAAGGTTATATACGGTATAAGTGACAATATTCCATTGTTCCCCTACATCAATGCATCGTTTAGAGGTCTGTGTGTCTCAAGGATTCATTATAACGTGCCTAATGCTCTTAATCGCTGCTGCACTCTTGAACAATCCCTCTTTCTCCCACTCTTTGTCTTTCTTTCTCTTTCTCAGCGAGGACGAGTCCAAAGTGGGCGCCCGCCGGCTAGCACGCACTTTGCAGAAGCTGGGCTTTAGGGTAAGGAAGGGGTCATGATAAGTCATGATACTCCAGTGGCTATGGTGAATTAGTATATGCTACACATGAACCTCCTAGGATGGCGCAATTTTATTGGTTCACTATCTCGGGATATTGGGCAATATCCCATGATTGAGATCTCAAACTCGGGATATTGCGTGATGGTCGTCTCGTCACACTAAAAACAAATAAACCACTAATAAAACTAAAAATAAATCCTGGCAAAAAGTATTAGCTTGTTTATTTTTGGAGTGTTGACGTGTAGTATATACTAAAACAATAATTCGCCTCAGCCTCCGTGAATAGTGGGCAATGGCTATTCCCCACTATTCACTTTGCCTTCGGCAAATAATTGTTAAATGTCCTGGCTTTTGACCCCTAATGCCTGCAGCCTTCCTGAAGGCATTTCACAGGCTTAGTGCAATGCATTACTCCTATTTGCTCTGTAACAACATGCTTCCGAATTCACTGTAGGTGCCTTTGGAGATTAAAGTTTCAGATGTCTTTTTCATGACCTTATTGTTTCCTTTGGGATTCTTTAGGTGCGGTTTTCTGACTACAAGGTGGTCAACGTGTTGGCAGTGTGCTCCATGCCCTTCTCAATCCGTCTGATCGACTTCACTAAGAAAAACCGCCCCATAGCCAGGTAATGCACATCTACATCTAGGGATGCACTGATACCAGTACTCGGACTATACTGTGCTCATGTACTCTTTCTGATGGTAATGCTCCGTCTGAGCATAGCATCTATTCCCGCGTCTGAGGGCCGGGCTTCCTGGACACATGTAATATATCGCTACGGTGTGTGGTGCATTTCATATGTGATTTAAAAAAAAGTATCACAAAGTTTGTACCCAAAGGTAGATATTGTTAAATGTAAGAACTAGTACTTGGTCTGAGGAGAAGTGGAATTGGTGCATCCCTATCTAGATCCAAAGGTAGTCATCGTATCATAGATATCCTCAAAATAATGGAATAAAGTTTTGTGCAGAAAGGAGCTAACCACTCAAGTGCACTAGAGGAAGCCGCCCAGTAAAGAAAAACACACCCCTTCTGGTCGAGATTTAAAGAGGACCATCCTCTTTATTTGTACGGATAGGGTGACCTCTAGTGGTGACAAACACAGTATTTCAATCGATGTATTGTCACAATTAAAGACACATATTTAATGAAAGTAAATTTTTCTGTTTTTTTGCGTGTGTCCTTGCTAGTTATGAGCCTGAGCTGCACCCTGCTGCCACATACAGGATTAAACAGATCAAGGCTACTGTCCAGGTGTTTTCCACTGGAAGCATCACAGTCACAGGTACATGTCTATGCCCTCCCTCTCTCTCCCACTTTCCCTACCTTGCTCTCTCTGTGTCAAACAACCTCACCTTCTTAAAACTCCTTGTGCATTTTTCTGCATTTCACATAATCACATTCAGTCAGAGCTTGTATGCTGCACAGGTGGTTGTTAAAATTACCCTTGATTTGAATCTCATTAAGATGGAGGAGTATTACAAAACTGTGTCTAACTGGTTCAATGAAGGTAAATGTGTTGCAAAATACGAGAGCTTGTAGACTTGGTGTGACAATTTGTAGAATACGATGTGATAACTGGCCACACGAAAATCGGAACTGATGTTTACATTTTCCCTTCAAAAAATCGAATATTCACAAACTATGTGAGCTGAAATGGAAGTAACAGAATACATAAAAACCCATGATTAGAGTTTGTAGACAAGTTTGCTCCCCCTCATAAAAAAAGTTAGGAATCTGCAACACTTTCTGTGATAAATCGGTTGCAAAACATGCAATTATGGGTGATGGCAGTAAGAGCAAAGTTGAGGGCGCCGTGGGAGGAACCTATCAGAAGGCGAAGCCATCTTTTGCTCTGCTCTCCAAGTGGTGCTCCCAGTGAGTCAGTAACTGAGTTGATTACTTAAGTAATATGTTATTTCAAATTAGACTGCGTCAATTGCTGTTTGGCTTCAAAAGGCACCTTAGAACAAATGTCTTATCCCTAGCCAGACTGGCTAGGGATGTTTTACCGCAGCTCATCTGTCATCACGTAATATCTGAGTTTAGAGTAAAGGCCGGCTCAGATCATCTATTTTTGCATGATTAAATGACAGAAGCAAGTTGAAATATCTGCATCTGGGTTACTGTAAATGACACTTGACATGGAACTCCTCAACTCATAAGTAACATGATGCTGAATGTAGCTCATCACAGCCTCCCATTCCCATCACTGGATTCAAGAACCAATCATTTGGTCCAGAGAGGTGGAGCTGGACTAGGTCAAGCTCAGCCCATTGGGCTCTGCGTGAGCATCACCTGAACAATTCAAGACAGCAGAGCAAAAGAGAGCTTTGATTTCTGATTCAATTTAAAAGAAAAGAATGGATGGTGTTTTTTCTTCTTCTCCGACTTCAAATTCAGCTCAACTGTTCGAATATTTTTACAAGTGAAAATGTAAACATTCAAGTTCAGATTTCTTTCTCGCATCGTATTCTATTAGTTCTCACATCAAGTCAACAAGCTCTAGGTAAACATGTTTACCTTCATAGGATTAGACCTTCCTATCAAATTAGCAGCACAAATCAGCTGCATCTGTGGCATAGCATCATATTTGCATTCCGGAGAATATGAACTACCCGTCCTTTTGTGGTTTAGTATCATCATTTAGTGTTCATTGAGCTTGGTTTAATGTCAGTCCATTTTTTAATTTTTATGTGCATTGTGGGTGTTGGAAATTATTTGATCCTTCTTTGTTGTGCACGCCCCAAGTTGTTGGCACTCACACTACGCTTCTAATCCATTTCCAAGCAATGAATGATGAATCTGTTCTCATTCTAAATCAAGCCATCCCTAACAACAGCTCAATTCATAGCTTAGCCTAAATGTTTACCCTCGTTAAACAGTTTGTTAAAGAAACGAACCAAACCTCAGTTTGATCAAAATCCGGACTTACCGGCAGGACTAGGTTTCACCACTCAAGCCATTTGTTTTCACTGGTGCATATTTCATATTGTCTCTCACTTTGTCAATCTCTCCCAACCCTAAATAAACGTCTCTACCCCTCTTTCACCCACTGCGGCCGTGCACCCAGGACCAAATGTACAGACTGTGGCCACAGCTGTGGAGCAGATCTACCCACTACTGTTTGAGTGTCAGAAACCCCTCCGAAAATAGTGGAAGAGAAACAAACAAACGAAAGAGAAACAACAAACAAAATGGAGACCCGGTCAGCCGGTCGGGGCGGGGGGGGGGGCGGCAGCCGGCATGAGGAAAAAGACGACCAGATCCATCTGGATGTTTTTTTTTCGTTGGGCTGGAGTGGAGGCACCTTATGCTGGGATGTGATCGTACGTTATTCTCATCTCGGCGAGAGCTGTATCGACGGACCGGCCAGAGGGGGCGTGAGCACGGATCGCGTGTTTCTTCTTCTAAAAAAAACTAAAAACAACACTTGAGCCGCTCACCAGGGTCTCAAGAGTTTCCGTCGTACTGAATCTTAAGATGTTCCCTTGTTGATGGTGTAACTAACTACTTTGATGTTTGGGACTTTGGTCACCTAATCTACCCCTGCTTTCTCCTTTTTTTTTTTTTAAATGCACTGTAACATCTTTTTCCTGTCCCGTCGGTGAAAAACTGGTCCTCACCAGACTAACAAAACACCGACCAACGCAAAGCCAGTTCCTTCGAGCCACGTAACTATTTTAGATGCCAAGATGGCGTTAGAGAGAGTGTTCTGTGTTTTAACAATGGAAACCAACAGCACGTTTTAAACATGACCTCTAGTGTCACTCCGTCCACTGCTCTTTTAATTTTAAATATATATATATATCCACATATATATGTGTATATATAATGAAAATGTTTCCTCATTATATGCAAATGCTAGGCTGCTTCACGTTGCAGACATGTTAGCCCAGAGTTCAGTTTCACGAATCCACCTAACCCTAACGGTTACCAACTCAGCTGTGGTTGCAGGTGTGAGAAAAAAAGTTATTTGTGGATGTTTTTAAGTAAGCTTTTTACACAGCATTAATCATTAAGTCCGCTCAGCCGGGGGTGGGGGTGGGAGGGGCATTGTAAAATAGTTTTTTTTAAGATTTAAAAAAAGTAATAAACGCTGTGTCAACTGTGACATGGGGGGGGGGGGGGGGTGGGGGGGGTGGGTGGAGGGCCTTTGACAGCTGGCCTGGTCAGACATGGTCCACGATATGTAAATACAGGCATGCTGAGGTGTGTGTGTGTGTGTGTGTGTGTGTGTGTGTGTGTGTGTGTGTGTGTGTGTGTGTGTGTGTGTGTGTGTGTGTGTGTGTGTGTGTGTGTGTGTGTGTGTGTGTGTGTGTGTGTGTGTGTGTGTGTCAGAGGAGGAATCACAATGTTTACCTTAACGATTAGTAGGAGCGCGTGTTTATGTTCAACATTTCTTTTGTTTTGTATTTTGTATTGAGATGAAAATGGTTTACTGAATAAAAGAGGACTACCATAGGAGCTTTGTTTGTTTTGTCCTGATTTCTTCTTGCATAGGCGGTTAATATACCCAAACTGTGTGTGTGTGTTTGGGGGGGGGGGGAAGATAGTGACACTTGATCCACTATCGGTGTGGAGAACCCACATAGGTCATGCACAGCAGCCGGTCTGTGCCAGAACACTGGCTATCAGTGGCAAGGTGAGGATTGATGAAACTATCCAATTAGAGCCCAGGGGATGATAAGGGGCTCTTGTTTAGGGCTGCCGTGATAAGCGCAATATTGCAATGCAGCGCTATTGACAAGCCAACCAAAGGTGATTTTCAGATCAGACTATCGTTGAATAACTTAAATCCCCCAGTCTAACCAGAGACCCCAGGGCCCCCAAACACAGCAGGTGTACAGGACTGCTTCGCAACACACAGACGCTGCAAAAACGCCCAAGCAGAGTCCTTTAAACCTTACAACTGTTAAAAAAATGCTTTTTGACGTGGTTGGACATTTTGTTCATCTTCGGTCGATAAGCGGCACTGCCCTGTGCCCAGAGCACAAAGTTGAACATATTTTAACTATGACAGACCGAGCCGAGTTTGGAATTTGGACAGGACAACGGGGTTGCCACCCCTACTCTAACGCATACAATGTACACTCTTCAAGAGACAAATATCAAAATATGACTTTTATTGTCCAAAGTGTCATTGTTTCAGTGGACCCCTTGTACTTGTTAATTGTCAACAGCAGCTTTTACAAACGGTGGAGGACACCATCTTCCCAGTCCGGTTAGACTTCAGAGTACCACATTCACCAGATACCCATTTATGTGAATACAGAAATCATTGAAGTAGAACAATTGCAGAATCTGGAACTTCCATTTTAGTACCACTCTGGGTGAAGTTTAGTTGCCTATCAAGACAGTGATATAAATTAAGATGGTACTTTACTAATCCCACACACAACATTTATCAACCTAGAAAAATGAGGTGAAGTTGCAGCCATGTTAGGTTTGTTAAATGTGTAATGAATATGTGGGAGAAAAGCTGGACACGGACACACACACACACACACACACACACACACACACACACACACACACACACACACACACACACACACACACACACACACACACACACACACACACACACACACACACACACACACACACACACACACACACACACACCATAGGTCTAACTATTTCAGAGGCATTCATCACGCTAGAATCAGATATCACTAATTGAGAACTAAAGAAAACCATGTTAAAAATACTGTGTTCACAAACACAGAGCAAGTGAGAATCATTTAGAGCTTGACTTACAGAACAGTGAAACCAAAATCAGGTGCAGAATGAGTTGAGGAATTACAGCATCTTGATCACAAACAACCTAAGGTAGATATTATTTTTAGACCAATCTCAATGTTAACATCTCCTTGCTGCGTGTCAGCAGATCGGACTTCATTGCCAAACAATAATGTGTACAGTGGACACTGCAAACTCATCCTTTGCGCTCCAATACGGCTACTGTTCTTTCATTTCAAAAGTGTTCATCTAGAGTTGCTAGGTGAAGACAGTACCAGGGCCGTTTGGTACTTGGTGCCATTGTCTCACGTACGTGTGTCCTGTTATCCTTGTGGTTCCCAACCTCTTTGCTTCCCCAACGTTCATGTTTGTGCATCTGCTTTGACCCAAATTGTTCATAACCCAATCAACATCTGCCAATAATATTATTGTCCCGATGAAAGTAATTGCATCGCTCTGCTATGCACAAAAAAAAGAAAAAAAAGATGAGCAGACAGTTCATATATATATACAGGGCGTCTGAGAACCTAAAATAAAACAAATGATTCACTGAGCTTGATCTTCAAATGTCTTATAGCTTATGTCAGCAATGTGCTGTGACCCCATATGCGTATCAGGGGACGCAAAGGTTGGTGTCCCATGTATGATCCTATCCTGAGCCCGCCAACCTTTGGCGTTTGGTGTGGGCGTATCTTTCGTCCGGCTACTGTCTTGGCAGGGCGCTCAGCCGCCGTGGATCAGAGCGTGAGATTACCGGGTGTGTCCGTGGATTTGAGACTCCTCTCCGACTCCCTCTGTTGCGGTTGGACCCGCTTGCAGAATCGCAACTCAAAGTGCTTCCTGTTACAAAATAAGAGCATGGGGGGGGGGTGGGGGGTGAGATTGTTTAAGGAAAACATTTACTTGGCTTAACTGCAGTTATCTTACAGTACCTAAGTCAGAGCACGTTTATCTCCCACACTTATTTACAGGTTGACCTTGGTAACTACTGTGTAATTCAGAATTTGTCACACTGACCCTGGCATCGTAAAATATTTAACGTTTATTGAGGTTTTGGATTTTTCTGTTGTGGTTTGCGGATTAACGATCACAAACATTTAGGTCATGTATTACTCATGTTGAAGGGTATCTTGTTCGATTCTAATTAGAAATAATGTATTTTCTTAATAAGTTCAACCAATGGCTTCTCTTAATTCATTAATGGCAGGGTTAGCTCTCTTGAGAGCTGATGAGTTGATGTGAGGTTTGAGTGAGCTGATGAATGGATGCGATACAGTACGTTGTGTTTGTGTTAGTGTGTGTGTGTGTGTACAAGACAAGGGGCCCACTTACTTCATAGCTAGTTCTTTGGATATCTGTTCCAGTGTGCGGCCCCTGGTCTCCGGGACGCAGAGGATGACGAACACCAGCAGAACAAAACTCATGGCAGCGTACAGGAACATCACGCTCGACACGCCAATGGTCTCTGGAAGAGGGACAAATCCAATCAACTTTATTGATTGTAATTTACTTAATATTTATAATTCTTTATTTGTCCTGAGTGTGTGCATATAGCCTGTGTGCGTTCTGTTGTACGGATGGTTTTGTTCAAAAACAACTTTGGGTAACTTATCGAACATGGGTGATTTTTAAATAAATCAAATGGAACCCAAAGAAAAATGCAAAAGTAGCTAATTAGTAATAATTATAATACCGCTCCTGTAACCAGGCAAACCCCGCTAACTCCTCCCACTCTTGTTTGCAACAACGCCTCTGTACTACCTGTGTAGATTTGTACTATCTGTGTAGACTTGTACTACTGTGTTCTTACACACACCTGTGACGGTGAGGAAGGTCATGGAGATGAGCAGGTTGGTCGCCCAGTTCACCGCCGACACTACCGACACGGCCTTGCCCCGTACCCCCGTGGGGAATATTTCACTGATCACCACGTAGACCACTAAAAGGAACGGGAGAGAAACACACACACTTACATGCCACCACTTGTTAATATTTCCTAAACCTAAGGAGGGGACAGCCAATGACTAAAGGTGTGTAAAGGTATGACTACACCTCATGAGAACAGGTCCTTTTGTTCATGACTCAAGCAGTTCTCTCTCCACCCATGTAGGTTCTTGTGAAATTTCAAGTATTTGAGGATTGTGTGTGTTAATGTGAGAGAAACGGTGAGCAGCTTCTGGTGCTGCCACCCTGACGTCCTTCAGCTTGGATTCTCCTCGTTCCCCACCCCCACACTACGTAAACTAGCATGTCATAAGATTTTACTTTTTTTTGGCATGGTCGCTAAGTAGCAGGACCTTGTTGTCTCATTATACTGCAACGTTGCTGTATAATACACTACATTCCTGCAGAGGCAAATGACTAATCGAACATGGCAAAAAACATGAGAATTTTGAGAAGATGAGTGACCTCACAATGACACTTGGCAAGGGATGTTACATTTTGGCATGTATGAACCAGTATCTTCATGGGCCATTACGTTTGGCTTTTTATCATTGTCCCGACACACTTGTTCGACAGTTGAAAATGTGCCAACCGATTGCAGGTTATGTCGGCCTTGAATCAACCATAATAGGGCTACTGCACATCTGACAGGCCTGGAGTCTGTTATAAGGATATATTATAGCTTGTGTCCAGATTGTTTTCAGACATATTGCACTCTGATCTGAAATACATAACAACTCAACTAAGGTCAATCCAAACCTTTAATATATAATATGACATCAGCCTAACTGATTAAGTTATACCCTGTAAACTTTAAACTGCCACAGTGTCAATATAAATTGTTTCATTTCTTTTTTTTGTTATATAGATCTAAGATGTTTGGGAGATTAGTGTGGACGTGATCTAGGTCATGTTAACCGTGAGTGAGTGAGTGATTGATTGATTGAGTGAGTGAATAAGAAATTGAATAAGTGAACAAGAGATTTGAATCAAGGGAATTAAATCCCTTGTTCACTGAATAGCAGAAATGGTGCGTGCGTGCGTGTGTGTGTGTGTGTGCGCATGCATGCATGCATGCATGCATGCGCGTGTGTGCTTGTTCTTACTGGGCCCGAGGCTAACCGAGAAGGCTGCAACGTACACGAGCAAGCTGATCAGAGACACCCACTTCAGAGTGTACGACACCACTGACCCATTCCCGGCCCCCTCCTCCTGTTCCAGAGTCTTTGTGGCCCACGTCACAGCAGTGGGGGACAGGTCACCACCGCTGCCGCCGCCGCTGCTGCTGTTCCAAAGAACAGGCAAAGTGTTGTCAAGTGTCACATGACTGTAGTTCATTCCCACCCCGGGACTGTTCGGGTCGCTGTGGTTCAGCCCGGGGGACGGGCTCTGACACAGGCTGGTCAGGTGGGTGTGGCTCTGCGACGTCACCACCCCCAGGGTGACCAAGGACATCCCCATGGCGACGGCGCCCACGCACAGGAAGCTCTTGGGCCCCAGGCGGTCCACCAGCAGCACGGCCGGGATGGTGCCCACCACCTTGACCACGCCGAAGCCCGTGGAGGCCAGGGTGGCGGCGGCGGCGCTGTTGAAGCCCACGCTGTGCAGCAGCGGCGAGGCGTACGACAGGATGTTGGGCTGGCCCGTCACCTGCTGCAGGAACACCAGCGCCGCGCCCGTCAGCAGGCGGCACCGCAGGTTGGCCTTGCCGCTGAACAGCTCCCGGAAGCCGTGCTCCGACTCCTCCTTCAGCCCCGCCCGGATCCCCCGGAGCTCGGCGTCCACGTCCCGCGGGGTGTCCCCGCCGCGCAGTCGCGTGAGCACGCCCCGGGCGCTCTCCACCCGGCCGCGGGCCACCAGGAAGCGGGGGCTGGGCGGCAGCAGCAGCAGGCCGGCGAACTGCAGCAGCGCCACGGGCGTGACCAGGCCGAAGGTGTACCGCCAGCCGTCGGGCAGCGCGGCGAAGGCGTAGCTGCAGCTGAAGCCCAGCAGCACGCCCACCACCAGCATCAGCTCGTACAGCGTCACCAGCAGGCCGCGGCGCTCCTGCGGCGAGATCTCGGCGATGTAGAGGCAGGCGGCCGTGCCCGACAGCGCCGTGCCCATGCCGATCACGGCGCGGCCCGCCATCAGCGCCGCCAGCGAGGCGAAGGCGATGCACACCGCGGTGCCCGCCACCACCGTGGCGGCGCTGAGGAGCATGGAGCAGCGGCGGCCGTAGCGGTCCAGGATTGGCCCGCCCGTCAGGCAGATGAGCAGGGAGCCCAGCAGGTGGGAGCTGACCAGCAGCTCCTGCTCCCGGCAGGAGAGGGAGAGGAGGCCCCGGAGCTGCAGCAGCACGCCGGAGGTCAGGCCCATCTCGTAGCCCAGCATCAGGCCGCTCAGAGAGGCCGCCACGGCCGCCAGCACCACCAGCCAGCTGCAGCCTGGACCCGCAGATAGACAGGCATAACTGGTAAATGGACTGCATTTCTATAGCGATTTTCGAACCACTCAAAATGCTTTACAATATTGCCTGACATTCAAGAATTCATGCACACACCGACGGCGGAGTGAACCACGCAAGGGGACAGGCAGCTCGTTGGGAGCAGTCAGGGTAAGGTTTCTCGCGCATGGACCCCTCGACACTCAGCTAGGAGGACACGGGGATCGAACCAGCAACCTTCCGGTTACCAGTCAACCCGCTCTACCTCCTGAGCCCCCCCCCCCCACACACACACACACACACACACACACACACAAGGTGTTAATAGAGAGGAGGATGGTAGGTGGAGATAAAGTTAAGGCATGTTGATTATTGTTGATCCGGTTGTAGCTGTAGTCACAGTGTGCTGATGCAATCAAAGGTAGTAATTACAATACAGAGAAGTTGTGAGTGAGTCACTAGGTTACAGCAATATATAGCAAATGAGTTGGTTGAGGGGATGGGATTTGGGTACACTCCTTATTTTACACTGTAAACGACAGACTGAATGTTTAATTTAGAGAACAGGTAATGATTGGAAGGTATGTGATAGCCCTGCCTTGTCATGTGTTTTGATATACTGTTGTTTATGATGAATTAAACACAAAGGATTAAACATTGCGTCTCCACTCCACTTAACACTACAATGCAGGTATTACAGTTAAACACCATAGGCTTTTACCTCTGCCACACCTATTGGAAGTATTAATGGATAACTACAATAACACAACAGCCATGTGCATAATAACAGCATAAACAACACCATGGAATTAAAGGCATATCAGGGTGTGCCTATCAGTTCTTTCTGTTCTTTATCATTGGACCATAGCTTGGCTTTATAATGCATTTCCATTAAAAAAAAAAAAAAAAAGGGTTGCCCTCTACCCTTTGTACAATATGTAATACCGAGATGCGGCCTTTATAACTTTATACTGTATTGCTATTTTGTCATTCCTTAAAACATAAAATGATAACATAATGAATATATGATCAATAAAAAACTGAATGCACAAAAATGTAGAACTTTCAAGCATTCAATGGAGTTTAATTTGATTCCCAGGGTGCCATGAAGCCTGCTTCTCTGGTCAGACGGGAAAGCAGAGAGAAGTTTCGTGCCTACCTGTGCTTCTGAGAAGATCGGGCTTCAGTGTCCGGTGTTCCTGGGGCTCGTCAGAGGGCATCCTCTCTGTCTGACCGCTGAGATCCATGATGATAGTAGTCCTCTATCAGACCAACATGGACACACACACACACGCACACACACACATACGCACGCACTAGAGTTAGCCTTCTTGATGGCTTTAAAAAGCTATATTGAGCTATATTAATCAAACGCATTCCACGACTTCTTCTGAGTATTGGTCGGAGGATATACAACTGTCAATATATAGTTACAACCATAGTTACAACCAATCCATTTACAAACCAAACTTGCAATTCCGAGATTACGTCTAGGCTGTGGACGGGGATGCAAGTCTAAATTGTAGGTCTATAGTTTCAGACCTGGTCCCGTCCAGTCTATCTGTGCACTCGATTAAAGTACGTTGTTATTGCCTATACGTGCCCTTCCCCACAGCCTTCCCCTCCATCGCATGTGGCTGAACCAGAGCGACGGTACAGGCTGAGGAGTGGTCAGCTGCGGCTGAAAGTTTCATACGTCAGGAAAACGAGTAATTCACTTGATAGGCTACTTCAGCAGTAATTCAACACATCTCCTACCCCGCGACTTTAAAGCCAACGCTATAGTTGACACATCCTGACACAGTTGAACATTCAAATGACAACCGTTTTTCCGTACGGTTGCATTGGCACACAATCTCCATAAACTAACCACAAAACCGAGGAACTAACGCTCAATGACAGCGGGCTGCAGAGACACTTTAGTTTCATACCTCGGCCCCTGGATGTCTGACGTCACGGTGTCTATTTATATATTTATTTTCAGGTCCATTGGTCCCCTCTGCAGAGTAGCCTGTTTTATTGCAACTGTTTTCCGAACTTTCCAGCCTTCCCTTGTTCGTACACGATCCTGTTTTGGAGAGGCACTTGTGAGACTCCTCCCACTTTCCCTTGCATGCCATATAGCGGTGTATGGCTCAATGTGGTGCCCTTTGTGGAACTGGTTACATAATTGAGATCAGTCTGAAGTAGGCCAATATAATTATTGAAGTCAGACGGGGAAATGATGCATAAAGATATGCATCATTTCAGTGATTATTGGCCCATGAGTGAACAATCTGAAATAAATTAAAACGTAAACTATACAGCCCTCTCCATGTAAATAATGAAACAAACTCGTCTGTTGATAACTTAACAAAGTAAAATTAGTAAAAATGTGTAAAAATCTTACTGTGTTTTGCATATATCATTTGTTTTCCCCCTCCCCGGCTCATACAACTTGTACTCATACAACTTAAGTCCAATTCCCATGGCCTACTTGGGGATTTCGTTTTTACACCTGCTGCAAGGCTGTTTGAACAGCTGTAAAAACGACACCCCCTCCCTTAAATCCCGATATATGAAGTGCTGTATCAAGATGTTTAGTATAACCTATGGTAAATACCCAGGGGGGTGGTGGACCATATAACTGGTGTATAATCCTGTATTTGTTTGTTTGTTTGCCTGTTAGTGATTCCATGTCTGCCATATAGCCTCTGCCTGCACACGCTAAAGGTTACTTAGAAAGGCATAGTAGGACATGGAATATGTCTGGCCTCTATGCGTTATGTAAGAAGCCACTTAGGGTGTCACTGAGATAACTCTGGAGCAGATAAAGTACCTAGATACACTTCAGAATGGCACACACAGATCCAAACCAACCATCACTGAATAACACAGGGAGTGTTGAAATATTATTATCAAACTCCTGAACAATATTTACTTGTACTATTATGATTGAAGTGTATTTTATTGAAGTGGTACAATCAACATGTTGTTCGTACATTGTAGGCCTACAGCGATTGGTCAACATTTGGAACCAAACCATTAGTATGGGTATGAAACATTGGGAAATAACCACTTGGCTGAGGCTAGGGGGGAATTCTTGGCCTCCTTTTTCCACCACTAGGGCTACTGGTTTGCCTGGCTTTGCATTCCTTGGTTATGTATGGCACAATAAGTACGCTAAGCAAGCCATTTATACATTTGGCAACATCTCTCTGATCAATAAAAACCAACATAAACTCCAAAGGTCTACCCTTGTATAATTGGAAAAAAAACATTAAAAAAAACATATAATATAACATATAATATAACCCCAAGTAGGCCTATTTCACCATGTGTGTTAACAGTCCCCTTCCCTCCAATTTATATTATCCACTAAAGTTAAACTTGTCTCAGTGTGTGCATCCTGAAGCCAAAACAATCAAAGTGGAAAACATCACATAATAAATTCACATTCTACCTTCTTAACATAGCGGCCTGTGCAGTGCAGGTTCATGCATAAAATGAAAGAAATCCTACAAAGAGTCTAGTTTCTGCCGAAGCTTTATGGCAGTCCAAAGCGTACACGCAGTCAGTCTTGCGGAGGCGGAGGACTGGTCCTGGGGGAGACCGCCAGGCGCTGCAGGAGGATCTCTGTGTCCAGCTGTAGGGCGTCCTGATCCAGGTCCGCCGCGTCCACCTGCCAGGGGACAGTGAATGAAGAGCCAGGGCCGGTCATCGAGAGCATCGAGTTAAGGCTTAGTTCCACGTCGACGCAAAAGCAAGGGGGTTTAAGGACCCGTTACGTCCTTGTGGACCCTCCTTGCATCCACCGCAAGGGCCTGCCGTGCGCCTCCCAAAGATTGTAACCTTGCACCGAGGCAGACGCAAGCAGCAAGGGCTGTGATTGGTCTGCTTACTAAAACCCGACGCAGAACCAAAACAGGTTCACGACTGCGTCAAAGCGTGGTCGGTGCATTGCGTGAACTGAGCCTTTAGTGACAGAAAGAAGACTTTCCTTGTCTCGTCTCACTGAGCGACGCCACACTGTAATAGGATGCAAGCATTATCAATCATCCTTCACCTGTTGATCTTCCCTTTTAAGTATCAGCCATAACAATTTGTTATAGTAACAGTGTGTAGGCCCAAGTGGCTCTCTCTTCTTTCGTCAGCCGATCCGATTTAGTCATGACTCACCTGGAATGCCAGGCCTAGGGTGTGGTCCAAAGCAGCCGGCTCTAGAGCTGGGTCTAACGACGTAAGGGCAGCGCGCACATCTGCGACCGACACCGGCCTGTGCAAAAATGGAAACATGCATCAGAAACCATGCAAACATCTACCTCGAATGCAAACAGAACAAACTCGTTGCTCGTTGCAGCTGCAGGGGGTGGGGCTTCAGGGCTCTGCGGACATGGTCACTGTACTCGGATGCTGGATATACTGTTGTTATATAACTCTGACTATGCTCAAGGAAAGACGCAACATCGGCCTGTTGGGAAAGGCACTGAACAGGCACTGGGCTGGTGAGGACCCGAGGAAGTGCAGGGTTGAGTGGGAGGTCGTTTTAATGAGCTGCTCTCGAGGAAGCTGGGGATAATACCAGAGGCCAAGCAATTTCAAAAATGTCCATGGGCACTGCGCTATGGAATGGAAATAATGTACAACATTCTTCAACTATTTGTACTGTTGTTGCCCTTAGTGGTGACAGAAATAACTACATTCCAAATAGGGAAATCCTCCATTGTTTTGGCAAGGTTTTTCTATTTTTACTTGCTATTCAGTGTGTGTGTGTGTGCCTACCCCTTCCCATCAAGTAGTTCCCGGAGCTGGTTGATGTACACCTGCCTATCACCCAGTGACGGTGTCTGCACACGCTCCAGGGAATCTCCATCTTCACCACCATCTCCCTCCTAACAAAAGCAGTTGGAAAAGGGGGATTCGGTCATTTCTATCTAAACCAACAGCCGTCACAACTCCATATACGTCAACCCTCTTCCAACAAGGTGCAGATTCACACTTGCATCTACTTATGTAGATCCCATTTAGGTGTAAGGTATCAGCATCAAACCCGGTTATATAACCCCATTAGCCTGATTGCAGACACATCGGTATGAGAAAAATACTACATATTGAACTATCTCAATGTATTATAATATAATATTGGTGAGAAAAGCATAGATGGCAAGATATGTATAGGAAGAGTACAAATAAAAAAATACCTAGTTTAACCGTCAGTGATATAAAATAAAGACTTCGGTTGCTTTGGATTTGTTTTGCAGTACAGGAGGAACCGAAGCGATTAGGAAGTGTCACTCTCCGAACTCAAGATTCGGAGGGTAGTTATAAAGTAGGTTAGGTCAACATTTTTGACACGCGTGGCAATCGTTAACAAGAGGATGTTAGGATATAAGTAACCAGCCTTGTGGTCATGCTTTAGGTCATCTTCTGGGTCCACACACGGCTGCACGCCGTCTCTCTTACGCTCCTCTTGCAGGGTGTCATGTTCCCTCTTCAACCGGTCAAAGTCCCCCTGTAGCTCCTGCAACTGGGAAAGCAACGGAGGAGCAACCGTCACGCACAGGCTGCAGTGCGACAGACAGACCTACAGTCAACAAAAGCACAGACACAACGCACAGAGTCGGCGTGTCCAGTACCTGCAGCAGGGTGCGTTTGTGCACATCCTCCAGCTCGTCCCAGTCCTGACGAGGCACCACCCCCCAGTACTCCGACTTTATCCTGGTGAGCTCCTCCTCAGTGTTGCTCAGGTCCTTTCGACACGCCTTCAATGCGATCATGAGCTTCACCGGGTCCTTTTCCTCGTCGTCTATATTGTGTGTGTGTGTGTGTGTGTGTGGGGCGGGGGGGGGCGCGTTCGTTTTTAGTCACATCATGATCGATTTCTGACAGCTCCAGCCTGCACTGAACTGTGGGAGACAACTGGTTATTGCAATTCAGCATTTAGAAAATCCCTGACTGTTCAAATCAATTAATTATTAATGATTCATGATTCAATTAATAGCTTTTTTACTATTTACTTTATACTATAATACTGGATAATTTGGTGCACTGAGACACCTATCAATATTGGGCAATAATGTATAGGTCTAGTTCGGAATGATGTCATTTATAGTTTACATACATAAAGATATATTTTCTTTTATTTATTGTTTGTCGTTCTTACCCTTGTTTATCTGTATTTTCTCATTTTTACTTTACTCTGGTCCTGTCAAGTTCCCATCCTATCTTATCATGTATGGCCCCCCCCCCCGACACGGACCCCTTGCCTTACACGCTTGTCTGTCGTAGGCCTCCTCATCCTGCTCTGCGGAGCAGCGGCACAGGCTGTACTTGAGGAGCAGCAGGCTGCGGGAGTCTCTCTCCTCCCTGTACTGCCGGTACTGATTGGCCAGGTCAAACTGCAGACGGGAAACCTGGGGGGATATAAGGGGGGGGTGCATCGCACCAGAGTTAGCCTTAGGCTAATTTACATCTGCAGTCCCGCAGATAGAGTTAGATTGGGCAAGAAATAACAGGAAAATAATGGTTAGCTGTACAGAGAAGGTATGGGTTTTTGTAAATGATATCATTAACATGATGTCCTGTAGCATGATATAACAAACATGCAACTGAAAGGATGTTCTTCGGTCATCTATGGAAAATGTGTAGACTGTTCTATGTTATGTGTTTGATTTAAACTGTCCCCGGTGGTAGGGGGGGGGGGGGGGGGGGGGGGATTTGTACTTACTGTACAAATTACTTGATGCACAAAACTGTACATCACAAGGAGAAACACTTAACAAACATCATCACACAAGGATTACAGACACCGTACACACACCTTACACACATAGTCACGCAACAATACCGGACAGTAACAATCCATAAAATATAATCCAGCGGCACACAAAAGAAAAAGGCAAAAACAACATAAGAAAAAGACTTCTAGTTCTCTCAGCCAGTCACCCTGTTTAGGGCTGCTGCTGAGGGTGTATGGCCAAAGCGAGCCGTCCTGCAGTACCAGTAACTGCAACCAGAGGGCAGTAAAGTGAATGGCAGTAAATAGAACAGAGCCTGGGGTTTGCTACTTGTGTTGTTGAAGGGAATTCCCTAAATGAATCCGGATGATGAAACAAATATGAGACCGAGAGCGAACTACAACGATTTCATGGGAATTGAGGAAGCAAATAAACATGTCAACAAAAGAGGAAGCCTTGGTAATGGTTGAGAATAAAACAAGAGGAAAAAGCATCCATACCACTGCGTTCTGTCTCTCCTCCTGCTCCCTCATGTCCTCCATATCCTTCAGAAGCTGTCGTTTCTCCTCCTCCAGGGCTCTCACCTGGGCTTGCCCGTCGTCCCAGCGGGCCAGAACCTTTCTGTTGCACTCCTCCGTCACGAGCCATACCCGTGACTGGAGTGGCTTCAGTTCCCTGATCTGATTTTGCAGATGTACTAAACAAACAAATAAACAATAAATTAATAATATGAATATATAATATTACCACCATTTATGTGGCTTAATTTGTGACTTCATGAATTATCTGGGAGTTAATATTGTGGCACAAATTTAAAGCATATAGCTTTGCACATCAACCAGACAAATCATTTTAAAGAATCATTTCTGTGCTAGTTTTTTCCCTGAAGGGAAATGTGATGATAGTAATATAATAATGCTATAACGGTTATGTTATACAGTATAGTAAATTAAAAACTAAAGGAAGAAATAAATACAAACCTAAAGAGTTTTCATATTCTTTTTGAATGGCATCAAGCAGCGGTTGGTAGTTTCTGAACTCCTCAATGAAACGACCGAAGGCATTGCGATAGACCTGTATGCAAAGAAAAACTTAATGAAGATGGTACAACAAATGTACCGTGTGTGTGTGTGTGTGTGTGTGTGTGTGTGTGTGTGTGTGTGTGTGTGTGTGTGTGTGTGTGTGTGTGTGTGTGTGTGTGTGTGTGTGTGTGTGTGTGTGTGTGTGTGTGTGTCCGTTACTGTCCGTGTGAAATAAAATATAAAAAAATCGATAGCATATCCTATAAGGAGTGATGGAGCAAACAGACCTGGAGTTTTCTCTCCTGAGAGTCCGGGTCCTCTGGGTTGACGGCGTGCAGCTCTCTCTTCACAAACTCCTCCAGCTGTTTCAGAAGCCTGGGCTTCCTCCCAGGCCCTGCGTACAGGTGATAACCTCCTTTATCCAACAGCTGACAAGGAAAGTATGAATTAAACAATGGAGAACGACGAATTTCCACAAAGAATATAATAAAATGCGATGTATGTGGCGGGGGCCTCCCCTGCCTTTCTCGGTGCAGCTGAATTAACAACTGTGCTTTCTTCAGAAATCGGTATGTCTGTGGAGGTCGGTATGTCCAAAATACTTAAAGTGGAAAGAAGAGGGATATTAGTTACTTATTGCACAACAGACAGCTAGTACTATGCGAGTGGTGTGTGTCTTAGGGCCAGGCTAACTAACGCAACGGGCTAATAACAGGCAGGCAGCTATCACTGCCAGTGTGTCAACTCTCTGTCACTTGCCTGGCCTTCTCCGAAGAAACCTGCGGAATCCTTTTAACTTCATGATGCTCCATCGCGGAGCTTCCTCAACTCTTCTGTGTTTGTTGTTTATTGTATCAATGTGTTAGGATTGGCAGGTAGGCCTATAATAAACTTAGTTTTTAGTGCGATTGGCCGGTGTATTTGGTTTCCATAGGAACCAGAAAGGGCGCACTGTATGTGTCTTAATGTAGCCTGTTACGATGATACTATATGGGCTGGACTGGAGGCTAAACGCACGTAAACTGCGTTTATTCACCACCTACATTTCTGAAATAACGTTTGCGCACCTCTAAAAAGAGTTGACCCCAATTTAAAATGTGTTATTGTCATTGTAATTATTGAGTTATGGTTTTACTAGCGCAAGCAGTAGTATATTCAAAATTGCGCTGTGTTGTCGGTGTTTACGGTATCTGTGACCAATCACATCGTCTCTTGCGAAAAGACTATGCCCTCCTCCATAGCATTGTGAACACCAGAAACAGATTTAACTATTCTAATAGCCTACCGAACTGCGTGAAACAAGTTAAAATGGGTGTGTTTTACCTTCTTGCAAACTGGGCCTGTTATGCGATTTTCTATATTTTCCTTCTGATTTTATTCGCGTTCCTTGTTTATTGTTTGTATATTAAACACATTCACATGAAATATGATCATATCCCTGGCCCACCAAGAGACAGGTAAGAACTCTCTAAATGCTTTCTCGCTTAGTCGTTTGAAAAGCATAAGATTGACTAATTACTTTGATCATTGCAGCTTTTTATTGGGGCATTCACGCACAGTGTTAGAGGAAACACGAAGTGATAGAAATCTCCACGACAAATTCCTTCAGTGGTAAGTAGGTTTCTGTTAGAAAGGTTGATAGTGCAGGCAGTGGGCTCAAATAAATATGGTAAAAAAAAAAAATACGGCTTCCACTCATAAACATGTCTTAAGATGTCTATTTATTCTTTCACAGGGCTGAAATGTATGGACCAGTTGTTAGGATTAATACTCTTCACGTCGTTGTTATACTTGTGACCTGTCCAGAGGCTACTAAGGTACAATATGAAGTTATCCCAGTGCATGACAAGCCCAGCAGTTGAACAAGAAGGAATTGCTCAATAATGAGGGCAAAGGTCAAAATATTTGGACTTCATTATTTAATAATTGTATTTCCTGGTGATTTCAGGAGATCTTGATGTCCCCCAAGTACCTAAAAGCTAAACTTGTATTCAAACAACTCCATGGACTTTTTGGAACGAGGTAATCTCATAAATCTCAATAAATCTCAATCTCATAAAAATATGTCATTAATATAAACACCAATGTATGCTGTGATGGAATGTAATTATAATTACCTCTCAATATCAAATTTGTTTAGATGAAATCTTGAACATAAAATCTTGACAATTATAATTTAGTGTAGGTGTATATAAGATTGCATCATTGAGTAAGTGTAAGTAGAGAGTAAGTGAGTGAATTATAACCGCAAGCGCAAGTGCTTAGAACCAGAACTGAGTGTAAATTAACAGTAGCCTACAAATCTGAATAACAGATACATTTGGGCAAACAGCAAAAGGCTTAACGGTAAACAAGGTTGTCTCTTGCACAAGGCTCTCCCACTCACTACAATCAGGTCGGAGAGGAACGTTGCCAGAATTCTCAAGAGGTTTAATGGGCGCCAAGGGAGACAAAGTCCCTGCCAGAGATATGACTACTAAACCAATTCAAGACCAAGCAATTTGGGCCAATACAGTTCTGTAATCTAAGTCTAAAAGTACTAAGTACAAGTACTAAAATTGAGTTTATTTTTGTCCATGCTTATTCATGTTATCATGTTATAAATGAGAATGTAATGTAGGAGAAAGTATTGGTTCATTGCATCCATTTTTTATATTCAACCAATTGGTGTAATTTCAAATTCTCCAAATCCTATGCACTATTCACTCTTTCTACAACGTAGGTTTCTGGGAAATGGCTTGGTTACAGCTACCAACCATGAGCAGTGGCATAAACAACGACGGATTATGGACCCTGCCTTCAGCAGTCTGTAAGTTGACACCAGTGAAATTTGTGAGCAAGCAAGATGACCTTTGCCATTTCAAAATGTATTCAAATATTTGAAAAATCGTATTTCAAACGGGGACATTTCCAGGCCCCCATACATTGCTTTCTGTGCCATATTTTGCAGGTACCTCAGGGGCCTGATGGGGCCCTTCAACGAGAGGGCAGAAAACCTCATGGATGAACTCACAAAGTTAGCAGATAGCAAAAAAGAAGCAAAGATGCTCCAGTTGGTCAACCGTGTGACCTTAGATGTCATCACCAAGGTACTCCATCCAAATGTCTTTCCTCAATGTCATAGTCAGTGAATGAACGTAAATGAAGAGTTTACAGGATACTTTATTGTCCTTGTTTCCTGCCATGTTCAACTGCTCATAAATCCCATTCTAAGAAAATAGTTTTCCTTCAAAATACTTGAAAATATCTAAACGTTTAATTTATGATTTATTACTAATATTCAGGTGGCCTTTGGAATAGATTTGGACCTCCACAAAAACAATGACTCGCCTTTCCCTAGAGCCATTGAGACGTGTCTGAAAGGCATGGTTCCTTACGTCCGAGACATGCTTTTTCAGGTGCATGCCATCTTTTTCAATTATGACATTGATATGCATGTTTGTTCTTTTATTTATCTTTTATTGCTTTTATGAGCAACAGTGAATTTAAATACCATGTTATTAAGAAGAGGTAAGGTGTGACAGCTGCAGCCACTGGGAATCCAACCCAACAACTTTTTGATGGAAGTTTAACTTGCTTATGATTGAACATTTAACTCTTTCAGCTATACCCAAAGAACCAACCATTCATCAAGGAGGTGAGGGAGGCGTGCCAGCTTTTGCGGACCACAGGAGAAGCCTGGATCTCCAAACGGAAAACCGCCATCCAAAATGGCGAAGATGTACCCAAAGACATCCTCACTCAGATCATCAAATCAGCTGGAAACGGTTAGGCTCCAAATACTATGATAAAATGCAGTTCATAAACAACAATGCCTTGAAATTAATTGGTTGCCAGGGAGGCAACCAATTAAGAGAGACAAAAAAAGGAAATCAATGCAGGTTGGTGGTACTGTACTGTAATTGGTCAGCCTGGTGGTAAGCATCTTAGGTCCGTACATGGTGACATGAATGAGTGAGTACAGAATAAATCCCAACCCAATTTACTGTAGATTCAGAATATAAATACATATTTTTGATGGGTTTTATTTATGGAACAACTTAATATTGTATTGATGATTTGCACAGATTTAGGTGACCTTTAGTCAGTCTTTCCAACTGCCTTTCAAAGTGAAACACATGAAGGGTAAGTCCTTGAAGGTACCGTTTGATGGATCATTTGATGGATTGAAGAATAAATACTTTTCTTTATTGCAGAAGAGGAAATGAGTAAAGAAGATGAGGATGTTATGTTGGACAACTTTGTGACGTTCTTCATCGCGGGTAAGTGTCAATATAAACGTGACTTTATACCTTTATACGTTTCGTAGACATAATTATAGACTGCTGTATGAAACATCTCGATAAGGAATCATTTACCCATTATCAGTGAAGATATTATTGCTGATCAGCATTAATTATATTGAGACATGACCTCTTTCAGGACAGGAAACTACAGCCAATCAGCTTGCATTCTGCATCATGGAACTAGGAAGAAACCCTGATGTCATGGAAAAGTAAGAGGCAACACGAGAAGCAATGAGAAGCAAACTTGAATTTGTTAATGTGGAGATTGACGGGGGACATTCCTGTAACCTGTTATGTTCACCAGAGTGCAGAAAGAGGTGGATGCTGTTCTTGGAATGAAGCAGGAGATTAGCTATGATGATTTGGGAGAGCTGACCTACCTGTCACAGGTACATCCTTTATAAGTATCAAGATGAAGGGCCAAACATCTATAAATGTCTATTTATTTATGTCTACATTGCTAGGAGTATGACAGTGTATATAGGCTAATAGCTTTATATTTTGTGCATTGTTTTGTCGTTTTTTTTGCATTTTTGTATCTCTTTCATTCTTATAAACTTAACTGTCCTGTACTTCAACTGTACTTTTCACAGGGACACGCTTATTTCCCGTCTGGGATTAAAGAGTCATTCTACCTTATCTTATATTCTTCCGACAGGTGCTGAAGGAGACCCTGAGGTTGTATCCCACCGCTCCGGGAACTTCTCGTGATTTGCTAGAGGACATGACCATCAGTGGTGTTCATGTACCTGCAGGAGTTGTGGGCATGGTCAGTTGCTACAGTTTCTCTAGCAATCTAGTCAAATACGTCTTCTTGAAACTTAACAAGCTTCATAGAAAGGTAAATATTATTCACGTGATAAATGGTGACAGTAATATTATTTGAAGTGTATTGTGTATTTTACAGTTTGACTCTTATGTCTCTGGGAGGATGGATAAATTCTTCAAGGACCCACTGAGATTTGATCCTGACCGGTTTCATCCAGACGCTCCCAAGTAAGCGGTCTACATTAAAAGGAGCATAGTGGATATTTAATATTAAAAGCCTGGGAACAAGACGAATGTAAGCGCTCGTGTTCACGTTCACTATTATGCATATTTTTTCCAAAATAAGGTCTCATGGGGACAGCGGAAGGGTCGTGACTTAGGCTTTCTATTAGAGCACCGTTGAGGATTTTTCATAAACAACCATGCTGGCTGCCGCTGAAGTCTCACACTATTGGTTGCTCTGATTGGTTGTAGGTCTAGCGATTTCCCTCCAGAAGCACTTTGGTCTGTGCCTGTTGATAACGGCCCTTGGAAATCGAAAATGTACTGAGAAGTTCAAGACTAACACATTTGAGAATTGGTCTGGCGATGTCATGTTCTTGTCATTGTTTTAGCATAGGTTCATCTTTCAATGTGAACTGCTGACTTTCCACATTCATTTCAGTTGGCAGTGTTTAAGTAGGAAAGAGAGTGTTGTGTATTCACGGCAGCCATCTTCCTGTAGGCCTTACTACTGTTATTACCCCTTCGCTCTCGGACCACGCTCCTGTCTGGGACAGAAGTTTGCACAGGTGGGTGACACAGGTAGACACACCAAACACACTAACGATAAGAATCCAGAAACACAAACTGAGCAAGTGTATGATGTGATTCCAGATGGAGGCTAAGGTGGTGATGGCCAAGCTGCTTCAGAGGTTTGAGTTCAGCCCGGAACCAGGACAGTCCTTTGACATCCTGGACACCGGAACCCTGAGGCCCAAAAGTGGAGTCGTTTGCAACATTGCACACAGGAATCCCAATATGTGAAACTTTATTTTGCAATGAACAATTCTGCAGATGACCTTCCTCTCTTATGGCAGGTAGATAGCGGAGTGGGAGTAGGGTGAGAGACTCCCAGCAAAAAATATTGTGGGTTTGATTCCTAACGACCTACCTGTTGCATCCTTGAGAAAGATACCTTAATCAAAAAGCGAGGGTGAATCGATTGGCAACATCCTGCAAATAAATTATGTTACTATTAATTATGCATATAGAGTATAAACATTTACTTCAGAAATATAGGGGTCATTATCGGTGAAATCCATGATCTCATGATAAGACCAAAATAAGACATTTAATTTCGCTACAGATTTTCTGCCAGTACGGAGCACAGACCCTAATAGCCATACATATGGTCTACTACTGACACAACATGACCAGCAGATGGCGATGTGAGAATACTATGTAACCACCAAACCTGCGGAATGATGCTCCATCAAGGATCTTCCTCAACTCTCCTGTGTTCGTTGTTAATTGTATTGGCAGGTAGGCCTATATCAACTTCGTTTTAGTCACGTTTAAGTGCGTTTGGCCGGTGTCTTACAGCATTGTCTTGCTTGCCAGCTCTATCTGTCAGGGTTGACTGATAGAGCTGGCGATTTCTAAAACGTCCAAAACTTTAAAATGGAGTGATGATAGGCCTACATGACAAGATACGGTGTAGGCTACTGAAGATGCAGTTTGTAATTCCAGATCATACACTACTGGTTGTAAGTACATTCTAGTAATAAATAAACAAATATTAGGTTGTTTTTTTAATGGTATGTCGTGGCAAGTCTTAGCCTACCTTGATTACAGAATCCATTGTTTACCCACCTCGTTATTTACCACTACACCATATACAATATTATACTATATCGTATAATGCAATATCATATAATATAAAACACAATATGATGTTATATTATTTCCAAACCTCATAATTAGGCCTACGTTATTAGCATTTTCAGAAATATATCACACACAGCAGAAGATTGGAATAAAAGAAGAAAAAGTGTAAACGCAAGCACGTTACAAATGAATAGGCCAGAAAAACAGGCCTTATTCTGCTTTAGTTACGGTCTGTTGATGCTGGGAACGCGGTCATTGAGTGCTCTCGTAGATGCCACGTGCCATGTGTACAAATATCTCATACGTTTTAATAAGTTTTGTGTGGTAAATATCTCATAGGCCTACGTTTTAACAAGTTTTGTATGCGTTAGACGTGTTTACGTGGTAGCAATAACTGTAGCCTATATGTATAGCCTATATCAATAAACTATAACTATAAACTAACTATAAAAACTGAAAAAAGTCACAAATAGTTTTGCCTACAATTAAAGTGAGGTTTACTTTGTCCACTGGTAAATATGTAGGCCAACGGATGCCGAAGTGCGTATGAGGAAAAGACTGGACCCTCCTCCATAACATTGTCAACGGCATAAATAGATTGAACTCTTCTAATAGCCAACCAAACTGCATGAAACAAGTAAAATGGGTTTGTTTTACCTTCTGGCAAACTGGGCCTATTATGCGATTTTCTTTATTGTCCTTCTCATTGCATTCGCATTCCTTGTTTATTGTTTGTATATTAAACACATTCACATGAAATATGATCATATCCCTGGCCCACCAAGAGACAGGTAAGGACTCTCTAATTGCTTTCTCACTTAAGGCTGCCCCACACTACACGATTTTTTTATCTTATGCGATTTTTGAGTCGGAGTACACCACACACTTAACGAGAATCGCAGCCGATTTTTGCTCTCCGATCCGACATAAGATTAGAACACAAGACGGAACACCCCACACTACAGGATAATCTTATCCGATTCTCGGCCGTGTAGGCTACGTCATCCAGCACGAGACAAGAGATCGAGAGACAAGAGATGGTAGATCTAGAGCAGCGGTTCCCAAACTTTTTTTCCTGCGCACCCCCTTTACGTCCCAACCGGGTTGGCGCACCCCCGATCCCCACTTCAAAAAGAAGGAAAAAAAACGCAACAAAGCTTTGTTTTATCGCCATATAAAGACTCATGTTTAATCATGCGCAAATAACCAGAACACGCATGACAATAACAACATCAACAAATATACAACAAATAGGACAGCCAAGGGACACGACTGACGTTGTGTGCAAGATCTGCTCATGTGTGATACGCGCAATAGACGGGCAGACGACCGATCTACATGACCACTTTATGCGCCTCGCAGAAGTTAATAGAAATGATGATAAACAAAATATCACAGAGCATAGAGCAGGATTGTGAACGTTTACAATGTATCATGTCAATTTACAATCTGCAAAATGTGTCTGTGTTAGGATATTGATGCTGCGCGCCTCCTATTTGCAACGGAATTTGTTTAGGATATAAAAACATTTAATTTAACACACACGCACTAAAACAGATATTTTCGTTTTTAAATAAATATTTGGAAACGAAAATTTAAAAGTGAGAATTGAATGCGCTTTGGCATGATGGAGCACCTTCGGGTCAGCGTGTGTGTGTGTGTTTTGCGTGTGTGTTTGTGTGTGCGTGCGTCGCTATTATGTTGACTACACACTCAACATGCCGAAAATATCTAACATGTTGGATAACCCCGATTTTGAGATCGGGAGGTCTTAAGTTTATGAGATTCTATCTTAGAACACTACGGCAGACAGGATAATCTTGGCCGATTTTCGTCCCGATTCGGCTGCCATGGGAACGCCACCCCGATTCTCGTAAGGGGCAAATCGGCCCCGATATCGGGACATTTATCTTGTAGTGTGGGGTCAGCTTTAGTCGACTCTTTGGTAAGCAAGACTGACCAATTACTTTGATCATTACAGCTTTTTATTTGGGCATTCACAAACAATGATTGGAGAAAACCAGAGTGAAAGAAATCTCCACGACAAATTTCTACAGTGGTAAGTAGGTTTTGGTTAGAACTGTTGATAGTGCAGTCTCAACTATTACTATAAGTACGGTAGAAAAGCAAGTACATAAACATGTCTTAGGATGTCTATTTATTCTTTCACAGGGCTGAAATATATGGGCCAGTTGTTAGGATCAATTCTTTTCATGTCGTTGTTATACTTTTGACCTGCCCAGAGGCTACTAAGGTAAATTATGAAGTTATCCCTGTGCATCACAAGCCCAGCAGTTGAACAAGAAGGAATTGCTCAATTAAGAGTGCAAACTGCAAAGCTCAAAATATTTGCACTTCATTATTTAATTTAATTCATTAATTATTTAATTGTATCTTCTGGTGATTGCAGGATATCTTGATGTCCCCCAAGTACCCAAAAGATAGACTTGTGTACAAACGACTCTTTGGACTTTTTGGAACAAGGTAATCTCATGCTTTGATTTGATTTAAACATGCCATTAATATAATCACCAATGTAATGCAATCAAAGTCTCTCAATATTAATATTTGTTTAGATGGACTCTTGAAAATGTTGACAATTATAAATGAGTGCAGGTGTTTATAAGATTGAAATGTCAATCAGTAGGTAAGTTTGTGAGTAAATTATAACAGCAAGTGCTTAGAACCAGAACTGAGTATAAATTAGCCTTCTAATCTGAATAACAGATACATTTGGGCAAACAGCAAAGGGCTTAACAGTAAACAAGGCTGTCTCTTGCACAAGGCACTCCCACTCAGTCCAATCAGGTCGGAGAGGAATGTTGCCAGAATTTTGAAGAGGTTTAATGGGCACCAAGGGAGACAAAGTATGCCAGAGATATAACTCCTAAACCAATATAACTCCTAAACCAAAACTTAGCCATTTTGGCCGACACAGTTCTGTAATCTATTCCTAAATATATCCTGGTTGACTGTCTCAAAGGTATAGCAATTAAGTCTTAAAGTATTGAAACAGTTAATTTTTGTCCATGCTTATTTTCATCATGTATGAATGTAAATGTAATGTGAGAGAAATGTATTGGTTAATTTCATCCATTCTTTATATTCAACCAATTGGTGTAATTTCAAATTCTAGAAATCCTACGCACTATTCACTCTGCCTACAACATAGGTTGCTGGGAAATGGCTTGATTACAGCTACCGACCATGAGCAGTGGCATAAACAACGACGGATTATGGACCCCGCCTTCAGCAGTCTGTAAGTTGACACCAGTCGAAGCTGACCAGTGTTTTGAAAGGAATAACAGGGACATTTGTGGTTTTGCGGTCCATATATCAACAGTATATCTGATTTATTCTGAAATGAACAAAAGGAACAAATTTATATCACATTTATTTCAAAACCCAACCCAATGGTTGTATTTTAAGCAAAAAAAAAAAGCAGGCTTATCGAATAGGGATTCCTTTTATATTGTAATGCTAGCCTATTGTTTATGAATGGTCATGCCTGCTTATGGTATAAAGGCAATATACTTTATACCACCGTTAAGACTTTAGACCCCTGTATAAAGGTTGCGTCACAGCTATATAGACACAAGACTAATTATCAATGGTCTAATAATTTATATTTATGAATATACATCTATATTGCATCTATAAATCGAATTAAAAAAAAATCCTATTTTAAACAGGGACATTTCCAGGGACAGGCCCACATCCATTGCTTTCTTAGTTGACACCAAGACTTCTCTTATAAATTTTTGCAGGTATCTCAGGGGCTTGATGGGGACCTTCAACGAGAGGGCAGAATACCTCATGGATGAACTCACAAAGTTAGCAGATAGAAAAAAAGAAGCAAAGATGCTCCAGTTGGTCAGCCGTGTGACCTTAGATGTGATCACCAAGGTAGGCTACTCCATCCAAATGTCTTTCCTCTGTCATAGTTAGTGAATTAACGTAAATGAAGAGTTTACAGGTTTCCCTCAAATCTTTAGAATATCTAAACGTTCTACTGATGTTTTATTACTAATATTCAGGTGGCCTTTGGAATGGATTTGGACCTCGTAAAAAATAATGACTCACCTTTCCCTAGAGCCATTGAGATGTGTCTGAAAGGCATGGTCCCTTACAGCCGAGACATGTTTTTTCAGGTACATACTATCTTTTTCAGGTATGGCATAAATATGCATATTTGTTCACACTGGATACTACGTATTATTATTCATTAGACACTTATATTAGAAGTAAGGAGTGAGGTATCCTGCACAAGTTGTCCTTCAGGTTAGCTGCAGACATTGGGAATCTAACCCAGAAACCTTTTGATGAAAGTTGAACACCCCAGCTCTCTATACACTACTACCCTTGCTTTTATGTTTGAACATGTAACTATTCCAGCTAAGACCAAAGAACCGACCATTCATCAAGGAGGTGAGGGAGGCGTGCCAGCTTCTGCGGACCACAGGAAAAGCCTGGATCTCCAAACGGAGAACTGCCGTCCAAAACGGCGAAAATGTACCCAAAGACATCCTCACTCAGATTATTAAATCAGCTGGACAAGGTTGGGTTCCAAATACTATGATAAAATGCTGTTCATAAATTGCAATGCCTTGAAATTAATTGGTTGCCAGATAAAAATAGACAAATGGAAGTCAATGCAGGAGGAGTACTGTCCTGTGATTGGTCAGCCCAGTGGTTAGCATCCTAGGTCCCTACATGGTGACATTAATGAGTACAGAATGAATCCCATCCCAATTAACTGTAGATTCAGAAAATAAATACATATTTTTTAAGGTTGTTTTTATTTATAGAACAACTTCATATTGAATGATGCTTCCATCATCATTCAAACGTCTTCAACGTTTTTAGGCCAAGGACCCCATAGCTGATAGAATGACTGAGCTGGGACCCCCCACTACATATATTGTATAAAACGGTGTTAAATATTAAACTCCAAGTGACGCTGTATCTTTGATGGGTTCATAGACTCATTTGATAGCACTGCAGAGCAGATAACGCACATTGGCAATTCAGCATCCTGAGTCTCCTGAAAGTGAAATTTTAGATTATTTTCTGAATATTTTCGTTTGCGTTTGCAATTAAAAGTAGCTGCTGTTGGACCCTGTTGAGCCGTTGTAGCATTGCGAGTGCTAGGTGCAACCTCATCTTCCACACTTTCGCTGTTTTTTTCTGAGGTGGAGGGTTTGTTTGAGTCCCTTGCTTTAAAAGTAACAAAACGATCCACTGTGGCTCACAAAATACCTAACTCACAATTATTTTGATTAGAGGTCCTGACTCAATCGCTGCTATGAAGGTGTCAGATACTGATCTTACCGCAATGATTCATGGGTAGCCTTTCATCAATGTTGCATAAATGTAATATGTTAGTTACTGAAAATACACATTAACATGAATAATAACATGAATACACATTAGCATAACTGTTATTGAGTGCATATTTGAAAAAGTATATGTTGGATTCATGTTAATGTGTATTTAAAAATATATATATATATCAGAATAATTTTGCGACCCCACTGCAGTACCTCTGCAACCCCACTTGAAGACCCCTGCTTTACACAGATGTAGATGAGTTGTTCCAACTACCTTTCAATGTGAAACACATAAAGGCTAAGTCCTTGAAAGTACCGTTGGATGTATCATTTAATATATGGATTGAAGAATAAACACTTTTTTTATGGCAGAAGAGGAAATTACCAAAGAAGATGAGGATGTTATGTTGGACAACTTTGTGACCTTCTTCATCGCAGGTAAGTCTCGATATAAACATGGCTTTATAACTGTATACGTTGTGTAGACATAATTATAGACTGTTGCTTCATGAAACATCTTGATAATGAATAATTTATCCATATGCTTGGTGATCCGCTTCTCCTTATTTAAAGCATTAATTGTATTGAAACATCACCGCTTTCAGGACAGGAAACTACAGCCAATCTTCTTGCATTCTGCATCATGGAACTAGCAAGAAACGCTGACATCATTCAAAAGTAAGAAGCAACATGAGAAGCAATGAGCAATGAAAGAAACTAGCAAACTTGAATTCTTTAATGTGGAGATTGACGGGGGACATTCCTGTAACCTGTTATGTTCACCAGAGTGCAGAAAGAGGTGGATGCTGTTCTTGGAATGAAGCAGGAGATTAGCTATGATGATTTGGGAGAGCTGACCTACCTGTCGCAGGTACATCCTTTATAAGGATCAACATTTTTTTAAGTTTATTTCTTTACATCTGCATTGCTAAGAGTATGACAGTGTATGTAGCTTTATATTTCATGCATTTTTTTTAGGTTTTTGTAGGTTTTTTTGTAGGTTTTTTTTGCATTCGTATCTCAGTCGTATCTCTTTCATTCTTATAACTGTCCTGTACTTTTCACAGGGACACGCTTATTTCCTGTCTGGGATTAAAGAGTCATTCTACCTTATCTTATATTCTTCTGACAGGTGCTGAAGGAGACCCTGAGAATGTATTCCACCGCTCCGGGAACTTCTCGTGAGTTGCCAGAGGACATGACCATCAGTGGTGTTCATGTACCTGCAGGAGTTGTGATCATGGTCAGTTGCTAGTTTCTCTAGAAATCTAGTCAAATACGTGTTGTTGAAACTTAATGACCTTCATAGAAAGATAAATATTATTCACGTGATAAATTGTGACAGTAATATTATTTTTTTTGTGTATTTTTGTGTATTGTTGTGTATTTTACAGTTTGACTCTCATGTCTGTGGGATTATGGATAAATTCTTCAAGGACCCACTGACGTTTGATCCTGACCGCTTTCATCCAGACGCTCCCAAGTAAGCGGTTCCCAAGTTGAAGGTCTTATCAATTTCCGTGCAGAAGCACTTTGGTCTTTACCCGTTGATAACGGCCCTTAGAAATCTAAAATGTACTGGGAGGTTCCAGACTAAAACGTATTTGAGAATTGGTCTGGCGATGTCAGGCAAATAGTTTATATATATATATATAGTTTAATTCACAAATTTTTTTTTGTCTCAAATTACCAACAATATTTTATGATTAGCTCCCTAAATTAAACTACTTTTATAGAGTAGCGGTGTCTTCTTATTGTTTTTAGCATAGGGTCAATCTTTCAATGTGAACTGCTGATTTCCACATTAATTTCAGTTGACAGTGTTTAAGTAGGAAAGAGAGTGTTGTGTATTCACTGCAGCCATCTTCCTGTAGGCCTTCCTACTGTTACTACCCCTTCTCTCTCGGACCACGCTCCTGTCTGGGACAGAAGTTTGCACAGGTGGGTGACAGACACACCACACATGCTAACTAAAAATAATCCAGAAACACAAACTGAGCAAGTGTATGATGTGACTCCAGATGGAGGCTAAGGTGGTGATGGCCAAGCTGCTTCAGAGGTTTGAGTTCAGCCTGGTACCAGGACAGTCCTTTGACATCCTGGACACTGGAACCCTGAGGCCTAAGAGCGCGGTTGTTTGCAACATTGCACACAGGAATTCCAACATGTGAAACTTTATTTTGCAATGAACAATTCTTCAGATGACTTCTCTCTCTTCTGGCAGATATATAGCAGAGTTGAGAGTGACAGACTCCCAGCTAAAAATATACAGGGTTTTATTCCTAACAACTGAAACCTACCTACCTACCTACCAACCTTGCATCCTTGAGAAAGATACCTCAATCAAATGCATCATTGTTCAATCAGAAATTGAGGGTGAATCTATTTGCAGGCAGACATAGTAAAATTAAAGGTAATATCCTGCAAATAAATTATGTTACTATTAATTATGCATGTAGAGTATCAACAATTACTAAATATAGAGGTCATTATGGGTGAACTCCATGAACATATCTCTCTCATATAATAAGGCCCAATTAAGCCATTTAATTTCGCTACAGATTTTCCGCCAGTACGGAGCATAGACCCATAGCCATAAATATGGTCTACTGACACAACATGACCAGCAGATGGCAATGATGGACTACTCGTGATGAGTAGGCTAACCGTCACCAAACCTGCGGAATCCTTGTAACTTCATGATGCTCCATCACGGATCTTCCTCAAATTGTGTTTGTTGTTTATTGTATTTATATGTTAGGACTGGCAGGTAGGCCTATACTCAACTACTTTGTTGTTGAGTTTTAGTGCGATTGGTCGGTTTCTTGCAGCATTATCTTGCTTGCCAGCTCTATCTGTAAACGGTTGACTGATAAGTGCTGGCGATTTCTGAAACGTCATAAAAGCAAGTCTCCCCCAGCCGATGCCAGCGAATACCTCGACCAAAGTGAGCGCAAAAAAACAACGAAACAAGTTAAGTTTCTACTTGTCCACTGGTAAATATTAATCAACGGTAGCCTACCGAAGTGCGCTTGCGCTTGAGGAAAAGACAGACCCTCCGCCTATCACTCCGGAAACAGACTCCACTCTTATCACCTCCAAGTTAAAATGGGTTTGTTTTACCTCCTGGCAAACTGGGCCTGTCATGCGATGTTCTATATTTTCCTTCTGATTGCGGTTGCGTTCCTTGTTTATTGTTTGTATATCAAACACATTCACATGAAATATGATCATATCCCTGGCCCACCAAGAGACGGGTAAGAACTCTCCAATTGCTTTATCGCTTATAGTCGTTTGAAAAGCATACGATTGACTAACTGCTTTGATCATTGCAGCTTTTTATTTGGGCATTCATGGACAATTATGGAAACACAGAGTGATACTATTCTCCACGACAAATTCCAAAAGTGGTAAGTAGGTTTCGGTTAGAACTGTTGATTGTGCAGGCTGTGGGCAAGCTCAACTATTACTAAATACGGTAAAATGCAAACACGGTTTCTTCTCATAAACATGTCTTAGGATGTCTATTTATTCTTTCACAGGGCTGAAATGTATGGACCAGTTGTTCGGATTAATTCCCTTCACATAATTTTTTTATTGGTGACCTGTCCAGAGGCTACGAAGGTAAAATATGAAGTTATGTCAGTGCCTCAACAAGCCCATCAGTTGAAGCAGAAGGAATAGCATCCAGCTGCAGCGCCGGAGCCGTACATCGTGATCGGTGTGGCAGTGGCACTGGCAACGCACTGTGGTGTGGCAAGTCGGATTCCTTCGGCTTCTTTTGTCGTTTTGCGTCACAGTCGCCCCCTACCTGTCCCAGTCGAGTTTTCAACGTAAAATTTTCTTGTTAAATTTCAATAAAATAATAATTAATAATAATTAATCTAATTTAAAAAATACATATCTGTTTTTCAACATAAATTTGTCTTGTTAAATTTCACTAAAATAATTAATAATAATTAATCTCTTAATTATTATTAATTATTTTAGTGAAATTTAACAAGACAAATAAATATATATATATATATATCCTATATAGGGTTAGGGTTAGGCTTACCCTTACTCAAAACATATACTAATTAGATAGACGATGGATATAAACGTGGAAACTCAAATACTATATAAAGACGCTAAATACTTGCAGGTTCATGTCTTCTCTTCCTTCCATACCACAGTGTCCGGCTTCAGGGCTGCAGCTGGATGCTACTCAGGAATTGCTCAATAAAGAGTGCAGAGGTCAAAATATTAGCAGTTCATTATTTAATAATTGTATCTTCTGGTGATTGCAGGAGATCTTGATGTCCCCCAAGTGCCTAAAACCTAAACCCATATACAAGCTATTCTTTGGACTTTTTGGATCGAGGTAATCTCATGGTTTGATTATTTAAACATTAATATAAACACCAATGTAATGCAATTATAGTTATCTCTCAATATCACATTTGTTGAGATGGAATCTTGAACATAAAATATTGATAATATTGATTGATGCTTCATAATTATAATTCAGTGTAGGTGTATATAAGATTTCAACATCAATCAGTAAGTAAGTGTGAGTACATTATAACAGCAAGTGCTTAGAACAAGAACTGAGTGTAAAATAACAGTAGCCTACAAATCAGAATAAAAGAGATATTTGGGAAAAACGCAGAAGGCTTAAAAGTAAACAAGGTTGTCTCTTGCACAAGGCACTCCCACTCGCTCCAATCAGGTCGGAGAGGAATGTTGCCAGAATTTAAAGAGGTTTAATGGGTGCCAAGGGAGACATAGTCCCTGCCAGAGATATAACTAAACCAATTCAAGACTAATCCATTTGGGCCAACACAGTTCTGTAATCTTCTGTAAATATATCCTAGGTTTGTCTAGGTATAGCAATTAAATCTAAAAGTACTAAAACACAGTTTATTTGTTTGCATGCTTATTATCATCATGTTATGAATGAGAATGTAATGTGAGAGAAAGTATTGGGTCATTAGATTTCTTTTTTAATATTCAACCAATTGGTGTCATTTAATATTTTCAAAATCCGACGCAATAATATCTCTGCCTCCAACCTAGGTTTATGGGAAATGGCTTGCTTACATCTACCGACCATGAGCAGTGGCATAAACAACGACGAATTATGGACCCTGCCTTCAGCAGTCTGTAAGTCAGTCTAAGGTGACCAGAGTTTTGAAAGGAAAAACTGGGACATTTGTAGTTTGGTGGTCCATGTAGCAACCATATATCTGTTTTTAGTTTCTGGTCAAAAGCAGGCTAATTCAATAGGGATTCCTTTTATATTGTAATGTTAGCCTATTGTTTAGACTAAATACCATCTGTCCAGAAATGTGTATCCATTTCAAAATCTATTCAAATATTTTAAACTGTGACATTTCCAGGGACAGGCCCACATCCATTGCATTCTGCGCTAACACCAAGACTTATCAAATCATTTTTTCCAGGTACCTCAGGGGCCTGATGGGGACCTTCAACGAGAGGGCAGAATACCTCATGGATGAACTCACAAAGTTAGCAGATAGCAAAAAAGAAGCAAAGATGCTTTACTTGTTCAACCGTGTGACCTTAGATATCATCACCAAGGTACTCCATCCAAACGTCTCTCCTCCTTGTCATGTGAGACATGTTTCACTGCCTGGTCGCCCATGTTCAACTGCTCACAGATCACATTCTCAGAAAATAGTTTTCCTTCAAAGGACTTTAAAATATCTAAACATTCTACTGATGTTTTATTACTAATATCCAGGTGGCCTTTGGAATGGATTTAGACCTCCATAAAAGCAATGACTCGCCTTTCCCTAGAGCCATTGAGATGTGTCTGAAAGCCATGGTTCATTCCACCCGAGACATGTTTTTTCAGGTACATACTAACTTTTTCAGGTATGGCGTCAATGTGCAAATTTGTTCACACTGGATACTACGTATTACTATTTATTAGACACTTGTATTGCTCTTATAAGCAACAGTGAATTTAAATAGTATGTTATTAAGGAGCAGTAAGGAGTAAGGTATCCTGCACAAGGGATTCTTCAGGTTAGCTGCAGACATTCAGAATCTAACCCAGAAACTTTTTGATGGAAGTTTGAACTTGCTTATGTGATTGAGCATTTAACTCTTCTAGTTAATGCCAAAAAACCGACCGTTCATCAAGGAGGTGAGGGAGGCGTGCCAGCTTCTGCGGACCACAGGAGAGGCCTGGATCTCCAAACGGAGAACCGCCATCCAAAATGGCGAAGATGTACCCAAAGACATCCTCACTCAGATCATCAAATCAGCTGGACACGGTTGGGTTCTAAATACCATGATAAATGCTGTTCATAAACACCAATGCCTTGAAATTAATTGGTTGCAAGATAATAGGAGACAAAGGGAAGTCAATGCAGGAGGAGTACTGTCCTGTGATTGGTCAGCCTGGTGGTGACATCCTGGTGGTGACATCCTTAGCATCCTAGGTCCCTTAAATGTTGACATCAATGACTACAGAATGTACCCAATCAATTGCATTTTGTTTTATTAATGGAATGACTTAAAGGAGAATTCCGGTATTTTGCACTTTGAGCCCCCTTTCTGGGTTGTCTAGGATGAAATAGAGTGGTTGACACCGACCGATCAGACGATTTTGACGATTAGTCCTGTCTTTTCATTCGGTTCTCCATCTCAACAGTAGGGCTAGAACTGAGCGAAAAGACTACAACCAAACGTAAACAGCCCCCCTTTCCGTTTCCGGCCAATGAGCAATGAGTCTTCCAACAGAAATCAATGGTATTTACAAAATGCCAAATAAAACACGACATAAACTGTATTTCCCTACGATTCCCTACGACATTTCTGAAACCAACTACCTTTCAAAGTGAAACACCTAAAGTCTAAGTCCTTGAAAGTACAGTTTGATGGATATTTTGATAGATGGATAGAAGAATAAATACTTTCTTTATTACAGAAGAGGAAATTACTAAAGAAGATGAGGATCTTATGTTGGACAACTTTGTGACCTTCTTCGTCGCGGGTAAGTCTCGATATAAACGCGACTTTATACCTTTATACGTTGTGTAGACATAATTATAGACATCATCTTGATAATGATTGAAAGTCATATTTACCCATTATCAGTCAACATATTCTTTCTGATTAGCATTAATTGTATTGAAACATCACCGCTTTCAGGACAGGAAACTACAGCCAATCAGCTTGCATTCTGCATCATGGAACTAGGAAGAAACCCTGACGTCATGGAAAAGTAAGAGGCAACATGAGAAGCAATGAGCAACTTTAATTCTTTAATGTGGAGATTGACGGGGGACATTCCTGTAACCTGTTATGTTCACCAGAGTGCAGAAAGAGGTGGATGCTGTTCTTGGAATGAAGCTGGAGATTAGCAACGATGATTTGGGAGAGCTGACCTACCTGTCACAGGTACATCCTTTATAAGGATCAAGATGAAGGGCCAAACATTTATTTAAGTGTATTTCTTTACATCTGCATTGCTAAGAGTATTACAGTGTATATATATTCGGCGTATTGTTTTGTAGTTGATATCTTTGTAGTTGTTTTGTAGTTGACACCTCCAAGCCCCAACACCTTTTTCTTGACTTGTTTAAGGACTAAACCCCAAACCTCAGGACTGATTATTGTTTAAACCTTGTTATTTATTTCATTTTTCATTACCTCAGGAACCCTGCACATTGGCACATTTATACTTATAGTCATATTTATTTTTTGATGCACAAGTCACCTACAAACGGACAGTTACCTGTATATAGTATGTTTATCTTATTCTAATAGTTTTTTATTATATTTTATTTCAAATTGGTAAATTTATTTGTATATATACTCTTGTTTCGCACTCTCTTTTCCCACTGTACTGCTGGTCACATGTGAATTTCTCCTAAGGGGGATTAATAACTCTATCTATCTCTATCTCTGTAATTCTTATAACTGTCCTGTACTTCAACGGGGACACACTTATTTCCCATCTTGGATTAAAGAAGCACAAGTCATTCTACCTTATCTTATATATAGGTGCTGAAGGAGACCCTTAGGATGTATGCCACCGCTCCGGGAACCAATCGTGTGTTGCCAGAGGACATGAACATCAGTGGTGTTCACGTACCTGCAGGAATTATATGCTCGGTCAGTTGCTACAGTTTCTCTAGCAATCTAGTCAAATAAGTCTTCTTGAGACTTAACAAGCTTCATAGAAAAATGGTGACAGTACTGTTATTTGAAGTGTATTGTTGTGTATTTTATAGTTTAGCGCTCATGTCTGTGGAAGGATGGAGAAATTCTTCAAGGACCCACTGACGTTTGATCCTGACCGGTTTCATCCAGACGCTCCCAAGTAAGCGGTCTACATTAAAAATAGCATACATTCGTGGATATTTAATGCTTATAGCCTGGGAACAAGAACAATCTACGCACTCATGTTCACGTTCAATACCATACATATTCTTTCTGAAATAAGGTCCCATGGGGGATAGCGGAATGGTTGTGACTTAGGCTCTCTATGGGAGCACCATTGAGGCTTTTTCATAAACAACCATGCTGCCTGCCCTTGAAGTCTCACATGATTGGTTGAAGGTCCATAGCACATTGGTCCGTGCCCGTTGATAACGGCCCTTGGAAATCAAAAATGTAAAAGGTACACAGACTAAAAAACATTTGATTGATCTGGTAAAGTCATGTTCTTGTCATGTTCATGTTCTTTAAGAAGGAAAGAGTGTGTTGCGTATTCACTGCAACCATCTTCCTGTAGGCCTTACTACTGTTACTACCCCTTCGCTCTCGGACCACGCTCCTGTCTGGGACAGAAGTTTGCACAGGTGGGTGACACAGGTAGACACACCAAACACACTAACGATAAGAATCCAGAAACACAAACTGAGCATGTGTATGATATGATTCCAGATGGAGGCTAAGGTGGTGATGGCTAAGCTGCTTCAGAGGTTTGAGTTCAGCCTGGTACCAGGACAGTCCTTTGACATCTTGGACACCCTAACCCTGAGGCCCAAGAGCGGAGTTGTTTGCAACATTAAACACAGGAATCCCAACATGTGAAACTTTTTTTTGCAATGAGCCGGCCTAAGAAGCCGTGGTCTACTAGTGACACAACATGACCAGCAGATGGCGATGATGGACTACTTATGAGTAACCGCACCAGTAAGAATTCATCATGAAGAGGACGTTTCTTTGTCAATGTTCGTTGACGGTGTAGAGGTAAAGGCCTTGCTGCTTAAGGCAACGTGACATTTTCATGTAACATAAAGGTGAGTTTCTCCAAGTTAAACATGTATTTTAGATAAATCTTATTTCATTATTTCTGGATTTGTGTCAAATGCTTATTTCAACAGTTTACATACTTTCTTACAATCAAAAGTCGCTTCTCAAAGTCAGTCAGTAGGGCTGAATGGAACTCACTTGCACCAGCTGATTTTTCCACACAGGGTTCAGACAAATCTTTTGACCTACAGAGGCCCTATCAGTTAATCCATACTCAACCCACTGACACACACACACACACACACACACAAATCAAAAGTTGCATAACGGTGCTGACGCACATAGGAGGGTTGAAGTCTAACTCGCTGCTAATGTAGGACATTACTCAGGGGGTCACAGGCTCGAATCCCTACCAACTATAAGTCCCAGAGTCCCCTCCTTGAGCAATGGTTTACCGTTTTAATCTGCTTAATTTACCGGCATTCTTAACTGTTATCATGAAGGGAAGCGAGAAAAGCTTTCATGGGGTTGCCACTGAGACATTGCTGACTCATTTGAAATAAATCTCAGTTTTGGTTGACATTCACTTCAAAGACGTACTGCAGGGCTACAACGAAACGGCTATACCGTTTTATTATCGTAACAAGATGATCTGCTGCAAACTCGTAAAAAAGCTTTAAAAAATAAGAGAATAATAGATAAGAGATAATGGACAAGGCATAGGTGTTAAGTTAAACATTTTTTATTGCAAACCATTCGTGGTCACATAAATCTGAAAGTTTTACAATTTACAATACATTTAACATAAATTGTTACATATACATATTTTAGGCATACCTTTCATCATCTCTTTGTTCAATATACATTAAAACTAGTACACGTAACTCCAAATATACAAATAAACTTAAATACCCTCAAACTGTGTTAACAGCAATATTACAATGGAATGTCGAGTTCAGATGTTAATGAGACTTTGTTCGGTATCGGGAGGCTTATGGAAGACATTGTGAGGGGGACTCGTTTGGTAAACAAACAAAAAAGATAAACCAAATATAGGGAACACTTTTAGAAACAACACACATACGGTTTTAGGCAACACACACACACACACACACACCGTTCACAGCAGCAGTTCTCTGCCTTACTCTCGCTCTAGCCTAGTGCCATCCAGCTTGGCAATTATCAGTCAACAGTTTGATGTCAGATGAAGAGACAGTGTCTGTGGATCGCATCCCACGCTGTTTAAATCAAATGCTCCAAAGTGAATTGAATAACCAACCCTGGGTACAGACTTTGTGCTACATTGTTCCTTTTCGTAGACCCACCAAACGCAAGATAAATAACCAAACGATCGACCATAACAGGACAATACGGTCAATCGAGGAGTTGGAGACCATGACTGTGTTGACAAAATAAAAATAACACACGATTTCTGCTGGAGAAGAAACATAAAGGCACCTTTTAAGATGAACCCCCACACGTAAGTCCCCCTTAGTAACATTCACCTTTAAATATCTCCATTTGCAATACAATGGAAGAAATAGAAACAATGCAAAGAAACTAAAGCACCACATGCACACTATCTCCATGTTGCTCTGTAAGACTGATCGGCTGGCCCACGGGAGCTGCGCCATGCCGGAGAAATAAACACGCTACGTAGCTACGTAAGATGAAGTTTAGAAACCACGTTAATGGGGCTGGTACACCGAAGTCTTCCTCCTCTGGGAAAGACTTGAACCCCTTAGACGCGTTTGTGCAAATCTCTTGGTTGGTTATGTTATTTTTCTGAGTCTGTCTACTGGTAAGTGCACATGCATGGGATAGTGTTTTTTGTAGTTTCAAGTTGAGCCTCACAGCTATCTGAGCTAATGTGCAAAATGTCCACTAAGAAACGCGCTATGTCGCCGGACATGGGGGTGGGGGGCAGGCTCAAAGGGAGGGATCAGGGTTGGTTTGGCAGGCAGACCCTCCAATGGCGTTTCCTCTCAAACTCTTCCAAGGGGTCGAAGCTCAGAATAGGTAAGGAGGGGGGGGGGGCGGGATTCTCAAAGGATTAAGGGTTTGATATGGTCAACAGTTTCCATCATCCAGATGGGGAATGAGGGGAAGCAAGGTGCGAAGTCTTCTCCTGCACGCTGTGCCCTCCTGTGTCCATGAAGGTACCCCAGCGACTTTATCCGCTGCCTCCCCATGTCTTAAATAGTGTCCGTGGTGTGCACCCTTTCCTCAGTGCCGCGACCCTATAGGTAGGAGTCCATGGACGGGGCGTAGGAGAAGCCCAGGAAGGCCTCGGCAGCGTCTTTGATGCTTGCCGTGACCAGGGCGCTGTCAGGGGAACAGCCGATGGAGTTGGGCACGGGCTCGTCTGTGAACTCTGGGTCGAAGTGCCGCAGGTCATTAGGGCCCGTCTGAAGACCGAGAGAGAGAGAGAGAGAGAGAAGAGAGAAGGGAGTCAGTAAAGCTTAGGTTGTAAACTGTTTGACTATGGAGATATGGAAGACAATGATTGGACAGCAGAGTTTCCGTGGCTCAAAAAAAAAAAAAAAAAAAAACATCAACAACATCCTCCCTGGCCAACTGTTGGGTTTTGGGTAACGTACCACGTTGGGGTTGAAGGGAGGCGTGAGCTTCTTGGCGTTCAGCTCTTCCCAGTTGATGGGGGAGAAGAACATGTGGTTCTTGATCTCAGTCTGGAAGGTGAGCAGAAGAAGAGAGTCAAGTTCACGTCGAGGCACAGTGGCGCAGTTGAAAATACAACGCGATGATGACAAAGGTACTTCCACATCCACATCCAAACATGTGCGCACACACACCAACACACACTTACAAAGTCGTCGGTGCAGCCCAGTCTCTTGGTGCGGTCCTTCTGGAGAAGGCCTTCTAGAATGTGCCGGGCTGCGTTGGAGATGTTGGGCTTCAGCTGCAGCGGCTTGTTGAGGATGTTGTCGTACATCTCCGCTGTGTTGCGGCTGTAGAACGGAGGCTGGTGAGGGACAGAGAACCAACGGGTCAGGATTTGAGGTTTAGATATCCGCTGGCAACGAATAATGTGAACATTTCTTGATCTTTTTTAAAACCACGGACAATCCAAGGGGGACATAGTTAGCATTGTTACGTGCTGTCTCTGTTCGCTGTCCAAATTCGGCGTGCGATCCAAAAGAATCGATCGATATTGATTAACGCGGTAGCATGGGCCCTTGTGTGTCCGCGGATGCCTATGCCCGGTCGAAGGCACATCTAACGCAGCACACGCGATGAGCCACCAGTGTGCAGAGTCGTAACATATACTCACAAGGCCGTAGAGCATCTCGTAGATGACCGCTCCCAAGCACCACCAGTCTACCGTCCGGTCGTACGGCTGCTTGTGCAGCACCTCAGGAGCCAGGTACTGCAGAGATGGAAACAAATCAGAGAACGTTAATGAACGGTTCCACCAGTTCGGCGAATAGTTTGAGCTCCGACCTCGACGTGAAGGCTTAGTTATGGTTCCACGTTGATGCTACACAAGGGGGGGGGGGTTTTGGACCCGTTATGTCCTTGCGGACCCTCCTTGCGTCCACCGCAAGGGGCCTGACGTGCGCCTCCCAAAAATTGTTACCTTGCGTCGAGGCGACGTAGCAGCAAGTGCTGCGATTGGTCCGCTCCGCTGAAACCCGACGCGTCTGCGTGGTCATTGCGTTTGCGTCGACGGGGGAACCATAAACTGAGCCTTGAGTCCCGATTTCCCCCCCTTACCTCGGGTGTGCCGCAGAAGGTGGACGTGGTGCCGTTGAGCTCGATGTTCTCCTTGCACAGGCCGAAGTCGGTGAGGATGATGTGACCCTGCTGGTCCAGCAGGATGTTCTCGGGCTTCAGGTCCCGGTACACGATGTTGAGGGAGTGGAGGTAGCCCAGGGCGCTGGCGATCTCGGCGGCGTAGAAGCGCGCCCGGGGCTCCAAGAAGCATCGCTCCCTCTGCAGGTGGTAGAAGAGCTGGAGGAAACGAAAAGAAAGAGAGATCGAGACAGAGAGTCAGGACCCCCTGCTTCAAGCACTTTGGTTTTTGAATGTGAACAGCGCCCGACACATCCGCCTTGGTTTAAAGGGAAGCCATTAAAGGGGGGGTCCTGAGAGGAGCAGCGGGCTAATGACGGCGCATATCAAAGAGGCGAGCTAATGGTTGGCGTCGGCGGGGTCGCCGGAAAACGAGGGGGAAATGTGTGGGAGAGGAACAGATTAGGAGACAAAGTAGAAAGGGACAGACGGACAGGCAGAGAGACAGACGGGAAGCTGAGTGTCAGGAACTAGATGGGGAGGGGGGGGGAGGGGAAGGAGAAAGTGAGAGAGTAAACTTTGGCAAAAGATAGATGGGAGGAGGTTAAAGGTGGAGGAGATAATAGAGTGTTAGGGAAGGCAATGAAGAGCAGAGAAAAAGAGAGGGAAAAGGCAAGGAAATGTGATTCTTTTGGGGTTTTATCAGCGCCGTCTCTGCCCTGCCAACAATCACAGGAAATTTGCTTTTGCTTTTTAAATACACAGGCTCTGTACAGTGAGGCTAATTCTGTCTTACCCCCCCCCCACCCAATGGTTTCCTGAGAGGCGTTTCCTCTAGAAAAGAAAAGACAGGGACTGACAGCTTTGATTCTGCTTCGCATGACAGGATGTCCGCATGCTCTGTCAACCTTTATGTCTACTACCTCATCTCTAGCTATCTTTCTCTCTCTCTCGCTCTCTCTCTCGCTCTTTCTCTCTCTCTCTCCTATTTAAACACCATATTATCCAAGTGGTCACAAATTGCACCTCGGGGGAGATAAAAAGTGTACCCTACTGTAATCAGTGGCATCTCCCTTTAAAACAACCACGCTGTGTAACTGCCTCAATAATAGCTCGCTTTTAGACCGCAAATGGCCATTCTCATTTGACATGACACCCTTCAGAAGATCTCGAAAGCACCAAGTAAGCTCCGCATTATCTGGTCGCCCCAATGTAATATTACGATTCAAAGTTTGATTGAACACACAAGCCCTCAGCAAGAACAAAATAGTATCTTGAGCAACAAAACACCAAAAGTCATCCACCCAACTCGGCTCTGGGCTGGGGTCTAGCTGTGAGGTTTAGCAGACTGCTGTTATTGCTGTTGTTGTTTTTGTTGTTGTTAAGTGTCGCTGCCGTGCTAGCAATGCTAATGCTAGCAAACGACACAAAAGAAGAAAGAGTGGCAGGGCCTCACCTCTCCCCCGTTGATGTAGTCCAGGACGAAGTAGAGCTTGTCCGCCGTCTGGAAGGAGTAGTGCAGGCCCACGAGGAACGGGTGCTTGACGTTCTTCAGCAGCACATTCCTCTCTGACATGATGTGTTTCTCCTGGGGGGGGGGGGGGGGGGGGGGGGTCAAAAGGTGGAACACGTTAAAAACGAGGTCACGCCGTCGGGGGTCTCGTTCGTTTGACATGCGGCGTCTGGGTTCTCTTTACGCCCGCGCGTGTGTTACGTGCGTGTTAAAAGGCGCTGCGGTCCTCACCTCTTTCTTCTTGAGGATGGCCTTCTTCTGCAGCACTTTGACGGCGTAGAACTGGTCGTCCGAGCGGTGGCGCGCCAGCAGCACCTTGCCGAAGCTGCCCTTGCCGATCACCTTGAGGAAGTGGAAGTCGCTGGGCTTGGCGGTGGGGTTGGAGGACGGGCCCAGGTTGATCTGCTGGGACGGGCTGGGCTGTGGGGGGGGCGGGGATGGGAGGAGAAGGAGAGAAGGGGAAATGGGTCAGAGCCATCGATCCCGTCGCGATCACACCGCCCAGAGTGAGCGCGCAGATGTAAACAAAAAGGCATGGCTCCATCGCAATTTGTTGTGCGCCGGTCTTTCTGTTCACAACAGGGACAGTCGGGCTGAGACCGATGGCGTGCACCGACGGATATGGGAGCACACGGGAGTGTGTGTTGGGTTTACGCAGAGGAGCGGTGCGCGCAAAGCACCGTAGGCAGATGTTCAACTCCTCGAGGGTGACGGAGGTAACTCACCGGAGGGGAAGGGTTGGCGTTCATGAGTTCAGCAGCATCCTGCGGTGGATTCATGTTCAGGATTGACTGAACCTCAGGACTGGGAGAGGAGGAGGAACAGAGAGCATGAAGGGAAAACGGTTAATAACAGTGCATCAACCATGAACACACCATGGACATCACAAGAACAATATACACCGCTATGTTCAATTACTGATGAGAGATACATGAAGATGAGTTGTAATACAGGCTTGTAATGTGCTCAGGCATGTACTGTGTAGAAGAATAGCAATAATGATATGACGATGAGTTACTCACTGCTTGCAGGCGTAGGAATTTGTGGCAATCCTTTGTATGAAGTCGTTCAGGCCCATTCTCCTCTGTTTCATAAAAGCTGCAGAACACACACAAAGAACAAAACGGAAATGGCAATTTAGAAAAATCAAGTTAATTATTAAAATTGACATAATCCTAATTACAAAATAAAATGCCAAAGATTAATTATTACTCATACCAGTAAGCAATGCTACCATCCTTCGCGATTTCGAGTCAGTCAGAGCTGATGTGTCTATGTCTGTTTGTATCGTCATAGTAGAGAATTGTATTTTCCAACGAAAAGAATGATGTGCGTTCTCCAAAACTAAACCTAAACTATCTCGGCATTTTGGCAAGCTTTATATGAGGCCGGAGAGGAGGGACTACACTGTCCCGGCTCTCTCCTCCCCTCTGACGCACTATGACGTTGGTGGGCGTAGTCTCTTCAGGTCAATGACTGGCCCCCGTCCTAACCAATCACCGTGCTTTGCGCTTCTACGCGCCACTGCAACTCATTGACGTTTAGTGTTCTAATGTAACACATAACAACAATCAAGAAAAATCTGTGGTCTACTTTGTATGTAGGCTGTTACTGGAACTTTTCTAAATAGGTTTTCGCCCTATCGCATGGCACAGAATCCCGTTTTATCAATTGGCGAGGCACATACATCTGTTTTACCTTCAACGTAGGCTACTTATAACAACATCGAGCCTACGGATACTCACGAAACTGATTACAGCTTTAAACTCCCCTAAAACCCTACTTTCACGTATGGGCTCGATCAATAATTATAATGTATATTAAAACCCCCTGGTTGTGACATGATCCCCTTCATACACAAACCAGAGATGCAGCGTTCGGGTAGAAAGGGAAAGAGGCCAAGAGAAACAGCGGCTGGTAGTGAGTGGAAAAGTAGGCTACAGCCGCGGGGTTTCCCACGATGAAGGAACGGATACAACAGGGCCGTGCTCGGCCGTGACCGTGGCCACCACCAGGTTTAAAAAGCCATCTCAAACACCGAGATGTGACGGATCAAGTTGATAATCCTGCAAGTGGTTTCGCAGCTGTGGCCGGACAGACTGAAGGACAGACTAACGGACAGACGGTCACGATGGGACATAGTTACGTAACATAGTAGCCTGGGTTAAGTGAAAAAAAGTATGTAATGTTACACTAAAAACCCTGCGGCCTCGTTCACTCTAGTCGGGAAATATAAACATTAATACACACTTAAAATAATTGCATTGCAGTTTTACACAGAATACGCGGACGTCCTGCGCCGTGTATATAGACCCGAACAACTCAAACAGCTGGGACCTGAAACTTCAGTCTTCGAAAAGCGAAGAGAAAAACGACATCACTCGCGAGATGGACATCAGCATTATTGTAGATAGCATATAATGCTAGTGTAACCTTTAAAAAAAAACAAAAAACAATGTTCCCCTTATTGAATTAGGATAGCCTAGATCGATTATCCACACCGTGCATATCCGCTACAATAAATGCCAAGGGTATAAAACAGATGAGTCAAACATAGGCCTGCAACAACTGCAACCAAACAATATGTTTACATACATATTGTATATTAAAACACACCTTTGAGGTCTGAAGAAGTTGCCATCTTAGCGCGTATTTGCCCGATCGCTGCAGGGACTGGTGAGGAGGACTCGAGCCAAGAGCGAGGAACCGCCAACATATAACGGGCCACCTATCTCCCAACACATTTACATAGATAACCACCAGGTCTAAATCCAGCTCCCCAGATCACGGTGTGAACGGGATTGTCCAGAGAACGG
>NC_140289.1:3310461-3315461 GCF_964030765.1 Micromesistius poutassou
TCTCTCTCCATCTCTCTTTACCTCTGTCTCTCTGTCTCGTTATCCTCGCTCTCACAACAGTGTTGTTAGCTTAAATATTGATACGTTGTATGAATTATTCAACTTAAAAGTGGTAAAATTTATCCAATCACCAAAATCCAATTATATTCATATTGGTTTTTCATGGATGCATTTGCAAATTATGATTAAATATTTTGCTACCATGTAAAAGCATAGCATATTAACAGTATATTATGCCCAAATATCAAGGCAAATAGAATGAATGAATGTATAACAGCCTTTCTGAGGGCCCAGAGAGAAACCGACAAAACTATGCAGCGATGCAACAGAATCCATGTGTGTGTGTGTGCCTCAAGATACATGTCGAAATTTCGGGGAAGTTGTGGTTCCTGGCCTTTACGAAGTTTGTGGAAGAAACCTATTACCTGCTGAAGTAAAGGCAATAGTCTGAGTTCCTCAGCGTGAAAGCAGTCTTTATTCATGTGGACAAAATGTCTACTTCTTTATGGATGAACTTGCCTCTGCTGTGTGTTTTCATGGTGCTCTGAAAGTTGACTCATGCACATAGTTGTCAGTCAGTAGATCCTCTTTTAAAAACCTCCATGAACTCTCTTCTTTGTTCTTTGAGCTATTCTTTGTTTCCCCTTAAGGCTACTCGATCGAGGCGGGGTCTTTTGGTGCATTATTTTATATCTTTTATACCGACAAATGTCTTTTAACGTTTTGCAATCATATTCAATGCACTGACGTAAAGTAAGACATAAGTGTGGGGTGAAGGGGGCGTGGCAAGGCACTGGCTGCAGACGAGGGGGCGGGGCAGCCTAATTGCGGGGACTACACAGTGGGGGTGAGCTAAACGAGTGATCAACAATAAATAGAAGAAGAAGAAGAAGAAGAAGAAGAAGAAGAAGAAGAAGGAGAATAGGAAGCAGAAGAAAAAGAAGACGTAGAAGAAGAAGTATCTTTAAATTTAATGCAAACTGGACGAAGCTGCAAGCTCATGTTTTATTTGCTCTGGCATATGCCTCTGGCCCCCTCCCGTTCAGACAGGTTTCCAGCAGACCTGGCCCGGGTCGGGTCAAAGGCTTATCTGACATCGGTCGGGTTTGACACGATGACTGAACAGCACAGACTAAAACATGCAAAACAAACAACCACCTGTGTGCATGTGCCTGCGTCTTCACCTGGCTCACGTTGAATCCCCCTCTAAATAAATACAATATCCTATCCCGGTCCTTAATGAGCATCGTTACCTAACGTTACCTTCTCCATAAAAGGACACGCGGAGCCAACCACCAGCGGCCAGTCAGCCCCATGGTAAACAGCGTGGCATTCCTCCATGTCCAGGAACAATGGGGGGACGGGGGCGACGGTGGACCCCCCTCAGTGGAGTGATGCCGCTGGGATAGGGCAGCCATCTGGAGACCCAAACCCCCGCCACCCAAGGGGGCATAGATACATACTATTTACAGACCAGGTTGGCTCTCTCTCTCTCTCTCTCTCTCTCTCTCTCTCTCTCCCTCTCTTTCTCTCAGTTGCTCCATTGTCTCTGTGGATGATCGGAGCCCGCTGGTATGTCAGTCATTTCCCCCTCTGGTCTGCTGGCGTGATATCACTGCGTCTTCGACCGAGGCCCCGACGACATTGGTCAGCACCATGTTATGTGCATGGACACACACACACACACACACACACACACAGAGACACACACACACTCACACTCACACTGGAGGACAATGGTGTTTTCCGCGGCTCCAACAAGGGCTTTCCATGGATGGACTCTCGTTGTGTTGTCGGGGGCGACGGGCCACTACCCATTTTTCGTCCACTTCCTGTGCAGCCGTCAGCTGCTTCCTGTGCTGGCGCCACACCAAGCCTCACCATCGCCATCGGTGACATCAAACGGGGTGGGGGGGGAGTCCAAAGGCAGGGCATACCCGGGGAGGGAAGGAGGGAGAGGAGGGGGAGGAGGGGGGGGGGGGAGGGTGGGGGAGGAGTGAGGGGGAGGAGGGGGGAGGGGAGGGATGATGGATGAGCATAAGAGCATGGTTTAATTAATGAACATATTGGCTGCTGAGGTGTCGGCGGGGGCCTCAATGTCAATAGGAGGAAGGGGTCCCATTGACAGCCCACAGGATACGTCAGAGCATTCTTCAACAGATTGTTGATAACAAAATCTCTTCTGAAGGCCCGATGGATGCAGCCCGCAGACAAAAGTTTCTTAGACTCTGTTTTTGTAGGGTTGGAAAACCCACAAGGAAAAGTTTCTCTTCTGCTGCAAGGCAGGATTATTATTTTGGAGTGTGTGTGTGTATTTCTGTTTGTGTGTGTGTGTGTGTGTGTGTGTGTGTGTGTGTGTGTGTGTGTGTGTGTGTGTGTCTGTGTGTGTGTGTGTGTGTGTGTGTGTGTGTGTGTGTGTGTGTGTGTGAGTGTGTGTGTGTGTGTGTGTGTGAGAGAGAGAGAGTGTGTGTGTGTGTGTGTGTGTGTGTGTGTGTGTGTGTGTGTGTGTGTGTGTGTGAGAGAGAGAGAGAGAGAGAGTGTGTGTGTGTGTGTGTGTGTGTGTGTGTGTGTGCATGTTCAAAGTGAAATTCTGATTGATTTACTGTCTGCCATACAGCGAGTCGGATGAATGAAACGAGAGTGTGGGGAGATGAGAGAAACTGAAAAAAGATAACTATAAAGACACCCCGAGATCAAGATGCTTAAGGGAGAGAGAGAGAGAGAGAGAGAGAGAGAGAGAGAGAGAGAGAGAGAGAGAGAGAGAGAGAGAGGGGGGGAGAGAGAGGGGGAGAGAGGGGGAGAGAGGGGTAGAGAGGGGTAGAGAGAGAGATAGAGGGAGAGAGGGGGGGAGAGGGGGAGGGAGAGAGGGAGAGAGGGAGAGGGAGTAAGACAGAGAGAGACAAAGAGACAGAGATAGGGGAAAAGGGAGAGCTATATGGAGGGTATAGAGAGATATAGCGAGTAAGAGATATATCTGACAGGGGGACAGCTTTCATAAAGAGCATTGGATATGAGACTGAGTCTGTCTCCTCAGGGGATGGGGCCTGCACACACACACACACACACACACACACACACACACACACATCCCTGCAAGCATACCGGCTATTGAATGAAAATGCATAAGAATGAGATGCTGGGCTACAGACTGAGCTAAATATCAAGGAGGATCAGGATCCTCGCCTCACATGGCCCCTAATGACAATGAAACAAGGCCTACTGTCTTTTTTTTTTTATGTGTGTGTACTGAGTCACCCCAGTGTTGCTGTTGTCAGCTGTGTGAGGGATCATCATGCAGACAACAATACCTGAGCAGATAGACTACAGACTCTCAAACAATGTTGTCCAAAGGTATTTATGGGTCTAGAACTATTTCTGTGTCACATTCAGCTGCCACTGAAATATGGTAAAGAGCCAAGCTTATTTTGGTATTTACAGTTCAAATTAGCAAAGGTTTAAGTGCTAATCATTTCATTTTAAGATTTAATAAGATGTGTGTCTTTTGTCAATTTGGGCTTGAATGATTTGCCCTTTTTATGGCTAGTATCAAATAACACAGTTCTTATATTGCCTTTACACCCAGTGTGCCTCAAAACAGTATTAACGGACCACTGCACTTAAACAAAAACACAATGTAATGTGTCAGGGGATTAAAAAAGTTAAATGATGCAGTAAGCAGAATTTGTTTTTGTGTCCATTTTAAGTTGCTGAAAGTTCAGTGTGTGTGCTCGCGTGCATGCGTGTGTGTGTGTGTGTGTGTGTGTGTGTGTGTGGGTGTGTGTGTGTGTGTGTGTGTGTGTGTTGAAGGTCTAAAAGCTGAACTTCTTTGAGTCACCCTCTCTGGTATTTCCTGTTCATTACGTACCACAGCCAAGAAGCCAGGGGTGAAAAACAGCTGCTCTACACTGCAGGTGTCCCACTGCAGGGAGGGGAGGGGGGGAGGGGGGGGGGCGGGGGGGTTGAATTCCTCAAAAGGCCAATCAGCACGAATGCGGAGAGACTGGTCCTCCCGGGTGACGGGATTCCACCCGGAGGAACAGGCCAATTCCTCCCAGGTTTTTGGTTATTTTGTAAAAGACTTTTTTTAATTTTGGGAATAAATGTGCCTTTTTGGCTTTTGCCCAGCTAAAGCGTGTCCTGTTTTGGTGGGGGGGAGGCAGTTCACTGGAGAAGGCCGGTTGCCGCAGTATGGTATAATGCCACGTTCAAGACAACTCGGAAGTATGAAGTTCGAGATTCCGACTTCCTATCCAATGAAATGTAAATGTTGTGTAAATTAATGTAAATTAACTGTGGATTAACTGTATTTGGAAACATATAGCTGTTCCACATATTGAGATAATCAAAGCGAATTATTAATGGAAAAAAAACAAGCTTTTTATTTATGACAAATTATTTAATTATTTAACATCCCAATAACGTGTGCTTTGTTTGTAATCATAAACGCAGTCTCATATAAAGTTTTGAAGATCCATGGTGGGGCATTTGCATTTACAACTTTGCACGTGCGGCAACAAACATGGACCATAACAAGACGTTCTATTTTAAGAGTCGCGTGTCCACAGCGACGGCTGGACGCGGCGAGGCGCAGGAAGGGGCGGAGGTGTATGAGGATAAGCAGCCATAAAGACGGACTGGCGTGCAGCTATAGAAGAGCGCTGGCGGGAGGCCTTTCATGCGTCGCTGCTTCCCCATTCTCTTTGATCTCGCTGCGGCGCCGCGCTGTTTGGCTGTTTGGCTCTGTGCTGCGCGGGGCACCGCGTCTCACCGAGGTTATTTTGTATCTGTGGAGTCAGGGGCCCCCGGTCTGTTTTGACACGCTCCCCCCCCCCCCCCCCCCGCCCCCCCCGCCCCCCACCCCCCACCTCCTTCCCCCCCCACTTCTCTCAGCGATAGCACAGGCTTCGTGTTCAAACACAACGACAACAACAACAAAAACAACAAAACAAGCCTAATTTGATACCTGCGACTGGAAATGTTTTGACATGCTCCTATGGTGC
>NC_140289.1:3330461-3373760 GCF_964030765.1 Micromesistius poutassou
AGAACGGAATAAGGGGAAAAAAGATGTGCAATTAACTTGAAACTATAAAAGCAAGGCATCTTATGAATCAATTTCAGTATTATTGTCTTTGAATAGGAGCATAAAAAATGTGATCTGGAATAAATGTGATCTATTTTCTAATGTGTTATTCAGTTGTTGAAAGTATGAGTTTCAGTTACAATCCAAAGCCATTCAAATACGACTGACTGGTTTAGAATGCAGTGGCGGTTATATAAGGAATGTTTTATGTTTTAATGGCGACCTGATTTTCTGACAATGTTTGCTCTGAGTTCCATGACCCCCTTTGGTGTTTGTTTGTTTGTGTGTGCTTTTGTGTTTTTGTGTTCATGCCCTACTTTCCACTGACTTTTCCATCTGCATCCATTCACACCTGTTAGCTCGATCTTTAAAAATAACTCCCATGGGGAAAAACTCCCAGCAGCATGTTTGACATTTTTTATTTTTGAAAAACAATTACAATTAAAAAGTGACATTTCCGGAACATTCCAGAAGCATCTTTTTCTTCTTCTACTTCTTCTTCCTCTGTGAGTGTTTTTTTGTGTGTCTGTGTGTCTGAGTGTCTATGTGTGTCTTTGTGTCTATGTGTGTGCGTGCGTGTGTGCGTGCCAGTGTAATAGACAGCAGGGGGTCCGCCCCCAACGCGTGGCAGTTGATGAGTTTTTCAGGCGATGGTAAAAACGTCGACACACCTGTGGGACTAACGGTTCAGCCCAGAGGGGAAGGCCCCCGTACCGTTTCTCTCACAACAATGCAAATGTTAAACCCCTCGCCGTGGCAACCTTTTGAGTCTGTTACCGTTGAGATAATAAGACAACCTGGTACCCCCCCCCATCCCCCCCGCCCCCACAACCACCAGTACCACCACCGGTACCACCACCAGTATCACCACCAGTATCACTACCAGTACCACCACCAGTACCACCACCAGTATCACCACCAGTACCACCAAAGGTTAGCTAAAGTACTAACATCTAACATCTTTTGCTAAATTAGACTCAAAATATGCAAATACCAATCACTATTTGCCCATAGAAAAGGACATCTGGACCTAAAAATAAATAAGGGGTGGCAACGTGGACATTAATGATCAAGACAACAACTCCATGTATTGATTTATATCCACATAAGCCTGCTGCTGTATAATGTAAATTGTTCAATGGGACACACACACACAAACACACACACACACGCACACGCACACGCACACACACACTCACACCTGGCGGCAGCTCTTGTCCTTGAGTTTGTTTAACCTGCTTAAAGCTGGCTATTCTCCCAGGTATTCATCTCAAGGCTTTCATGTCGGCCGATAGAGGGAAAGCCTTGTGATAATATGTCTTCATTATCAGAATTACAGTTAGCAGATCACAGGGGCCAGTGCAGAACTATTGCCCCGGAGCAGGGGAAATAACACTGATCCTTCAGGGGGGTCCATTTTACTATTCACTCTTCGGTTTTTTCCAGAGCAATTACGGTTAGGCATCTTCAACACAGGTGGGCTGCGGACATGGGGAATCGAACACGATTCCTTTTTTCAACAGGGTGTTAAAACTCCCCAACCACTCCACTCAGCTATAGGGCTCAGACTTCTAATCTCTATGAAACTACGTCTGCTCAAACTCTCAACCCTATCAAAAAAAAGCTATCAACCCTTCTCAAGGCTCCATGCAGAGAGAGGAGGTGTATGGAGACACTAAAAATACTAAGAATACAGCTTGAAAAAAAACGATGGGTCTGATTAGAAATGACTCGGGAATGAATGTGTGATGTTGCGTGGACACCCTCCCAGCATCACTGGGTAGCAAACAATCCCCTTGTTCCTTTTCTCATTTCCCACAACGGTGCAATGAAAAAACACTGTGTAGCACCAATGATGAAACACAGGCTCCTGCATCGCGGTGACCCGGCTGTGATGGTCGGCGGCCAACGTGGTTCTGCGTTCCGCTCTTTCCCAGGCACTGCTGGATAAGAACAAGTGGAAGCGATAAGCTTCGTTTGGCCCCACACCCTCCGGCAATGTCCTCATCTGCACGTCACGTAGCAGGGAAGTGCTGGGGAGATCTGGCCTGGATCAGGGGTTGAATGGAACCCACCGTACATCACAAAAGTCAAACATTAAGGATAAATAGAGGAAAGGTGGGAGGAAGGGGAAGGAAATGGGGAGAGGGAGGGAGAGGGAGGGAGAGGGAAATGAGAGACGTTCATTTGTTTAATGACGTGTGTCAGTCTTTTTTTTCTGATCGTGCTTCTACTACGTGCTTCCACGCTTTGGACCGTGCCGGAACCGTCGGGGTAGTGTCCGTTTCAACGCACGCGATCAATCGGACATCTCTTCCTGTGTGTGCGAAAAAGGGGGCTGGTTTGGTCCAGAGAGGTGGCAGTGCACAATTAGTGCTGCCTAGCCAAAACATAGAGGGCGGGACACGCTTTCTGGAGGCCCTGTTGGCGGGACGTGACTGAACACTCACACACGCACTGGATACCATCAGCCAACACGTACACGTACGCCTGTACACTGGAGACGCTGAACAGACACCCACACACACTTGTGTCAAACTAATTAACCAAGGTGCTCAATCATTACCATGAAATGAGGTGCCGAACATTTGAGATTCACCTCAAACGACTTTGAGGTGAACTAACTTCATAACTGCATGTTTATAGAGGAGATGGCTGAGAGATAGAGAGAGAGAGAGAGAGAGAGAGAGAGAGAGAGAGAGAGAGAGAGAGAGAGAGAGAGAGAGAGAGAGAGAGAGAGAGAGAGAGATAACAGCAGAAATACATCAGGAAAGAGAGTGAACGCAAGATTCAACATGAATCTAAACTACTTCGCACTCTGTTGCAATGCAAAGTCTTCCTCTGCACCTCACAAGGATTTGTATCACTCAACCCTTTCCAATAGATGTTTCACTTGGCACATCAACCTGTAGGCCTGCATGTCGCGTATTGTCAACAACAAATAACAAATTAATGCCGTACAACATTAATCCAGTACAAACTATGCCATAGGAAGTTGATCAGGATGCCGGAGATTCCTCTTAAGATGGTGACATTATTTATTTGTCTCTGAGACATTGCAAGCCTACTACTACTCCATGGGAATCGTGTGTTGATCATCAGGACAACAATCACGGCAGCATGTTGTTTGGACTGTTGAAGCGTATGTTTCTTATTAGCTCACAAGTTTCACAAACAAAGTGGAGCGTTTGAAGAGTGGACAGTGACCAAAGGTCAGAATAAGAGGGTGGATAACTGTTGAGCACAAGAAATGGAAATCTGATGGAACAAGCACACACATGTTTTGACTGAGATAGCTATCTAGTGCTGTTATGCCGTTCGACATTCCGTAAGGTGGAACATTGGTTTAAAGAATCAAAAGTACACTTAAGTACATCTTTTATAATTTGTGGTTTTATTGAATAAGAGTTTGAGATGATAAACAAATAGGTCAGCTGATCAGCGTAACACCTTTTTTTGTTATCATCAAGTTTCACTGCGCCATTAAACACACACACACACACACACACACACACACACACACACACACACACACACACACAATCTCGCTCAGTGTTTGACACAGATGGTCTTCACCTCGGTGAAGAAGTGGTACGAGTCCCTCCCGCCCTCCCGGCCCATCCCGGAGCTCTTCATCCCGCCGAAGGGCAGGTTCAGGTCCCGGATCAGCCAGCAGTTGGTCCACACCAGCCCCGCCTGGATCCGCCCCGCCACCCGGTGCACCCGCCCCACGTCCCGGGACCACACCACCGCGCCCAGCCCGAAGCGCACGCCGTTGCCCCTGGCGACCGCCTCCTCCTCCGTGTCGAAGGGGCTGACGCAGGTCACGGGCCCGAAGATCTCCTCCTGCATGACCCTGGAGGTGTCGGCCACGCCCGTGATGACGGTGGCGGGCAGGAAGTAGCCGCCGGCGTGCCGCGCCGGCAGCTCCATCTGGTCCACGCCTTCGCCGCAGTGGACCGTGGCGCCCTCGGACCTGGCCAGAGCCACGAAGCTACGCACCTGGAGGGGGGGGGGGGGGGGGGTGGGATAACGCAGGTCACAGCGGGACATGACAATACAATGCATAGGGTGGTTTAAAGCAGGGGTGTCCAACCTGTGGTATGAGACCCACCGGTGGTACGCCAGGGTACTGCATGGGGTATGTAGGATTTAATGCTTAAAATAGACAAATTAAACAAATAATAAAGTTACTTTTAAATATATCTCTTATAAATATAGTTCGGCACATATAGTATTATGGCTTGATTGTATGTCAAAAACAGTGTTGCTTTGTTAATTCCATCATGTTATGAATGTATTCCATTGTAGTGTATTGTGTTTTGTGCTTTCCACGGTTTCCCACTGGCCGTGGCCGTCTTGCAGTAATAATAATGTACAAAGGGGGCATTGACCTGCATGTGTCTTCATCAGTTTTTTTACCTTTTGCCGGAAAAAGGTCTTGATGACAATTTAGTCACACCTAAAGTCAAAGGCTGGGAACCACTGTTTTGAGGAGCCTGAGGGCCAAAACCTCCCCAGGGTAAGACCAGGATCCAAACTGTGCTTCCATTCCTGACAACCCTGTATCCAACCTCCCACTTGTAGAAAACTCTAATTTACATTTTAGTCATTTAGCAGACGCTTTTGTCCAAAGCTTCTCACAGACGAGGCTGAGATTAAGTGATGCATATAATCAACCTTGGAATAACCCCAAAAAAAAAACAGTGTTAAGCGATGCTTTCACATTCCTAAAAAACTGTTGGACAGAGAAGTTCACGCAATTTTAATTGCATTGTGAGATCAGAAGACCCCAATGTAGAGTACATCTGAGGCTAAAGGCCAATGTGTTCTTTATCAATTGCTTTTGGTAAAGGGTCCGCTAACTGACCCAACGCCGTGTGATGAATGAAACTGTGTTACTGAAATCCTCCACGGTGTGATTCATGACTCCCCTAATAGTGATGGATCACACCTGTCAACGCGCGCACACTGGTTACTGTGACGGGGGTGGGGGGATTCTGATTGGCTGTAATGATATTGTGTGACCACCTTCTCCAGGTGTTCTTTGCTGATGAGGGCGCCGTTGTGACTGCCGGGATCCGATGGCGCTCCCGTCTTCCATTTTCTGGCCGCCGCCACGAATTTCTCCAGGAACTCCGGGTAGATACTCCGCTCCACGTAGATCCTGCTGGTACACAGGCAGATCTCCCCCTGGGAGGGAGGAATAACAGGTGATAGAAAGCAAAGAAAGGGAAAAAGAAGGGGGGGGGGGGGAATTGGTGGAGGTTACAAGAGGACAAGTGTTGGTTGTGACAAAACATGAGCTATGGGCTCCCTCTTGTGGTGATCGTAGTGAACAGCAAATCAATTCAGGCAAGATAAACCTGATTAATGGCTAATTTTAGGCTAAATTTATGCAAAAAATACAATGCAATTAACTAGTACAATCCGATTATTCATTTGAATTTGTATTTTATACACAATATACTTTAGGTTTTACTATACAGTGTTTAAACAACAACAACTGGGCCTACATTTCAATGGAGAGTGCACCGATTGGCTGAGCCTGGTCTCGGCCCTCACCTGATTGGAGAAGCTGGAGCGAACAGTGGTGGCAACACACTGATCCAGGTCCGCGTCGGCGAAGATCAGCGCTGGGTTTTTACCCCCCAACTCCAACGACAGCTTCTTACAGTACGGGGCGCTCCGCTCCGTGATTCGCTGCGCTGTTGCCGTGGAGCCGGTGAACGACACCAATGGGACGTCGGGGTGGCCCACGAGGGTGTCGCCGGCCTTGGGCCCGGTGCCGAACACAATGTTGATGACTCCTGGGGGAACCCCTGCAGCACACAGCAGCAGGGCATAGGGAGCGCAACAGAGACACGTTTACAATACAAGCGTTACTTTCAACAAATTAAGAATATAAACATAATTACATATAATTACATATATATAACACCTAAACTATGAGCAAAAGAATATAACCAACTGAGGCTGGGTGTGAGGAAAGAGCTCTGGGTTTGATATTATATTTTAAGTAACAGTGGGATGTTGTCCCCTTATTGACCCTTGATTGATTGATTTTTGACCCTTTAATTTGAGTGTAATTTGTAACTGCCATAGCCATTCGTCAGCTATGAGTGAGTGAAACCCTCTATGAAAATATATGTCTTGGCTGACTGCTCCTGCCTCTGGCAATTTGGATTTTAGATCGATCCCAGCTCATTTCTGACCAATCTGGGCATCCTTTCCTTGATTGGTACAGGAATCCATTTTCCAGGTACGTGAAATTATTTGATTTGATTTGATTTAATTCTGGATCGAAATTATTTGATTTGATTTGATTTAATTCTGGATCAAGACAATAAAAACAGGAATCCAAAGGATGACATGCAAAAGTACAATACTTATTTCCAGCAAGGTCCTTGGTGTTACACACACAAATGGAGCAATTCTAAATGGCTGAGAAACGTAGGGGGGAAGGGGAATTTATTTCAGGTTGTTTATTTTTAAAATCTTGCACTCTTCTGCTCTCTCTCTCTCTCTCTCTCTTTCATTATTATAAATTACTCTCAGTTATTTCCTGCAGCAGCTTTAATTGTTTAACAGGGTGCATAGCATCGCTGTGACCCTACCTGCTTCCTGCATTAACTTGCACATCATCCAAGCCGTGACAGAGGTCATCTCACTAGGCTTGGCTACCACAGTGTTGCCCGCGGCAACAGCAGGGGCAATCTTCCAGGTGAGCAGGTAAAGGGGGAGATTCCATGGGCTGATGAGGCCAGCTATGCACACAGACACACAATATTCACATATTTACATATATTAAAAAAAAATCATGGCACACAAAATACAAAAGAAGAACAGAAATATAGAATTACTTAATAATTCATCACGCACACACACACACACACACACACATACATACAAACACCAACAAACAGACAGATGGACAAACAGACCGAGAGAAATATGAGAAAGATGAGGAAGAGAGAGAGAGAGAGAGAGAGAGAGAGAGAGAGAGAGAGAGAGAGAGAGAGAGAGAGAGAGAGAGATAGAAAACACTAAACTAACATACGCACGCACGCACGCACGCACGCACGCACACACACACACACGCACACACACACACATCTCACCGACTCCCACGGGGCTGCGGACGGTGTAGTTCAGGCAGCCCATGTGGTCCATCTGGGTGGAGTCGTTGGTGTGGTGGAGCACGGACGAGGCGAAGAAGCGGAAGTTGTGGACCGACCGGGGGATGTCCACCGTGCGGGCGAACGCCAACGTCTTGCCTGGAACCAGAGCACCACAGAGAGAAAGACGCAGTGAAATACCTGCATGCGTTCTGCACCGGTAGGGGATAGGACGTCACTTCAACGCCCAGGATATGGAGCAAAGACTTGTGGAAAGTAAAAAGTACAGTAAAACATGCTGGTGGTAGGCCTCTATAATTAATCACATGGTTAAACAAGTTTACCAATCTGAAATAAATAGCCTAGTGTTGAAATATGCCGTTTTAAATATGTTGCATGATATTTGTTAACTTTCAACAATATCCAGGCTGTGCCGAATGGATGAACTGGACTTTATCTGCAAAGAAAAGTGCAATTACAGTGATTGAATGCTTTAGAATGCCGTCTCCAATCCAACCAGAGAACAGTGCCTGTCAAATAGATTGGATTTGACCCTCAAATGACTGAATGCAAGCTTGTGTGTACTTTTTAATCACAGCGACTCTATCAATGATTATAACATCAGTCATTTAAATATTCAAAGGGTGGATGTCTGAAGGACTCTATCTATTTGTTGACTACTGACAACACAAAAGACAACACACCAAGAAACACACAGACCTTGATCTATGGACTCGGCCTGAGCAAACTCGTCAAGGTTGGCTTCGATTAGGTCAGCCAGCTTGTTGAGAACCTGAGCCCGTTGCTCTGGGCTACGGCTTGACCAATCAGGAAAGGCCTCTTTGGCCGCTGCCACTGCTGCATTCACCTGTATTTTTTTGGAGAGTTAACAGAAGTATTGTTATAAAATGTCCAACATGGTGTATGGTTCTTTGTAGTTTCTAGTTTCTAGTTTCTAGTTTCTACACATGAGGTCAGTTCGTAAAAAATAACTCTTGATTGCTGGGACTACCGTAGTGTAATGATTTGATTACTTTGCTGCGGTTTCATTGATTGTAATTACACCTCTATATGTGTCTTTCAGACCTGTAATAAAAAACGAAATTAAGGCTTAATGTGAACATTGCAACCATTTCTCTCAACTGGCTTGGATAACTGGCTCTGCACTGACCTACGTTCAGTAGTTTAATGATTAGCTTCAAGGCAAAGAGCAAAGGTGCCTTTTGTTTAAACTATGGCATAATGAAGAATAAAATAAGCTACCGCACAAATTTATATCAATGTTAACGATCATATAATGTGTAAACTATTCTACAGATATATGAAACATAAGTTATGAACAAAGGAAAAAATCCAGAAGCATTGTTGCCTTCAACATGCAACGATGTCGGCAATGAATGCAATGTTGCAAGGGTAAACAACAACACATGTATTGTTTAATTAGTGCGGCATACTCACCTCATCCTGCCCGCTGTCTGGCACGCTGCAGTACACCTGGCCGGTTGATGGGTTGTAGGAGTCAATGAGATCCCGACAAGCGACAAATTTTCCTCCGATGTAATTTTCTAAAACCAAGTGGGTCTGGTGGTCGGGTGATGTCGGCATCGTGGTGATAAACTACAGCGTAATAAACCACAAACAGTCATAAGACAAGAAACAGAACAATATCCTGCTCTAACTGAAAGTTCCCTAAGCAGTGAAACTGTTGGGGCAATACACCCCTCCCACTTTGAAGTCAGAGAGTCAGCCTGCCTCTGAGCTGAAGAATGTATTGACAATGAATAAACTTAATCTCAAAGGGCAGGATTTGAGCAATAAAAAATATAGGCCTGTATAAATATCAGGTTTTTTCTCACAAGTAAACCTTTTATCTCATTAAACCTCAACGTTAAATTGAACGGATCAGCTATTCTGTTATGATTATTAACCAAAGAAAGGTTTGAGGCTGTGATTGGCTACCTGGGATCCCAGAACACACATCCCACAGTGGGGGAAGGTGAAACAACAGAGACCACATGGTTAACCAAGATCACCCTTATTAAAGAATAATGACCCCCCCACAGTAAACACACAGTTGTTTGGGTCGAAACATAGCGCTCTGAGGTGATGGGCTGCTGTGATGTCCTCCCTCACCAGTTTATGTTTCCTTTTCAGGTGAATCCTCAAGTTGCGCTTTTTCAGGGTTAACCCACAGTGACGACATGTCACTGTAGCTCTCTTGCTCTGAGGTGGTGGCTGCACGGGGCATTTAGGAGGAAGAGAGAGGGGGGAGGTTGGTGCCGGTGCTGGTGATGGTGTTGGAGACACTGCTGAAATGTGTTGTTGTGTACCTGTGGAAGAAGTGGGACATGTTATCATAATTGTTGTTGTTCAGGATTGTTTAGTGCCGTCCATATTTATTGAAAGCCTAAAAAGGGGTCCCATTAGATACATATATCCTCTGAAGTTGTGTATAACCTATGACAGTATGTACACTGTGCTTCTAATAATATAACTACTACTAATACTACTACTTGCAATTGCAGAGGGGTCTTGCAAAGCCTGAAGAAAACGTGATGTGTCAATCAAAGATAATTTAGATTAAAGTTTCCCTTTGCCCTTTTCACAGTAGCCATATGAGTTCATAAATAACAGCACAGGTGCTACAAATGACATGATATTAATTATTTATACTGGTTATTGTGAAGTTAGGTCTATTGGATGGCTAAGAGATGTGAGAGAGAGAGAGAGAGAGAGAGAGAGAGAGAGAGAGAGAGATGTGTGTGACGGATAGATGAGCAACGTTGGCTATAGTCCACTGGGTAGGCTGGGTAGACTAATCTATCCAGCACACATCTAGGTGGACACGCTCATTTTCTGCCCCTCATGATGTCATAAGGGGCAGATTTCCAAAATGGCTTGTAATGGCTAATCACACCTAGGGATGTCACGATACCAAATATTTAGAAGTCGGTACCAATACCAGTGAAAATCCACGATTCTCGATACCATTTCGATACCACGGCAAAAAACTAAAATAAAACAATAAATCCCATGTACTTTGTCACGATACCAGAAATTTAGTAGTCAATACCAATACCAGTGAAATTCCACGATTCTCGATACCCAATTCGATACCACGGTCAAAAACAAAACAATAAATCCCATGTACTTTATTTATTAAAAACATTTAAACATTCCAAAAAACAGTGGCACTGGCATGTAGCCTTCAAGTAATGAATAAAAATAAACCACTATTAACATTACAAAAAAAGAACAGTGGCATGTAGCGTTCAAGTAATAATAATTAAAAATAATAATAATACGCGCTGAAAGCAGGCAGTCATGCAGCTATGCGACTGGCGTTTACACTTGCGTGCATGGCGGGGTTTAAAACATAACTTCCAACCTAATATTAAGTAATATAACGCAGGTGCGCAAGGCAGCCACAGGAGACGCCAACATTGTTTTCAACTGCTCGGTACCGCGCCGTATTAATTAACCAAGTTTTGAAAAGAAAAAGTATTTGAAGCGAATAAGCAACGCTGTTTTTGATTTGTTTATTTGGTTTTGAACGAATAATTTTGGATGCATGCATCGGCTTTGAGTTGGTTTGTTTACTTTGAAATTGCATACGCTCGCAACACACACGCACACGCGCACACGCACGCACACATTCACCGCCGCACCTACTACAACCTGCCGATCTTCAATCAAAACAACATCATGTAAGTGATGCCGGACGCAGTCGTACCATGCGTGTTTAGAAGCGCAACATTGAAACGGGTCCCGTCTGAAACAGTCGCGCGGCGCAGCGTTCCAAACGCAAAGTACTTCCAGACGCGACTCTTGTTATTCTTTTTATCGACGAGTCGAGGCGGAGCCGTCGCACTCGCTGCAGCTGCCGTCTTCCATGTTCCCGTGTAGGTGTATATGCTGCCCACGTGACGTCCAGAGGAATTGCGTCCTCGGTACCTACGGTACCTACGGTACTAAGAAAAACGAGTACCGTCACGTTTTTTGAATTTTGGTATCGACTTGGTACCGAAGTATCGGTTCTCGTGACATCCCTAATCACACCACACCTGGTGGCATGTCATGGGACCTTTAAATGTATCTCAAAAAGTGTAAATCACAGATTCATGAGAAGAAATAGCCCAAACATTTGCATAAGGACCGATGCATCAACATTTGAATTGGTTCTACTCAAATTAGGGCCTGGAATAATAATTATTATATTTATAATAATTATATGATCTCACCTGAAGCATCACTTCCAGAAACGGAAGGAAAAGGAGAAGCAGAAGGTGACGGAAGTGCTCTTGTAGTGGGGATGCATTGGGATAAATGTAGTTTACACTGGTTTTTACGTATGATTGTCTGACTGCAGTACAGGCAGTGAAAGTGTGCAGCTGTTCTGCACTGACGATTACACTTGCATATGAAGTAACCTGTGAAGCACAGACATATATTCAAAGTCTTTTAGTGGGAGCACAATTTCCAGTAAATTGTTGTTGTTATTGTTCAATTTATGTTATATTGAAATTAAAGAAAAGAAGTCCAACAATTATTGTCATACCTTTATGCTTCACTGCCTGTTTGAGGTGGTTGTTCATATGATTTTTGAAATTAAACTGCACATCGCTACTGTAGCTGCAGCAGGGACATGAGTAAATACCACCCATACAGAATGGTTCAGGGTCAGGATTGTTCTTTAAGTGTGATGGATGCTGTGAATCAAAACAAATCACATTAACCGCGTTTCAATGGGAACAAAATTACATATACGTACATCAGATAATATGTAAATTATTAAAAGGGCAATGGGAAACAAACTCAACACAACTGTAGATGACTAACGATTGTCCAGGAGCCAGGGGGACTGAACGTGGTATTGTTTGTTAGTCTTTTTTTCTACCTGAACGTATAGATTCGGGATAGCTACTCAAGGTTTAGAAAGGTGCCTGGTAATATCTCTTGGGCAACATAGTTTTTTTAAGGCTTAATCCACTAATGTCCTTTACATTCTATGGCAAGATACTACAGGAGAAAACTTCTCCAGCCTTTTATTCACATCAATACAATATTTGTTTGTATTGCACATTTTTTTAATTGTATGTTTGCATAAGCAAATGAGGAATTAAGTAAGTACTTAACTATGCACTAATTTGCATGCATGCATTTCAGGGAAAGAAATCTGAACACAGTATGCAGGTATATAATAATGAGGGTGGGACATGTCAAAACCATGTTGGCTCTCATCCTGAGGGTATATGCTTTCAGGAAATATATGGAATTGTTATTATTATTATTATTATTATTATTATTATAACTCAAACATCAATTTGACCCGGAAGTAATTGTACGGTAGCCCAATAACATTGGTGTCCGCGCATGCGCGACTCATATCTACGGTAGACTCAAATTCGGCAGCAACATTAAACGTTGTCCTGGATTTTGGCACAAGGGATTATAACATCTGATCCTGTGTATTAATGAAATTGCATTAACTTGACATCACGTGGCTCAGTATATGTAGTTAACTACCAATCAGAAACACATTTCACAAACAAGTAATTTTTGTGACTTGCCTGCATAATTATTCTTGTCTTTTTGTCCTCTTCTGCGGCTAGCGTAGTCATTTTAGCAAAGTAGTCGAGAAGAGATTGAAACTTCCCCACTCCAATGGATTAAAACCACGCTTTGCCTGTGGACGGGAGTGTGTATCGTAGCAGTTGGATGTGGATGTCCACGTCCTACAGGCTGCAGCCAGACCCTACTCATATTTCGTGCGATCTGATTGGCTTTTTCTTTTTTTCAAATTTTTTTCGCGTGATTTGATTGGCTAATTGTCTTAAACTTTTTTTTGGAGCTATCTGACATTTGTAGAGAATAATAAAGAAAGAAAGAACAAAGCCTAAGAATACCAATAGTTGAGCACAGCTTGCAGCACTCAACTCATATATCACTTCAGTCAGTCCAGCGTCTCCTCGTGTAGGTCACGCAAGCTGCCACCAGGGGCCAGTGTTGTATAACCAATAAACTGTGTGTGCGTGTGCGTGTGTGTGTGTGTGGGAGCGGGGGGGGGGGGGTCCAAATGCCGATGATATGTTCCAAATGCCGAGCACTTGTATGGCTGTCTACTGAATGCCCATATCTCTATAAGGTGACCAGATTTCTGAGACAAAATCAGGGGTTTTTGGGTTCAGCGGTGTAAAAACCTGGGGCCCTAAACTGGTCACCCTACTATACAGGTGTTCTACATTGATGAGGAGGCTGTGGCCAAAGCTGTACAGAAGAGGCCCAAACAACTCCTGGTGGTTCCTTCAACGATCCGTCTGCATCAGTTGATCACCCTCAACACCAGTCATCTATGGAGACGTCAGCGCTCTCTCACACAACTCGATTCTTGAGTGATTCTCGAGTGTCACTGTCGAGGTGAGTGAGACACATGCAAGATATACCATGCATGCACCAAGTAGGGAGAAATCGCTTTTTCTGGCCAAATCTTGAGGAAGCTTTGTGGTATCACTATGATGATTTCCTCCGAATCCCCCCACCACTACTGAGGCATCAGTGGTGGTGGATTTCAACAAGAGATGCCCATGATGCACTCTGAGATACAAGGCCTATATGTGTGTAACAGTCACACCAAACCTCATACATAAATCACACACTAGTGAAAGTATTTGTGTATTTTTAAGCAAGTTAGCTTTAATAATACATGAATGTATTAATTGTGTTCATCTACAGTCCATATATGATCTCCCTACTCTCTTTTTGTTGGGGTCTTAGTATATGGTTCATACCCAAAACCTCAGCCTGTGTATTTATAAGTAAAACCAACACAAATAAACCATTTTCCAATGTGAAATCTCATGGTGTTCCTGCCTGCACAAATGTCCTGCAGCACATGCTGACATTTGGCTGATTTGAATGTGAAATATATCAATCCAAACGGGGTAGGATGATGATATGCTGCTTTGGATATGAATAAGTTACAATCTGCATAGGCTGGCTTGTACACAGGATTCACTGTGATGTGACTTCCTGTTTCTATCTATACGTAACACAGGCCTTTTTAGACGCACACACGCAAGAGATTTTATTCACACACACACACACACACACACACACACCCCCCCCCCACACACACACACACACACATATATATACACACACTCACACACATACAATCAAACACAGACACACATATCTACACCCACACACCACACATCTACAAACACACACACACACACGCATATACAAACACACATATACACACACATACAATCAAACACACACACACACACACACACACATACAATCAAACACACACAGACAAACATGTATGCATTCGCCAGTTGGACAGAGCCAAAGCCCTCTGTTATTACATATTCATAAATCCAAAGGTCGCAACAGGAATGAATCCAAAAGCGATGGTGAGTCTAAGTCACCGGTTGCAAATATGACAGGTTTATTAGAAAACAAGATTGCTTTCATTTGTCAGAATTAATGTGACACATTTTGGTTAAACGGAAACTGACACTTTCTCTGCAATGCATCGTAAAAAGCTGGAACATCAGAGAAAATGAAAACATGTGACTCAGAATGTAACCCATTCCCGCAGGTAGGCCTGCAACATTATTCAGGTTGTATGTTACTTGCGGTTGAACCATGCAGTGATTGTAAGTGTAAAAGAAACAGCAGTTCACTCAGCTCACTTCATGTGGGGTAGACTATAGTTAAAGATGATGTGATGATTAGTAATTATTTTTCAGTTAGAAAAGCATATGGTTGCAAATGTGTACGTTTAGGATACGAGTGATGAGGTAGACAGGTTCACATGCATATGTTTAATTGTATTTGTTTGTTATATTCAAAGATAAAGCTATCTGTATCAGGGTTATATGTATCAGAATAGAGAGTGTGGCTACAGGTGTGGTTGGAATAATTAATTGAATCGAACTGTCCCAACATTTACCTTCCAATTTGTGACTTAGTCAGTACTCACTCAAACGGCTGTACGGCTTACAACCAACAAAAGAACGAAACATAAGGAGATGTTAAGCCACAGTCGTTTTTTAAGAGTTTTTTCTCTCACACAAAGGGTTGTGTGGCCTTATCATCCTTCCTTTTCCACTAAGGCTCTTTCCTCTTCAGTTCCGCAGTGCCAATATCAAACACACGCCTATTTTCATTTTCTTGGTTTTTGGCAAAGGCAATGTACCAAGTGAGGATTCCACACTCTCGGGTATGTAGTACACAGCGTTTCTCACTAGCCTGCTAGTCACTAGTCACTCTCCTACGAGTGGACAGACTCCTCACAGTGCAACACGCAGGTTTCTGTCCCGTCACGCGTTAATGGTGACCATCATGTGATTGACAGAGCGTCTGCTAAATGCCCTGAATGTAAATGTCAATGTCAATGTAAACTGAAAGTAAAGGTTTTTATTGTTATCAGAGGGAGATTTGGGAAAGACAAGTGGATAATGTGTGCTTATTTTTTCTTTGCTCCAATTAAAGGTGCTGTTGACACGTTTTGAATAGTTTTCCATTTCAGATGACCTGATTGGTCAGAAATGAGCAGGGAGCAGTCCAAAATCTAAATTGTCTCATACAGAGGCAGGCACAGTCAACTCCAAACATATATTCTCACAGCGCACTTCATTCACTAATAGCGGTCAAATGGCAATGCCTTTTATTCTTTACAAATGACACTCAAATAATAGCTGTTACAAGACCTTTAAACCTTTTTTACCATTACGTTTACTATGGGCAGGATGGTATCGTGGGCTAATTAGTTCAAATCACAGGTAAAAGGTCACAGGTTCGATCCCCAAAGGCTCAAGGGTAAATGGTAAATGGTCCTCATTTATATAGCGCTTTTATCCAAAGCACTTTATAGTGTTGACTGACATTCACCCATTCAGAGACAGAGAGAAAGAGATACGATGACTTGACAGTTATCAAGGCAGAGAGGAACGAAGGGCTGGACCAAAGCAAACTAGTCTGTATGAACTGCCAATTGCCCAAAGGCCCAGTGCTTTGTTTGAAGTCCTGATGGCATAAGAGGTGTGCTGGCTGGTGTGAGTTGTATCACCCGAGTTTGTGAGTACATGGTACAAGCATGAACAGGAAGTAGGTGACAGCAGGGGAATGGGAAGCTTATTCTCTGGCTCCTTCTGTTGACAAACTGCTTGGGCAGGGAGACAGGAAGGCGTGGTCCACTGCAGTTGGACCTTAACTAAGGCATGAGGAACGTGAGGGGCCGAAGACTCCCCCTCTGGGTGTGACTAGAGGTCTGAACAAACAGACTGAAAGATTTACCCCGGACCAACGACCCAACAAGGGATGAGTCGCTCCCTAAACGAGGGAAAGATGAAAATAAATGATATGATATCTGGGTCAAACTGAACTCATGAAAGCCTTTAAAAGACCCAACTTGTTTTTCTAGAATTTTTAGCACTATTAAATAAAATGCAATGCCCCTTGCAATGCAGATGCACTTGTCATTCGTGTAATACCATTTTAAAAATGTATGTAATTGTACTTGGCAATTATGCCCCCATAGAATAGCATCTAGAGAGCAAAATAAATTATTAAAACTCAAAAGCATCAACATCAGTGGAATGTTTGCTTGGTCTCTCTGTACCAGTTCATATGGAGCCAACTGAGCTTCAGAAAGGAGAAACTTGTTCTTTAATGCCCCAGAGAATCCTGAAGATTTTTCCATCGCTCCCATTTCTCCTCTTGCTGACGGCTTCCACTGTGATGCTTCTCTGTGCATTGATTTGTGATTTTTGAGCATGTTTGTGTGCGTGTGAGAAAATAACTAGACTAACTGTGTGTGTGTGTGTGTGTGTGTGTGTGTGTGTGTGTGTGTGTGTGTGTGTGTGTTTGTGTACGTGTATGTGTATGTGTATGTGTATGTGTGTTTCACGAGACAGCTGCACCAGATGGGTGAAAATGTAGGGTAGGGTTGCAAAGTGCCACGGGTGTTTAACAGCCTAAAGTTACTGGGTTTGATTCCCAATGTCCACGGCTTACCAGTCGGCATCCAAAGCGCCTGCTTTCTTGTGGCTCATGGGCTGAGGTGGGCTGGCTCAAGGGCTGAGGTGATACTCAAAAGGCTGTGAGAATGCAGACAATCCCTGCCATTTAGCTTAGGATTGTGTTTGTTATCCCGTGAGTGTGACAATTATGTCAGTGTCGGTGTGTGCCTGCTCATTTGTGTGTATCTAAAACAGTCCTTTGTGTATATGCAAAAAAATCGGAAGCAGGCATACAACCATGTGTCACACATAAGCATCATTAACTGATATCAATACAGGCACTCATTTGCACTCACTTTAATATTATTACCTTTGCATCGGTTGTTGTTTTGTCTGTACTGCTGTGTTTGACAGTCAGGGGGGAAAAATGATCCCTTTGATCGCACCAGAAGCATGAAGAAACAGATTACGTTTCTCTGTGTGGCTGACAAACCATGGCATTCACAGGTTGGCACGGCCCTACAGCATATCTCATATTCACACATAAAGAGTGGGGGAGGCTATATACATATTTGTAAGAAAATGAGAAAAAGAGCATAATAAGACCAAATTTTTCTCTTTCATTTCTTAAAAAATGAATGAAAGAATGCAGCCCGACCGTGGGCATTTACAGCGTAACTTCAAGTACAATGTGTTGGTGAAGGAGCGTAAAGCAGGGCCTCTCTGACATGCACTTCTGGAAGGGCTTATGAGCATGGATTTGGGCTGGGAAAGACTGATATCGTATTTATACATGGTTTATTTTTCAGTGGAAATGCTGAGTGGAATGAAATACTGTTCAAACAGAATGTGTAATACAGACAAAAGACCCAAGAATGTATTTACATGAGAGTTAGGTTACATTAGGTTTGCTCTCCAGATGTTGTGGTCCAAATCGTTGGGGTGTCCGGTTCGGTGCTGTTATTCTCACTCAGTATGTTCGGCAGTTGGCTTGTGTCATTGCCATGTGCAAGATCATATTAGTTATTGTGTTTTATAAAACGGATGGTCCGGCTACTGGATTTTGATTGGTTCAAAGTCAATTTTAGATTTTTTAGAAAGATTAGCCTGTATTCTAGCCTGTGTTGGTGAGCAACATTTTGCGTCTCGACAAACTATATTAAATGGCGGTAGAATGATGATTGGTTTTCATTAAATAATCGCATTTTATGTTGTTGTGTGTTCATTTTGTGAAACACTACTTGGTAGTCTAAAGTAACCTTTTTTCGGGGTAACTGATTAACAAAAGCATCACGTCGTGCCTAACAACAACCCCCAGCTGTTCTGAAATCACTGTAAACTACGGCCTCTTGTGGCTTATCGCTTAAGGGATACGCCGAGACGTGTGTACATTGGCGTTTGCCTGTCTGAGCCTGACAAGTTGCTTGCTTCAAAATTCATCATTGTGCATCCAGAAGGGGAGTTCACTGTGTTAGAAGTGAACCGCCACACTTCCATTGAAGCGTGGAGGGAGCAGACAGGGAGACAGGGAGAGTTTATTATTTGGTGGTTTAGTTTCAAGATCTTTCCCTCTTCTGCTCTTGGCGCTCTGTCTTTACTACCCTGGAACTGTACCTACAGCACCTTTAAGATATAAAATAAGCCAGTCCTGGAGAAGCCGGTTGTTCAGTTCCACCCCACTGGAAGCAACTCTGCTGCTCCACAGGAGACTAAACTGCAGCAGAAAGCCTTTCCTTCCCAGAGACAATGATCCCACATGTTTTGAAACTGAATATGAACATGAATATGAATATGAACCAGTTAGATAAATACTGTATGAATCAATTGTTAATACAATAACACAAATCATAATAATAATATAATAATAATAATAATAGCACTAATGATAATTATTATTATTATAAACATTAATAATTATATCAAGGAAATACTGCCCAACCTCTTTTATTGACTGTGTTCTCATTTGGTTTTCATTTAAAGGGGTTCATAAATAAAGTTGACTCAGTGGGGCAATAAAAGTTTGGCATCTTCCAAATATATTCAAAATGATACAGATTTTCTCGTGGAGGTGATTGAGGAGACGATAGATCACCGCAGAGCGAGGGATGTGAATCAATTTATTCTCAGTTTCTGCCATCACAATGTTTACCTTGACATATTTTTTATTAAACAAATGCAAGCTGCCAAAGAAGACAAATGTTGGTGAAATCTGTATGAACTTCAATCTCATTCAAGAACACATAAATCTCTGAGACTTTCTATGTTATCTGGTTCTGGGTTGTGTGAAGATATACATGGGCCTTTGCCCCTCTTCTGGTTGAAAGGCAATGTTATTGCATCAACAAAGAAAATCATGACATTGAACTTAATCTGTTGACGTGAAATATATACAGTGTGTGCATCAGGGTCAAGAAAAGACACAATGCAATAGAATAAGACACACGCATGCAAGCACACATGCACACACACACACACACACACACACACACACACACACACACACACACACACACACCATACACTCACACAGAAACAGACACACATACTAAAAGGCATGCACACACACACACACACACACACACACACACACAAACACAAACACAAAACACACACACACACACAAATGCATGTATACACACACACATGCTCACTTTCCTCCTTCCTTTTAAAATCGTGGGTGCTGACCCATCCCCCTCCCAACTTGGCAACCCGAACCACATGCTCCACCAGACAGACCTCGACGACCCCTCAACAGCTGCTGCTGCCTCCAGCTCCCAGCGTGGGGGTTGTGGGCAGAGACCCCAAAACCTGGCAACCCCGAAAGCCTCAAGCACCCAACGCCAGGAAGTTCACTTCACAGACAGCAAGGTCTGCTGCGGCTGCTTCATGGGCCGTTAGGAACGATAGCGCGGCATCGTCGTCAAAGTGTGTGTGTCTGTGTGTGCTTGTGTATGCATATGTGTATGTGTGTGTGTGTGTGTGTGTGTGTGTGTGTGTGTGTGCGTGCATTCAGTGTGTGGTGTGTGTGTGTGTGTGCATATGTGTATGTGTGTGTGTGCGTGTATGCGTGCGTTTGGTGTGTGCGCATGTGTGCGTGCCTGAGTGTGTGCGTTCTTATGCGTGTGTGTGTCTTGCGTGTTGTGCTGTACACACAAACTTTCTCCCGACTTTCTTTGCCCTTCCAGCAGTTCCACGAGGCAGACAGACGAGCCGTTGTTTCTGGTTTTGACCTCGCCGCGTCCCGTTTTATCATTCAAGTCGGGGCCAGCCACACCGCTCCGAACGCGTAGCCGCCAAGGCATGGCAGTCGCCGGCCTAAGTATTCTCGTGTCAGACTAACTGGGCTGAAGAACGGCGGGCTACTTTTATGTGGGGGTTCGTTTTCTTCTATTCTCCCACACGGCCTTCCAGTGCGCAGTGTGTTTAAATCATCGCATGATAGTGCACTCTCCCCGAAGGACAACCGCGGTTTGACTTCAACATGCACGACATGCATCACAGATACCGCAGTGGAGGCTAATGCTCATAGCAGGCTTTTTTCTTTAATAGGGCCCATATACTTGTGTTGTGTGTACTTGTGTTGTGTGTGGGGTGTGTGGGGTTGATGGCTGGTTAAAGCAGCCTCACCTGGCCTCAGTCAGGTCAGACTGATTAGACTCTGGGGCTGGGTGAGTGGTGCTCACTGCCAAGTAAATGGGTTGACCTAGTCCGGTTACGGTGAGGGTTATGGTTACCATCATCAATCTGTTTCTTGGTGTCAGAGGAGACCAGCAAAAGCCACCTAGGTGGAGTGTGGCAGTGGGGTACTGCTACATTGTAGTTTTTAATTGGATTAATAATTAATTCTGGAGTCTGAGTCCCACTTCTCAGGCCTACTACTACAGGGTTATTGTATTAATCAATGGCAGAATACGTGGTGTGCATTCGCCCCAGTCAGGGCTGTACAAAACACTCTGAGACTCTGAGACAAAATGCAAACTTTTTCATGACAAAGAAGAAACAAACGGAACGAAACAATGGCTGAAAGACGGAGTACATACATAGCATGTGAGGGAGGAGGGAGGGAAGAAAGGAGGAGAAGAGAAGACAGACAGAGGGACTGGAGGAAGCAACAGTGAGATAGCAATCAACAGCGGCATGTAAAACATTGATGAGATCTAAATAATATATGTATATCAGATCGGGAGACAAGGTCACCGCTCTGAGAGAATCCTACGTCTTGCTTGAAGCCGTTGATGTGTAGCCGTGTAATAACGTTATGTCCTAGCAGGCTAAGCTGCGATATAGCCCCCTTTTTCCGAGTAAATTATTTCTGATAAGCAGAAGCACTTTTAAGATTATAAATCGTTTCTTCAGAGGTATGGAGAAGGCTGTAGTGAACTGAGCATACTCATTTGACCGTAGTAGTCATGGAAGAAAAAATAATTTCCACCACTTTATTCAGTAGTGTATATAAATACGGTTCCTTATTAATATCGCCGTTTAGCAGGGTGCACAGGTTTGCCTGCGTGAGCTAATGGGTTTAGATCGCTCAGTCAGCTTTTTATCGGTCTGGATTCATCGTTACGATATTCACACAGACAGAGAAAAGCATTGAAACAGATACCAGTACTCTTAACTCCTCATACCCAGCCTCCGATGGCTCCTTCTGCCTAAGTATGTTCCCACTAACCCCATTCACTCCCATTCTCCAGTGATTTGCCACATTAAGCCTGCAGTTGCTCTATGGAGACCCCCCCCGCCACCCCCCCGCCACCGCCCCCCCCTGCCCTACCCAATGCAACGTAAATCAATAATAAACACTCCAACATGTCTTCTTCCCGTACACGTCCCCGCATCACTCTATATCTATGATATAGATGCAGAGCTTCATGGTCTTTCTTATGTACTATAGATGTATTTATATTTGGTATATGTTTGTCTGATGTGTCTTTGTGTATCTTGAACATCGCCTAAAATCAAGTGTATTATTATGATGAGTATTTTGACCATTATGAATATGATGATTATCATTGTTATTAAACTGACATATACAGATAAATAAACGTGCTGTGTGTTAACATACATGCCTGTCATTTGTGCTCGGCTCATATGCACGTTAGTACTCATGGCACCCTCGTCAATATTTTTCCATAAATCTTGAGGTGCCCCTTAGTCAGTATCCCCTGCAGCCCTGCAAAGATCGGTTATCTTTAAGCCGTTCGCCCCAGGCCACAGTTGCCAGGTTGTGTAAATAAATTAAAGCAACAAATTATGTTTAAAAGCTTTTGCCGTAAGCCGGGGAAAACTAAAATTCATTATTCATTGTGTATCGCTGGGAATCGAGCAGCAGGTGTGATGATTGTGTGTGTGTGTGTGTGTGTGTGTGTGTGTGTGTGTGTGTGTGTGTGAGTGTGTGTGTGTGTGTGTGTGTGTGTGTGTGTGTGTGTGTGCGTGTGTGCGTGTGTGTGTGTGTCTGTGCGTGCATGCGTGCGTGTGTGTGCGTGCGTGTGTGCGTGTGTTCGTGTGTTGGTCTTCATGTATCATTCTATTAAGGACACACTTCAATGTTTGTGTCAGCATCTTTCTCAGGAATTGGTACTGTGAAAGATTAAGTAGACAGGGCTGAAATAGGAGCATTCCGGGCTTCTATTTAAAAATGTGCTGCTTTATGTTTAGCTTTTTCACAAAAATAGAAGATCTCTTTTTCACCAAAAGGAGAAACAAAAACAAATTAAAAAGTACCCCAATGATTTAGCCAGGCAATATTAAACAATCAATTAACTTGGCTCATTGACTTGAAAATACTTAACTCAATTATTACAATTTGTAATAATTAATCTGCATAATTCTTACAAATTAAGAGGATAAATTATTCTCTTTAAGGTCTGTTTTATAATTGACAAATTCACTAATGGGAGCAGTGATATAAAAACAGTTAGTTTTTTTTTTAAAGTTATTTCCTTCCTTAATATATCAGCTAACAGCTTTCCAAATGCCATTTTGCTCACTGTTTGGTTCCGGCGATACAAATGCCACCATCTCCCGGTCGTCGCGACCATCTGAGGTGTTTGAATCGCTTGTTGAGATGAATCCCGTCATTAAAGCCAGCCCCACTCCAGTGCACTGTAGCACGCCACACAATGCATTACACCATGCAGGGAAGATTTAGCTAAAGGTTTAGAGAGATTAAATGCAATGAAATGGATAATAGTGATAATAAATGAGAAGGGACATTTTTTCAGGTTTTTATTTTTTACACAAGTGTGAAACAGGAACGAATGCGTCAGTTGAAACCACGCCGATGCATGCCACCTTTTCCCGCCTGTGTCATTGTTTACAAATCAAACATACTGTTGTCTTCGCCTCTTTCATCTTCCTCCATCTCGTCTCTCGCCTCTTCCGACTCTGCTCACTCTTTTATTCTCTCTGCCGTCTGCGCTTCTCTCGCCTTCAGAACTCCTCGGAGTGGAAAGCTACAGAGAAGACAGACAATATTAAAATGTTGTTTCTCAAGGCTTTGTTTTGATATGGCGTCTCTGAGACCTCTCGGTGGACCTTTAACTGGGGAACAACGTTACACACGCGTGACCTCGGACCGTATCACCAGCTTTGATCTTTGGTCCTGTTTTCAATCTATGTGCTGCAATGTCTTAGGTATTGAACAGCAGCACCTTGTCAACCTAATGACGATGTTACTTATGCTAGTTAGTGCAGGAATGGGACTCTTTGTAAGATAAGATTTAAAAGGTTTAAAATAAATGAAATTTATAAGGTTTAAAATAAATGACATAGTAAGATGGGGTTCACACATATTAAATAGTTTCCCTCCATTACACTGGCAGATAAAGTAATAATAACGGAACCTGCTCGATAGTGTCATTCTCATCATCCTCATCATCACCCTCATAATCGACCTTCACATCTTCTTCTGCATCATCATCATCATATGCATCAGCAGGATAATCGTCATGATTAGGACATGGTGAATGTTAATAAAGTAATGTTTTTTTACCATGGGTTGTAAAGTAAGTTACGCAACTAACAGTTAGTGTGCATTGCCTTTATGAATGTAACCATTTCCTGACTTTGCTCAAGGAAACATAAACATTTGGTTACCTTTGAAGTTCTGCAAACAAATTATTTGCTAAATTATTATCAGCAAAACCAAAGTACAGTTAAATTACTATAGGGCTTGTACAGCGCAACGTCACCTTGTAATGACCGCCTCCATTTTGTAAGGAGGGGAGCATTGGAATTAGTTAGTTATTATGTTGATATTAATGTTTTTCTGGTAATTGTGAAGTCGTTAATAGTGAAATGATACGACTTTATGGGGAGAAATTGTTGGGTTTGAAAACTGCCACAGCGTCTCATTGGAGACGTGGCAAAACAACGTTTTCATTAGCCTAGGGTACATTATAATTACGTTGAATTACTATTTTACCTTTACTCCACAAACGACTCTCTTGAGTCCTCTCCAAATGGCCGAGCATGTCTCCAACAAAAAAAATCCCATGCTGCATTCTTGCATGAACAAGCCCTATAATCCCTGTTAATGGATGGGCGGTGACGCTCTTACGTGTGATGGATTCGGTTAGCTGGTGAATACCTTCCTCCTCCTCCTCAGGGGCCACCAGGTTGGCTGCGAACGAGAACGCGAGCCCCAACCAAGTGGTCTCCTCCTCAGCGGTGACGTCAGCCGCAGCTCTGGCAACCATTGATTTTCCTGCACGAATGGCACCTGAGACCAGGACAGGAAGAGGGAATAAAGGTCTTAGTGTGGGTGTGTGTGTGCGTGTGTGCGTGTGTGCGTGTGTGTGCGTGCGTGCGTGTGTGCGTGTGTGTGTGTGTGTGTGTGTGTGTGTGTGGGTCTATTTTGAAGTATGTCTCTCAATAGCAGGTAGGTGTTTGGCATCACATAATTCTTGTTATAGAAATGAAACAATTGGAAGTAGAAATGTTTAGGACACAGTATACAAAAATGAAAACACTGCTGTAAAGTAACGCAGAGATCAAACCCATTTGTTTGAGTTGTGTAGTTTGTATATTTGTCCTCTTGCCTCTTGTCTTCAAAGCCTTCCTGACCATGGAGGGCGCAGGGGACAGACCTGAGAGAGAGAGAGAGAGAGGACTCAACATCACAACAGTGTTTGAACAACAGCATGGATGGAGGGATTAGGAAGAGGACAAACAAAGAAACACACTGAGCAAAAGTTTGAGTTGAAAAACCTAATTATCTGGGAAATGGAGAAAGAGAAAACGACATGGGCAATAAGAAAAAACACAAAGCACAGCGGAACCCAGTGCGGGAGAGAAAGAGCTGCAGAATCACTGGGTAAAATAAATGCAGAACAAAATGCCAAACCACATGACAAACAGTAAAAAGGTTACCAGATCATAAGAGTTAGTATTTTGACTCCATTAGATGGAGCAGGCTATGTGGTATTAAAGAAATACCCGACTAAACCAGGCTCCAGGCAAAATTCCATGCAGTATCAAACACCACCGGTATTTGGTTTCATATTTGTAGATTAGTCGAATATTAGCTGTCATTTACACACACATATACACACCCACACACCGGTATGCACACTCCCACCCACTAATATTTGCAGTTATGTGTGCAATCCCATCCGGTGCTGATTGCAATGTCTCCTACTTAAAGCTCTGCAAATGTAACATCAATTCTAGCTCAATTATTTCTCTGGGACATGAAGGAGATATGTCCACAGAGCGAAACGTAAAACCTTCTAGTACCTCTCTGCTGATCACCCAGAGCTAACCTCTTTCTAATATTTTTTTCCGGTGCTTTGAGAAATCGGATGGAAGTGATTTTGCTCTATATCTCCTTTCATTCTCACACATTTGCATATTCCCGTTTGGTCTCCCAGGTGTAGAGAGAGAGAGAGAGAGAGAGAGAGAGAGAGAGAGAGAGAGAGAGAGGGCGAGAGAGAGGCGCGCTCGGAGACACTGTCTGTCTATCGGTAGCCCGGGGTGTGAAGGACTTCCATAATACATACCCCTCAGAAACAGCTGATTAATGCACTGACATTTATGTGATTGGCACTCCAGATGGTGTCACCAATACCAAGAATAGAATAGTAGCAGAATCATTTTCCCTCTCTGTTGCTCTCACTCTCTCTTTGATTGTCTCTCTCTCTCCTCTCAGTGTGTGTGTGTCTCTCTCTCTGTCTCCCCCCCCCCTCTCTCTCTCTCTCCTCTCGCTCTGTTTGTGTGTGCGTGTCTCTCTTTCTCTTTGTGATGTCACTCTACTTCTCTCGCTCCATGTTTGTGTCTCTCTCTCCCTCTGTCTCTCTCTCTCTTCCCCTCTCTCTCCCTCTCCCCCTTGTCACTATCTGTCTCTCACACACAGACTCTGACTGTATATTCCACTGATGTCAACTCTTTCATCGTGGGAATTGTATTCCTCCACGTAACCTTTTCCCGCTTCACTCCTCATTCTCACACTCTTTCAAGCCTGGCTATTTATTCCACCTTTAGCCTCCCTCCTTTCCTTCATTTTGCTCTCTCTCTCTCTCAAACTCTCTGCGGCCTCACCCCCTGCTTATCTCTGTTGATCGCCTCACCCTTGGGTTGAATCCCTCCATAATTCAGCCCGGGGACAAAGCAAACCAGGTGGGCTAGGGAATGTATCCGACTCAGGCGGGGCAACCCATTGTTTGATAACACAAACTAAGGACGATTGCTCCAAAATAAAGGAGCACAAATCGTCTTTGTTTCTCACTTCGGCTTGCTGACAGAATTCCGTGTGCTGGGTTCTCATGATTGCTGAATCGAAATCGTCAGCCAGCCCCCAGTGTTTCCACATCTTAGGATTCGCTTTTTGTTTCTCACCAAAAATGTATTCAGACAGACTTTTTACATGAAAAATATGGATTTCACTTCTTCTGCAACGTCAACGTGTTTGCAAAAATGGTAACATGTCAACACTGATAAGCGGAGCATTTTAACCAATAATATAAAGACATGTTTTCCCTCGCCCTCATTTGAACCCTACATCGGAATAAACACACACACACACACACACACACACATGCACACACGCACACATGCACGTACACACATACACACACACACACACAGACACAAACATACACACACACACACTCACACACACACACACACACACACACACACACACACACACACACACACACAGCTGGTTTCACTTTTGCAAAACCTAATCAAATAATCAAATCTATAATTATTTAATCACTACAGCGGTAACAACTCTCTAAATATTGTTGCATTACCTTTACAAGTCTACTGGTTAGAAATATATAATATAACCTATAATTATGTATTTTCTTCTCTAGCCCCTCTCTCTGATTTTCTGACCATCTATCTCTTGTATCTCCCTCTTTCTCACTTTCAAGTATGCATGGATCACCCTGCCACTGTAATGCGAAAACCCCACCCAGTCATTTCCCTACACACCGGGGAATGTTTCTAATCTTCCTCACTCCCTTTCCAAATGTCATCCTTTACTTTCTGTCACGTACGCTGCTGTGGCCAAAAATCATTGTGAGAGAATATGCAATGCTATGTGGCAGTTGTCCCTGGTGGTGATGACAGAATGCTGTTTTCATTTATTCAATTATTCATTCCCTTTGCAAATATCCCAAATTGTATGAAAATCTCTTTCCAAAGATGGTTAGGGCACATTTCCTTGCTCTGAGACATTAATACTCTCAAAACTAAGTGTTTTGTGTATTTTTCACACTGAACAGGTGAAAAAACGCCTACAGTGTCGATAGAATGACATCATTTTTGTATTTCATATTCTTGTTTCGTTTCAGCGATGTTCATATTAATTTGAATTTTGTTGTGGTCCGGAAGGGATTGGGAGAAACTTTGGACACCAAAGAAAAGTATGATTGACAGATGTTACTGCACACAAATAAACACACCACACACTCTCATAGCAAATCATTAATTAATCACAACCCAAGTCAGCAGCACACACAACAAGTTAGTGTTCGTTGGTATGCTGTTGTTTTTACCAGGATATAAACACACAGGGTCGTCACAGTATGATGTGAACTCTTTGGATGGGATGGCATCGGCATGGCAACGGGGGGTGATTGACATCATGAGGATGAGAAGGATGTGATTGGTGGAGGGATGAAGGACAGGGAGCGTTGGTTGGAGGAGGGAGTGAGAGAGGGAGTGATTAGAGATGAGAGTGCGGATGTTGCAGGATTCCATCTCCGTAGGACAGATGGAATGCATGGTGTTGTGTAGTACTGATGGAAGTAGTGTTGGGCATGACCCCCCACCTCCCCCCCCCATTTTGAATACATGACAACTTTTTGGAGATCAAAGTCCTTTTAATAAGTAACTTCAGCTGTCTACCTTCCTCCTCCAGTCTGTGGTATATTGTCGGCCGTCTGCTTGATTATTTAAACGTTAAGGGCAGGAGAGATAGGCTGTTATCTTAAAATTAACTAAATTGACTTAAGGAAATATCATATGGCATGTCATCCTCATGCATTTGACTTGGAGCAATGCTTTGTGTAAGATTAAACTTTCATTTAATAATGATTCCAGTCTCTGTTTTAGACCTTTTAAGTCTCATAGTCTATATTAACAAAACAATTTAGCGTAACGATACTTTGTCAAGGTTAAATATATACCGATATAAGACAGTAATGCTGTACATAGTCGTTAGAAAAGGCTTTGATGTTGTAACCGCTCTTGATAATCATTTGATATTTTCAACCGGCATTGAGTCAAGTTCATGGCATGTCATAATTTTATTTCAAATGAAGGGTACTTTATACTAATTGACTGTTGTGTTAGAGTTTTATAAGAGCTTTGTTATCTAGTTTATCTACTTCCTATAAACAACCTAAATCAAAAATGAATCCACGCCTGCAGTAATAGTTTGGTTCTGTATATTCAATGATCTGTAAAAATGAATCACAAGTTAATGGTAATATCAGCAATAAATTCCTTTGTGGAATTTTCCATTTGAAACCTACTGGACTGGCAGGAGAGGAACATAGAATGATACATTTGAAGGCTAAACTTCGAAACAGCTCGAAGCATTCAAAGACTTTAGAGCCTTGCACAGCCCATGAATTTATCAATAGCTATAAACGCATGGACTGAATTGCTTCATCAATCAATGAATTACAAAGTGGATTTGGATGGGTAAAAAAAAAAAGAATACACATATATATATATATATATATATATATATACATACAAACATTTTTTATGAGCGTGTTCACTTTTTGAAGACTTGTTGCTTCAAAAATGCCTGATGGGTGATCAACATTAATCCATCTAATGAGATGTGGATGAAAGTATGTCATGGTGAAAAGTGAGGGACGTGAAAGTGAATTTATGGCATAATAACTAATTCATCGTAACCACATAAACACTGTAGACAAATATCACAGTGGAGTGAAGTGCAAACATGGGTTGAATGAGAATATGAGTATTTACACATCTCTATAAAGGTCGGGCCTTTATAGAAGTGATGAGCGTTGTGCTCCTTACCTGCCAGCGTCTTGTAATCCAGCAGATCGAAGACGACGATGGCCACTCCTGACCAGGTGATGACGAGCGCCACCACCAGCACCCACGCTACGGGTGAACTAAAGGTCACTATGAGGTCGTTCATTAGCGTCCGCTGGTTGGACCGAGGAGGGGAGAGGCCGACGCCCCCGTTACTGGTCTGACCGCTCATTGGTTAAATGAAGGGCTGCAAGAGAAGGGGACATGATGGAAACACACAGCCAGTTAGAGAAACAGCGACAAAAGGAAAGAGTGACATGAGAGCAATCTTTCTGTCGTCGGCAGATATTAAAGCACATTGCACAAAACAGAGCAAAAGATCAGTATTATCTAGTATTATCTACGTATTAACGTGTATGTCCCTAGGGAAATTCTCATGTGATTTGTTGCGGTTTGCGTTCTTTTCGTGACGTTGGAGTTCCTTTTCGGCGGGCACTTTGATGTCACGATGTGACGCAGATGCAGAGAGCGTAGGCTAATACTAAAGCCACGGATGTACGGATGTCTGGAGCTCTGCCACATGTGGGTGGTGCACTTGATTCACAATCACTCTACATCTGCATCACTCATCATAACGCTCATATACTCAACAACTTAGCTTAAAAAACAGCATCAAAAAATTGCCTTGAGTCATAACCATGGGGATAACACTTCACCCTTACTTCCTAGAACAAAAAAAAAGGATTAATAGGGGTGACGAAAGTAATGAGCAGAATGATTGGCACTCGGCAGAAGAGTCTGGTACAAGAAACTCTTGATAAAGACAGCAAAGTCCATTATATCTGGCAGTAGCCTACCCACCCTCTGCATTAAGAACTCAAGTTCCTGCGCTCTAGTTCCCTCTTCAGACAACCCCCGGTCCAACGCATCAATTCTAATGTAATGCAATGTTGCGTGCTGGAGTGATTGTTGTCATAGTCGTGATTACTCACGACACACGGCCGCCTCGACGGAGCGCACACTGGGTCCACTACCAAGCGCGACAAGTCAAGGTGCTGTAATCCCACACAGAGTGTGATGATGACACTGTCTTTTCTCACGCCATTATGCAATCAAGGAAAGGCATTTCACAGAGCTGATTAGTGGGCGAGGTGGCAATATTTAAAGATACGGCGTGTCATGGAACCTTGCTGCTGGCACTGCACGTCTGTGCGTGGGTGTGTTTGTGTATGTGTGCTGCCATTTGACAATCTGCGATTGTGCTGTTCAATGTGTGGAGTTTCAGTTACCAGAAGATAACGAAATCTTGGTTACAGGAAGATAACCGAGCCTCAGCTATCTGTCTATCAATCAATCTATATATAAATCTATCTATTTATCTGTCTGTCTTTCTGGGATATTCATCCCTGTATTTATCTTTCTATTTCTATATACCTCTATTGTATGTCTTTCACCTATCTATCTTTATATATCTATCTATCAATTTATCTCTCCATCTATCTATCTATCTATCTATCTATCTATCTATCAATTGATCTCTCCATCTATCTATCCATGACCAGTGTTACAGGTTAAGTCATATCTATGACAGGTCGACATTTCCATATGACTTTAGAAGTAATGGTGTGTTTGATTTCATAGCTGCTCCCCTGCTGACCTTACCGGGTTGCTTTTGTTAACAAACCACATAGTCGATCTGACATGAAGCTATATATGTGTGTGTGTGTGTGTGTGTGTGTGTGTGTCTGTGTGTGTGTGTGTGTCTGCGTGTGGGTGCATGTGTGTGCCTGTGTGTCTATTGATCTTCCTGCAGCAGCATCCAGTCCACAGAGCGTGTGACAAAAGGTTAAAACATACAATTAGTGTTCTACAGCACGGCTAACATGGAGACACATACCAGAGGAGCCAGCAGGAAAAAGGTATCACTCCCATGGCAACAGTAACACTGAGTTTGCCTCGTTCCAAGATTGTCCACAAATGGTCAATATTGTCAAGATTATCCTCAGGCAGGAAGGTGTAGTCACTAAAGGCAGAAAGTCTGCAGCCTACCAAGCACCTAAAACACAGCTTCTTACCGCCCTCTACTCACCTCTATTTGTGTTCAATGAATACCGATATCCTAAATGAGCAAGGTACTAGCAGTAGATAAATGTAGCAGCACTTCATCTTAATTTGGCAACACTGAGGATTGAGTCACAAATCTTACTCTAGGCACAAATTCATGAGTTTTAATTAATTTGGGGGGCACATGAAGTAAAAAGCTTTTTTGTGGATCATGATATCAGCAATGTATTTGTTTTATTTTACTTGGCAGATGTGACTGTGGTGTTAATCTAGCTCTCTGTTCCTATATGTCTTCCTGTGTGCGTGTGCATGTGCGTGTGTGTGTGTGTGTGTGTGTGTGTGTGTATGTGTGTGTGTGTGTGTGTGTGTGTGTGTGTGTGTGTGTGTGTGTGTGTGTGTGTGTGTGTGTGTGTGTGTGTGTGTATGTGTGTGTGTGTGTGTGTGTGTGTGTGTGTGTCCTACGTTCAAAAACAAATGACCTAACCCACCTGTTGTCACCATCCTGTGGCATCATGGGTAAGTTCTCTCAAACTAATGCGCCAGAAATGCCCACTGACACCAGGGCCAGGCCACCAATTTCTACCTCCCTGTCTTGCGCTACCTATCAACACTATGCTCAAATAACACGGCTTCAACACACTAGTGGTCAATGAATGTCCATAACAGGGAATACAAAACCGCCATCTTGACAGAATGAGTCATTAGACACGTCTCCTTGTTAGCGGTGCACCAGCCAAATGAGCTCTTTGCTAGATTGGTAGCGGTGGTTTGACCGGCCGAGGGCTCTCTGTCTTTATTTAGGCCGGTCCACGACGGCGGCACATGCTAATGTTAGCGCACACAGCGGTGTATTTAGAGAGCATAGCAGACAATCAGCGAATCTTTACGACAATTTCGTTTTTTTTAAAGATTTAATGGTTTTAGATTAACATCAACGCTAGCAGCTTTGTTGTTATGCTTCATTGGGTCACAAAGTAGCTAGACACTATTTGGTAAACATTGCGCATTATGTGTTTACTCATGTTTGTGCCTGGCTTAAATGGCAATGTTGATTTGGACCAAGTTAGTTTATAGGTAGCCTAAGTGCAAGAAGGATATTTACCTGTCAGGAATGTCATAGACTAATAAAGTCTCCATGGAATATATAATGAATTGTTAAATAATCATATAAACACATTATACCATAATCTCCAATTACATTCACTTGGAGTAATGCTGTGTTTTGAATCAGAAATACATGTATATACAGCAGCTTTTCTCCCTTCATCGTTTAGTTCTGAACACGATTCAATTGGATACTTACTGTGCTGAGGTCTTTCAAATTTCAAATTAACGAGTGACCTTTAGAGTTGTCGGAAACCACGTGTTACCATAGAAACAAGTGTATCTCCAAATGTTGGCTCACCATTCGCCACAGCGGAGGAAAAGGCTGGCAGTGGTGGTAGGAAAAGAAAGCTTGAGAATACGTTACGCAATGTTGTTTTTCAAGTTTGACTTTGTAGTCTCCAAAATCCAAAAGTCATAGTTTAAACGGCCCATGCATCAAAAGATCATGAGTTTGGTAGACTGAGGCATAGAGTGAAAGAGAGAAAGAGATACAAAGAAGCAGAGAGGGAAAGCATAGAGGGAGAGAGAGGGAGAGAGGGAGAATCAATGAAACTCACTCTACCACCCTGCCTCCTCTGAGATTCAAAAATAGAGAATCAGAGAGGGGGAAAAGAGGGAGGAGAGAGAGAGAGAGAGAGAGAGAGAGAGAGAGAGAGAGAGAGAGGGGAGGAGAGAGGGAGAGAGAGAAAGGGAGAAAGAGAGAGAGAGAGAGAGAGAGTAATGACAGAGCAAAGAGGGGGGAAAATATGTTTGCACGGTGAAACAAGAGGGGAGGGTGATGGGAGGTCAGGTAAGGAATGATAGAAAAGAGCATGATGACCCGAGTGGGAGAGAGAGAGCGAGAGAGAGAGAGAGAGAGAGAGAGAGAGAGACTAGACAACAGACATAGGGGAAGGTCAAATATGTGTCAAGTCAAAAGGTATTTGGAGTGGAGTGTTGAAGCGTTAAGGAGTATACCTGGGTCAAGCGCTACCGTCCATGTCCAAATGATAGAGACAGCCCGTGAGGACTGTGTGTCGAATCAGATATCCAGGCTTTACGCTCTGGAATTCACCTTGGCTATAATGTTCCCACGGAGCACTTGACATATTCCCTGAGTTTCACTTATTGGACCTCAAACGCCAAGGGAAACATTAATAAAAATCGGGTTGAAGTTGATGTTTTAAACACTTTGGAGTAAGTGTTGATTGTTCGATGATGCATGTGTGTGTATGTGAACTGTAAGGGTGGGTGTAACTCTACCCTGAACCCTACCCTGGGAGTCTGCTATAATTAGAGATACCCCAGCAGCTGGTGTCGGAGCCAGACCAGACCCAGCACACTCAAATGTAGGCCTGGCGCGCACACACACACACACACACACACACACACACACACACACACACACGTACACGTACACATACACACCACTCTCTTATAGGTAAGAAACACACACAAGAAAACATGCCCACACCCACACCCACACACACACACACACACACATACACACACTCACAGACGCACACACACACACACACACACACGAATAAACATGCAAACACAGGCTGAGATGAAAACAAACACACACACATACACACGCACACACACACTTAGATTAAGACACACACACACACACACATTCTCATAGGTAAGAAACACAGGCAGGAACACACGCACACACCCACACACATATGGATAAACACAAATACACACATCCACACACACAAATAAACATGCAAGCACAGGCTGAGATAAAAACAAACACATAAAAACCCACACACACTTGGTTCTACCCACACACACACACACACACACACAGACTGAAACGAACACACATACACACATGAACCCACACACACCTTTAGACACATACAGATAAACACATACTGACACATACTCACACCAACATGAAAAACCCATAGAAATACTGTAAAAACACACACTAACACAAGGTACATCTCACCTGTGCATGTGTGTGTGCTATGTGTGTGTGCGCGTATGTGTAGGTCTGTCTGTTTGATTTGTGGGTGTGTGTGTGAGAGAGAGAGAGAGAGAGAGAGAGAGAGAGAGAGAGAGAGAGAGAGAGATGGATACTTTTGATTCTAAAGTGCAAGTGAAAATATTAAAGATCCATAACTGACCTGCTGTTATTTCCCAGGGTAACAGTGATATTTAATAGCTGCTAGGAGCCCGGCCACACAATATACAGCCAGTCAATGATAATAAACTGCACAGGGACCAGTGGATTAAAGGCAGTGTTTCCTTTGTTGTTGAGCGACGTTTAAAGTTACAGAACATTTACATAAAAGATACAAACTATATTAGTGCTAGCAGCAGGCTTTCATCTTTCTGGAATGCAACTTTATAAGCCATTAAAGTAAAGTACAAGTACCTGCATTTGTGTAATGGTGCCTTGGCTTCCTCTGTTCCGATGCACGCTGTGCCTTTGATCTGAGGTCAGGAAAGGAAAAGATCAACAATACAAAAAGCTTTTTTCCCCATTTTTGTTTTACTGTCCTATATATTTTTATTCTCTCTTTCACATACTTCCTCTCTGACCAATCCCTCCTTTCTCTCTCCTTCTCTTCCTCTTTCTCTCTCGCTCTGTTTGTGAGGGTCTCTCACCTTCCCACACACATAAATAAAGAGGTATAAATGCCTCTAATTATTAAATAAGCAATGTGCTGCACTGCCTCCTCCCATGGTCTGTGTTATTGATGCGCACATGTTGAGGCAAGCTCTCAGATCACACACACACACTCTCTCGCGCACACACACACACACACACACACACACACACAGAGTCACTGATGGTCAATTATGAAGAAACGCACACATATAAAAACACATCCTTGCACTCCCTGATTCACCTATTCTCACTAATCTGGACAGGCTCAAGTACACAAAAAACACACTCTAAACGCACACATGCGCAGCATATTGGCAAAGCAAGGCCAGACAGATGGAGAGGAGGCAGAGGAGTGGGAGGTGGTGAAAATTAAAGTCACACCATCAGGAATAACAATTAGAGCTCAGGGAGTAACACCTAAACTGACAGACTGAATATGAATGCATAACCAGGGAAACGGCGGCATGCATTAGTCCAGGCATTAACTTCCAGGTCTGTTTCACCCTCACAAATGTAGAAGCCAAGACACCATTTTTGCTTTTAGGGGATTTTGGATTCCCGTCGCAATCTCTGCAGTATCCATTCCAGCCCATTTCAGGTTCAGATTGTGATTTGGTCTCATTCTATTCTGTTCTATTCTTTTCGTTACACAACAGGCCCGACACAGCTATAGTTTCTAAAGTAGAGAATTTAGCAGAGGACAGATTGACAGACGGGACAGATGGACGGTCAGTCTCACAGACTGAGAGATGGATGAACTGGTCAGTCATCAAACACACAGGCAGAAAATCTGACAGACAGTGACAGAAGTGTCCCACTGAATCACGCTCTGACTACGGAACATTCACTGGTACAGAATGCCATCAGATAGACAGACAGACAGACAGTCCAGTATTACTGTACCACAGCGACACACACAGACCGTTGGACACATGGTGGTTTAGTTCGGACTCATATCCCCTGGTCAAAATGTTACAGGAACGTTGTGCTACATAATACCAGATTCACTTTTCTTTTTTAAATCAACCAGTCTTTCTCTTTCCTCGCTGGGCCCTGCTTGGTTAGGATCTATTTGATATTGATCTTTCATGGAACAATAACTAGGATGTCATGCTTGTGTTTTGCAGACTCCATTGAAATAATTCATACACAAGAAGACCAAGACCAAGAGCACAACAAGGGATAAAGATCTACATTTAAATGTAGATCTTTATCTGCACTTTCCTCGGCAGCAATTTTATAACTTAAAACTTCAGAAGCATCATCATCATCCTCTCTCCTTCTCTCTTTCTCTCTGTCTCTCTCCTTCAAATGACCTTCTTAAAGTTTTCTGGCAGGCCATATCTGTCCAGTCGTTTCCTTTCTCTCCCTTGTTTAATCCTGCCACCTTTCCCTGCCCCCAGCTGCCCTCCCCTCTCTGACTTCATCAGATCCCTACCAGCCGTGGATGGTTGTAAAGACGTGTCCCAACAGACACACAGGGCTAATGCTCTGTCCTAGTTTACTCTGTCTTAATTAGAATAAGCATATAGCCTGTCTGTGCCCTGCAGCACACACACACGCATGCACACACACACACACACGCATGCACACACACACACACACACACACACAGACACACACACACACACACACACACTCACACACACGCACGCGCACACACACACACACACACACACACACACACACACACACACACACACACACAGACACACACACACACACACACACACACACACACACACACACACACACACACACAATGCACGCACACACACACACACACATGCATGCATGCTCACACACGCTTGTACGGGCACACACACATACAGACACACGCATGTAAGACTGTGTGTGCACACACACACACTCACCCTCACACACATACACACACATACAGACTCTCAATTACAACACACACACACACACACACACAGACACAAACACACACACACACGCATACGCATGCACACACACGAGAGAGAGAGAGAGAGAGAGAGATAGATGGATAGATAGATGTCTGAGAAACATAATTGCCAGGAGAGATGATATAGACAGAGCCCATTTATCTGAAGGCACATTGACTGAAAAATGATTGATGTAAAGCATTGCATAGATCCTTCATATGAAATAACATAGATTATTGATGTGAGATAGAAAATACTTTTAGCCGTGTGAGATCCGAAGTCCTGCCAAGTTCCATCTGTAGTATGTTCTTCCCTCTTATCTAAAAACACAATGACAGAAGCCATTATCTGCAGTTTGATGCAAAGAAAAACAGATTTGGAGAAGCATAGCCCATTCCATATTTGAAAAGACAAGAAATGGACAATAAATCAGGTCTACTGACAGAGAATTGTATTTTCCATTGAAAGAGAGAATAACACTGAATGTTGTACACTTACAGACAATGTCAAGATTATGTTTTACCTTGTGAGTGTGTGATATAAAAATTCAGCTTTCAGAAATAGCTTTGACGAAAGAGTGATTCTGATTTGAATTGACGCTGGCGGCTAGATCAAAATGACATTTCCATGTCCTTGAAATGTTGGCCATTGCTGAAGGCAAATACGGTGCTTAGTTAGTGGACATACAGTGCATGCTTTTTTATAGTTCAAACCTGGCATTGCCAGACAAGCAAGGTCATAAAATAAAAGTTAGAAAAATCCCAATATGAAGTTCACAGACTACAAATACATTTACATTTAGGGCATTTAGCAGACATCCAAAGCAACTTACAATAAGTACATTTCTCAGAAGAAAGTCAACAACTTATATCGCTGTCGGTACAGAAAGGATGTTAATAGAAACAAGTGCCAGTGCTAGGTTAATCCATTCCCTGTATACAAAAAGGATTGCTAGGATCAGACGCTACACAATGCTAAACACTATTTTTAAGTGGCAGGACGTACAACATACAATTAGTTTTAGTTAGTTTTTTGTTTTTTTTGTACATTAAGTGCCATTATACTACATTGTGAATTACTTTTATTGAATTTAATGTCTAAATGTTGTTTTTTAATTTCATACAGTTCGTGCATAATTGCATACAATACTAACATGTATTTTCTGAATACTCGTGACATTGTTTTGCATCTACTATAAGATGTATGCATTATTTCAGTCTCAATGCCTACAAGTAAAATACAACTAAAAGCCTCTCAGCTATTTTCTTTTCTGAATTACTGTTCATATTCTTAAGCATCCATCCATCACTCCATCTAGCTTTCTGTCACAGCATCAAACTGTGGACATCTATTTCTGTCCCTCTTTAACTGTATCTGCCTCTCCCCAACCTCCTCCTAACCTGAGGCAGATCTCCTATCTCTGTCCCTGGACCGAGTCTTCTCCCTCTTTTTATCCATAACCGTCAGACTGTAACTAAGTTGAAAATCATTTGAGTACGGTTGATACACTTCATTTGAGCTTAGTTCAGTTCCTTCATTCTTATTGGACGGTTTGCAGGCCTCTTCTATCTGTAGAAAGTTCACAGGTAGGATAACATAGAACGCATATAAAGTCAAAATTAAAGGGATTCCTCATCACTGTGTGTGAGTGAGTATGCGTGTGTGTGTGTTTGTTTGTCCGTGTGTATGTGTGTGTGTGTGTGTGTATGTTTGTATGTGTGTATATTTGTGTATGGGTATGTGTGTATGTGTATGTGTATGTGTATGTGTGTGTGTGTGTGTGTGTGTGTGTGTGTGTGTGTGTGTGTGTGTGTGTGTAAGAGGCAAGTTAACAGCATACACCTGGTGGACTCTGCTCCACAAAGATAAAGTAAAGTACCTAGTATAAGCCACAAGTTGACTGCCCGGTACAGGAAATATGCAACATTAAAAAATAAGAATAAAAAAGCCCAAAGATTTAATGAAGCTTATTATTATAAAAAATGATGGACTATGGAGAGACGGCTGGAGGTTAGATGGATGTGTGAATGATGAATGGATGGACAACAGATGGATGGATGAATGGATGATGGATTGGATGAGGAAAATATACACCCAGACCAGAAAGCCAGAAAGCCAGTACACAATATGCATGATGTGCCATCGGAAAACAGTAAACAAATGATTGATGAAGCACTAGTCCGGGGGAAGGGGATCAGGGGGAGACGGAGGGCAGGAGCGCTGACGGGAGGTGGGACGACCAAAACGAGGAGAGGAAACACAGTCAATGGGAGATGAGAGGGTAAATAATTGATACAGTAAAGAGATGGGAGATAGAGGAGTGGGGGGGGGGGGGGGGGGGGGCGGCTGGATGTCTCACTGGCTCACTGGATGGACGGAGGAGACACGGTGGGAGCCATGGACAGATGGACATGGGGTGGAGGGAGGGATGGAGGGATATGGGATGGAGGGAGGGAGGGATATGGGAAGGATGAATGGATGAATGGATGAACATGGGACGGGGGGATGGATGGATATGGGATGAATGGGTGGATGTATTGATATGGGATGGATGGAGGGAGGGATATGGGATGAACATGGGATGGAGAGAGGGATATGGGATGGAGGGAGGGGTGGATATGGGATAGATGAATGGAATGAGGGATGATTAATGAAGGGATGGATGCAATCAGCCATTTTCCCCCAGGGAATCAGCCATTACACATACCACTGTCGCTCAAGATTAGCAACATAATTACCCGCTGACACCCAGCACGCGTGTCTCTGTGCTCAGTCATGCGCATATTTCTGCTTTTGTTGTGGTGTGCGTCGTGAGCTTGATCATTTTGGGGTTGTTTCAACATGCACACGCATGTGACTTTTTTCTGTGTGTGTGTGTGTTTGCGCATTTGCGTGCGTGTTCATGTATGTGTGTGTGTGTGCATGCATGTGTGCATCTGTGTGTGTGTGTGTGCATGTACGTGTGTGTGGGTAAATGGATGTGCGTGCATGTGTCTGTGTGCATGCGTGTGCACGTGTGGGAGGGGCAGTGTGACAGAGATAGATGGCGAGGGGACGGGGCCCATTATGCTGGCGCTGACCAGTGATAGCCTCCACACCTCTCTGTCGTCTCCCGACTGATGGCCAGCGAGTGGGCGTGGCCGGGCAACACCCTACTCCAAATCATTTGTCACGTCCCAATGGAAGAAATTGACTTAAAACATGAGAAGTTCATGACAGGTGTAAAGCCCTGTGCCCCTGTCTAAAGTCCTGTGTTATACATGGAGAATGGACAATTTATTCACTCAGTAAATGTAATGAGGGGGCCCGGTACTTGTAATCATTATTCTTTGTTAAAACCAAAGTATAAAAGTATCACTGTGTTCATATTTTTTTATATAAGAGATAATATAAGAGAGAGAGAGAGAGAGAGAGAGAGAGAGAGAGAGAGAGAGAGAGAGAGAGAGAGAGAGAGAGCCACGGTATCGAGCAGCAGCTGCACACCGACCGACCAGAGGCTGCGTCTCTCCTCTTTCTCTCCCAGCACGTGAAAAGAACCGCGCCGCTCCCCTGCCGCGCGGAACACTGTGCGCGCCCCCCGCTCCCCCCAGTTCAATCTGGCGCGTCAGATGGCAACACGGGAGAGACGCTCCGCGCTCTGATCACTCGCTCCACCGTCGTGCCATCCCATTGTCCACTTTTTTTTTTCCCCCACTCCTGCTCTCCGCACACCGGGATGACGAGACGCTCAATGAACGTGTTAACGGCGTTAGCCTAGTCTTTCACCCCCGCCTGTTCTAACAACGACTCTGTTTTCAAGACCTTGACATGAGCAGAGCGGCTTTCCCACTGCTACACCTCGCAGTTAAAGCACAGTGCCCGGTTGGTTTGAAGAGGCGAGCGGCGGTGAACTAACGGAGCACGCGGCAGACAAAAGGCGGTGGGGTTATTAAACCGGCGGTAACGGGAGGATGCGCCGGAGAGAGGGGTCTATCTAACCGCCGAGCTCCACGGACAGCAACACGCAGGAATCACATCAGTCCAAACAGAACAGGCGATCTTCAGCCAGCGACGATCAGAATCGTAGGCTGTACTTAGCGCCAAGGAACTGTTCACATTTTTTGGGGGGTGAACCCCATCGCGCGGCAAACCTAAACCCCTGGATTGTAAACCGTGGCGGGTTCTGGTGGAGAGCAGACGCTTCCAGAGGGGTTCGTGAAGACAGGGGACCCGAGAGCAGGAGCGGGGGTCTCATGAACCAAACCTGGGAGCCGTAGGTACATCAGGCACTTCGTACCGAGACACAGACTCTTCTGATCTTTTTTTTCTCTCTCTCTAAACGGTCGAATCTTTAAGACGGCTTCTCCGTCGGACAGACAGACGATCAGGGAGTACCATCCGTTTGATTCCGTCCCGGTATCTTCCCTCTGATGAGTGTTTTTTTTCCCCTGTCACCACTGATAGGCCCTTATTAACATATTTACCATGAGAACCGATCCCGAGCGACGGTGGAGAGGACTCAGCAGCTCAGTCATTCAATCATTTGGTTCACCATCATTTTGGTCAGTGATAACTTTTTAATACAGCACACAGGTCCACACAACGCCATGTCGGACCGGTGGATTAGCCCTGCTGTAGATGTGGAAACTTTAGAGTTATTTATTTGAGAAAAGGTGGCAAGGCAACATCCTCGACACACAGCTCGACGTTCGTTTCATTTTGGACTACCACGGATGTTCAGTGATTTGGATAAGCAGCCAGCTTTGGAATCCTTCGATCAGGCGAGAATCAAGAACACACGAACACGCAGTCGTCAGTGTTTCCAGTGTCAGAGGAGCAAACGTCTCATGCACATGTTTATCTGCCCGTATCTCACCATGGTCTGCGGCGTGACAGAGTAGGACGCCAAAGGGCCGATATCGACCACCGCCTCTTCCGTCTCGTCTCGTGGAGCTGCTGTCGAGTCACCCGCCCCTGGGCGGAAGTTTGTTTTGGGAAGTTGAGAAAAAGTTCTCCACACGTGGGCGTTCAGAAACAAGGAGAACAGCATGGGGTGTTGTAGCGGAAGGTGCACCCTGGCCTTTATCTGCGGCATGCAGTTGGTAAGTACACCGCTTTTATTCTTATTTTTATATATAGTCTGTATGTGTGTCATCCTAGCCTAGACGTTGATATGACGTCACGTGAAACGCCTCAACGAGAACCAGTAGAAGATGAAAGGTAGGGGACGGTCGTGTCACCTGACGAAAGGTCTTCCCACCTACCAGCCGACCGAGAGGATGGCGCTGCCGGATTGTCCATAGATGGACTGTTATATAAGGACTGGATGGATGGATGGAGAGGGAGTGGACAATGGAGAGATATATGAATGAACAACTGAAAAACATCCTGAATCTGTCGGCATGGGAGAGATGAGCGATGAGGGTCGCGGTGTGCGCTGTGCTGGATTTTGGGTTGGATTGAGGGGAGCGGACGGATGGGTGGATGAATGGACAGTAGGCCAATTTACTGTATGCTACGGCGACACCAGAGCATGGGTGTACAATGGAAGTCTACATGTTACAGTGACACCAGAGCATGGGTCTACATGGATGTACAATGCAATGGATGTTCACATACAGTATGTTGACACCAGAGCATGAGTGTACAATGGATGACCACATTCTACTGTGACATGAGAGCATGAATGTACAATGATGGGAACTGAGGCACACAGACACACATAAAGACACAGCCACGCACACGCACATGCAAACATGCACATGCACACACACACACACACACACACACACACACACACACACACACACACACACAGTGGAATGCAGGCTCTGTGATGATGAATGGATGGGTAGGAGGGTGATGGGGTGCTGGTCCGGATGAGATCATGTGTTTCCGCAGATGGATGGAGTACTAAGATTTCCAGCTGAGTGCTAGATAGATGGATGTGTGGAAGAAACGACAAATTCTCACTGACAACAAACACAGTGACATCACCCTGGCAACCCCCCCCCCCCCCACACACACACACACAC
>NC_140289.1:3373960-3388960 GCF_964030765.1 Micromesistius poutassou
GAGAGAGAGAGAGAGAGAGAGAGAGAGAGAGAGAGAGAGACTGTGTGTGTATCTGTAACTCACTGGCAGTTGCATTATTTTTATTTGTATTAAAATGAGACAGTTTTGGTAGAAGAGAGACAAGGAAAAAGACAAAGGATAGAAAGAGGGGAAAGGGAGGTTTGTAGAGAGAGAGAGTTGTGGTTCAGTGGAGCGTCGCTTGCCCATATCCAGAGATTGACAGAGTACTTGTGTGTGTATGATTTTCTACTTGTACAGGGAAAAACAATCTCAGAAACACACACATGCCCATACACACACATACTCACGCAGACACACACACACACACACACACACACACACACACACACACACACACACACACACACACACACGTGCGCGCGTATGCACACACATTCTCTCTCCCACACTCACACAACCATGCACACACACACACACACACACACTCTCTCTTCCACACACACACACACACTCACACACATTGGGGAGATAATGCGATAGCGATGGAGAATAAAGCATAAAGACGGAGGAAAGAAAAGGCTGAGGATGAGGATAATGAAGCACAGAGACGAGTCCCACTAAAAGGTGCAGGAGAAATAGAAAAGATTGCTGCTGTAGGAACCGCCAGGGAAAGTGTGTTCTGAGCATATCTCATAACTTTTCATCTTACAATAAAAGCATGTGGTCGCCCTTAACCCTTTGATCTTTGTCACTATCGGGCGGATCTGCGTGGAACTTTACAGTGTAACAGCGTTACAGTGTTCATCTGGTCTATAGGGCTTGTACATTGTGAAGTAACATCGCAATGAATGCCACCATTTTGGGAGGATGGGAGCAATGATATGTTGGTTACTTTGTTAGTAGTAATGGTGTGTTGATCATTGTTTTGTCATTAATTGCAAAGTGATCGTTGGGTTTGAAACTGCACAGCGTATTCAACAAAGTTTTCTTTAGCTTAGGTTAAGGTATATTTACGTTGGATTTAGGATTTTACAATACAACAACTACAAAAGATCCCATGAGGCATTCTGATATTGTGATTGTAAGTGCTTTGTACTTCCTTGATACATCCTTGCTGTATCGACAGCGATATATTTTTGTTTCTCTTTCTTCTGACAAATTTACTTATTTTATGTCGCTTTGGTTAAAGACGTCTGATAAATACCCTAAACGTAAATGTAAATGATGTACAAGCACAAATTCTAGTGTCTTACTCCTTGTGGTTTTTGGTTAGCTGTAGTGCTATCTGATTTGCCCATGTATAATTATCATGGTGCATGTGGTTTATCCATGTCTAGGTGTGTACACTTACAGTAAATACACAAAACTCTCTTAATGTGTTACTGGCAGTGTATACGGATACTGCCACAAACGCATGCACACGTGCACTCACACACACACACACACACACACACACACACACACACACACACACACACACACACACACACACACACACATATGCTTGCACACACTCACACACACACGCACGCACGCACACACGCACACAAAGAAAATAGTCACAAATAGACAAAGGTATAATCCCTGCATATACAATCAAACACAAGTGCAGACACAAACACACACTATATTGTGCATTACACTACACAGATAGACAACACAGATATAACGCTAATAATATTCCAGATTTGTTTCATAGTGCCACGGCCCAAATGGTCCTCATTCGTCACTAGACAGATTAATATCTCAGAATTTTATTAAATCTACGGCTTCTGCTGGAGGCTTTAATGTTATTATATTAAATTCTACCCCATAACCCAATACCTTCAGCACCAATGCTGTGTTCTCATCGGAACATTGTGTATTTTGCTGGGGGGGTCATTTTGTTTTTGTGTTCCCCTTGCAAACCACAGCAATCCATCTGGGTATTTACAAGTGCAAATTTGATTGCATTGTTGTTCGGCAGGGAAGAAACAACGTATTACATTTTGCGGGACATTAACTCTAAATGTTGTAATAACTACAGTATATTCTATGTTCAGAATTGCTCTACTGCAGTATGGTGTGATTTTTTTTAAGTGACCAAAAGAGATAACGGGGAAAATGACCCTCGGCCATGTTTACACAGCAACAGGATGTCCACACACACACACACACACACACACACACACACACACACACACACACACACACACACACACACACACACACACACACACACACACACACACACACACACACACAAGGTCGTGTGTCGTTACCTTGGTAACCAGACATGGAAAAGTTGTTGTGTCCCGGACACCTTCGCAAAAAACAAAATTTATTTATTCATTTTATTTTGTTTTGTATTTTCTTTAACAGTAAAGGTTCCTTTCTCAGTGTTCCTAGAATACACTAAATTTTTTCAGTGTTTTTTATTACCTTTGTCTGCGCTCGCAGCAAATGATGAAGGAACTCATAGTGGCCCAAATATTCATTAATGAGCTGGATCATTAGTGCTGCTGGGCTACACTAACGACAGTCCCCACATGGTTCTGAGAGAGAGAGAGAGAGAGGGAGAGAGGGAGGGAGAGAGACAGAGCGAGCAAGAGAGATAGAGGGAAAGAGAGAGAGAGAGAGAGAGCACATGGCAAGGAAGACAGATGGGCACACGGTGAAGTAAGAAAATGCAACCCAAGAGTGGACAAAAGGACGAGGAAGAGATCGAGGCTCCATCGAGTGATACCATCTCCTGATAGATGATGCGAGGTACCGTAAGAGATGAATCGGGACCATGGACTAATGAGTAGAAGACTCATTAGACGGAAATAGAGTCCTAAGATGGGGGGTGGAAAAGGAATGTGAGCTGGTTAAAAAGACCAATAAATGGAGAGAGGGTATGAGCTGAGGAGAGAGGAGAGAGAGAGGGATCTGAGATGAGGATGCAGGAGAATTATGCCAGATGTCAATTAGAATCGAACATTAGATCAATGAAATATGTCTGCATTACCGGAGGGGCATGTTTGAGGTACAGCTTGTGTGTGTTGTGTGTTGTTTGTGTGTGTGTGTGTGTGTGTGTTAGTGCCCCTCAGTGAGGATCAATACCGTAGTGGCTCATTTTACCTGCCTGGACCAGGAGACAAAAGACATGCCAAGCAGATGGAGACGCGGATGAAGACAAACTTCCACACTGCCTTTTATTTACCTGCTGGCGTTATGTCTTCCTATTTCTCCCAGTGGAGGACCATATGTCCCGCGCACCTCTTACTGTAGCCTTCACTAGTCCTGTATAGAATCTTTACCACTAACTCCCAGAGAGAATCGTAATGGCTTTTTCCAACTATGGCTGCCAGTCTCGCTTGGTGATGCATTAATGGAGTTGTTCAATCTTAAGGAGCTAAGCTTTTCATTTGACTAATGGCAGAGTACTTCAACGAAAACACGCTACACAATGTACCCCTGGCGTGTGTGCGTGTGTGTGTGTTTGTTACGTGTGTGTGTGTGTGTGTGTGTGTGTGTGTCCATATGTGTGTGTGTCCTTGTGACAGAGAGGCTGGTGCGGTGAGGGGGTATCCTTCATGTGTCTGAGTCTACTTATCTGTGTCATTAAAAAATTCTGGTGAGTTCGTATACCATTTATAAATGGCCTTATTTAAGGTACACCATCTTATCACGATATTCAGGTGCTGAATACATTCAGGAGGATGAGGGCACAGCTATGCTATTAGCAGCATATGGTTAATGGATGGACAAGTAGCATAGTTGTAGCCATTAAGCTTACCTTCATGTTTCCGCTGTTTGTGTGGGTCTGTTTCATTATTCTCCGTCACTCCCTCTGACCTGCAGATCTTTTTTTAATTGTAGGTCATCAGGCCATTTAGAGCAGACGTTCTCCGAAATACGTCTCAGTGTGATTTAATTACGTAGTGGGGACATTTTCATTGAATTAAAGTTCATGCGGTCATCGCAGCCCCATCAAAAAACCACATGTCCAACTCATCAACAAACTCCTTTCAGCTTTGTTTGAAACTACAATCAATTAGAATCGATTGCACAGACTTCCGGCCTGTCACCATTGTTGTTTAGGGTCCAGTGACTCGATAAACAGATGCCTGGACTGCAAAGCATTTTCTTCATCGGTTCTCTGTGTCGCGGCGCGAGTTGAGCGAGTTTTGTAGGTCAAACTCCTTCATCAGTAATTGCTTTTGATTAATTGTACCCCAGAAAGTCCTTTTCTGTCTATTTCACCTGTTGGTTCGTGTGCCACTGTTTCTGCCGTAGTTAGAAATGACTTGACCAACAGAACAATGGTGAGGCTATAGATAGTTGTGGTACATGCTCTGCATAGCCCTGTTGGTGCAGACAGCAGGCACACTGGGCTTAATGACATCTGGAGTCAGGAAGGGACGGGAGAGGGACATTACTATTCCATGTGCTTTTCCCCATCCTCCAAACTTGTCCAAGACCTTCACACTCCAATTACTGCTCTTTTACCCATCCTCTCTCTCTCTCTCTCTCTCTCTCTCTCTCTCTCTCTCTCTCTCTCTCTCCATCTCCATCTCCATCTCCATCTCATCTACACCTCTTCCTTCATATCCTCTCTCTCTTTCTCTCTCTCTCTCCCTATCATCTACACCTCTTCCTTCATATCCTCTCTCTCTCTCTCTCTTTCTCTCCCTATCATCTATACCTCTTCCTTCACATCCTCTCTGTCTCTCTCTCCTCTCTCTCTTCCTTCTTATTCTGCGTGGACCTCCTGTCTCCCTTCAACCGCGTCCTTTAATCAAACCCTCTTTGGATTTGAATTAAATACAATAAAATATTGTAATGTCACCGGGGTCCTCTGAGTTCTAGCATTAGAATACAGAATTTAAATTCCAAACCACCCTGGTGCTTTCCGTCACTTCCTCTCTCAGACCCCCTCCCTCCCTCCCTCCCTCCCTCCATCCCTCTCCTCCATCAGATATGTTAAAACTGACACCCTGACACTGAGCGTGTACAATCATTGTATCTGGGCTGCTATGATCACATGCAAATCAAATGTCTCCTCTCTCTCTTCCCCGCTTTCTCTCTTTCCCTCTCCCTCTCTCTCTCACGCTCCCTCTCTCTCTCTCCCTCTCTCTCTTTCTCTCGCTCTCCCTCTCTCTCCCTCTCCCTCCTCTCTCTTCCCCTCTCTCTCTGTCTCTCTCCCCTCTCTCTCTCTTCCCCTCTGTCTTCCCCTCTCTCTCTTCCTCCGTCTCCTTTTCTCTCCCTCTCTCTCTCTCCTCTCTCTTCCCCTCTCTCTCTCTCTCTCTGTCTCTCTCCCCTCTCTCTCTCTTCCCCTCTCTCTCTCTTCCTCCGTCTCCTTTTCTCTCCCTCTCTCTCTTCCCCTCTCTCTCTGTCTCTCTGTCTCTCTCCCCTCTCTCTCTCTTCCCCTCTGTCTTCCCCTCTCTCTCTCTTCCTCCGTCTCCTTTTCTCTCCCTCTCTCTCTTCCCCCCTCTCTCTCTCTCTTTCTCCTGTGCGTGTGCAGGACTCCGACCTGGTGCTGACCTTCAACCTGTCGATGCACCGCTCCTGGTGGATGGAGAACGGCCCCGGCTGCAAGGTGACGCCGGTGGCCCCGCCCCCCTCCTGGGCCCCCGAGGACCACCGCTACATCTCCATCGCCGGCTGCCTGCTGGACTACCAGCTGATCGAGGTGGCCCACTCCTCGCTGCAGATACTGCTGGCCGTGAGTCCACACACACTGCTCTCTATCTATGGGTCTGTCGGCCCTTCGGTCCGTCTGTCGGTCCGCCGTTCTTCAGTGTCTGTCCGTCTATCCATCCTTCTGTCCCTCCGTCTGCCTGTCTGTTGGTATGTCTGTCGGTCTATCCATCGGTCTCTCTGTCTGTCTATGTCTGTCAAGTGACACAATTAGGGAGGGAGAGAGACAGAGAGAGAGAGATGGAGAGAGCAACAGAGAGAGGGGTGGGTATTAGTAGCTTTTGATTGGTGGGTTTGGTTCTGTGATTTGGTCTTTCATCTTTTGTTCTAAATGATGTGAAGAAAACTCCTTAGAGAACGTCATGGATGGAGAAGAAAAGGAAAGACGAGACTTTCATCTCAAAAATCCCCACAGACAATTCACACACTCGTGTGCGTTTGTCTAGGTGTTTATCGGAGTGAATGTGTGTGTAAGCTTTGTGTGTTTGTGTTTGCATTATTGTGCCTATTATGGTGTGCCAACACATATTCACGAATGCACGACATTCCATAAACACGGATTTGGCTCATGGAGACTGGATACCTGTAGGGAATGCCAAAATTAGTGAATTGTTCCTTTTGAGACATTGATCAGCTTATGATAATCCATACTAGTCATTTGGGATCTTAAATTAATTTGTGTCACTCTGATTTGAACGGTGGTGCATGGTTCATCTCATAGGGTTAGCCCTCAATTAATGCTCATATCTGGATTTCTGTCTGGCTGTTTTGCTCTTTAACCTTACCGGCATAACAACTCAATATAAGGACATGGACACTCTCTCTCTCTCTCTCTCTCTCTAGCTCTCTCTCTCTCTCTCCTCCACCCCCCCCCCCCCCGCCCCCCCGCCCCCCCGCCCCCCCATCCCTCTCCCCACCTGTCAGTCGATAGTGTGTTACTTATAGTCTGGCTGGGTGCCAAGCCAGTACACCACTGTACCACAGGATCATGGTAATTGGTGTGTTAGGAAACACACCAACACACTGTCACACCGTATGAGCCAGCACGCCACGAGCTGTCAGCTTAGTGTGGCCGACTCACCTTCCTGGTTCGCCTGGATTGGTGGAAACAACACACATTGAATCTATTGACCGCCGGCTGACCTGTGGTTAAGGTCCTTTAAACTGGCTTGGCTGTGACCACACCTATCTAATATCTAATGAATCTTATGAACCTAGCTAACTAACTTTAACTGCTACCTGTTTTCTTTGGGGTTTTCTGCTTTCGCAAAAAATCTCCTTATCGAAAAAGTCTTGTTTATTTATTAGTCTAATAAGCAGTCGAGTAGAGTATAGCCTTTTATTATGTTACTACCTTCAATCAAAACACATACACAGACACAAACATATTTAAATGTCAACCACTGAATAACTCAAAAAATCAAATGATGTGCTGTTGTCATTAATTTACCAGTTGCCCTGTATTCACTGCTATCCGCTCTACAAAACACACACACAGCCACATATTTTATTAAAGAAATATGAATAAATAACAAATGAAACAAATTTTCCTTTCACAATCAGCAGAAAATTGTTCTGTTTACTCCTTAACTTGGCAGAGGTTAAAAGGCATGACGGCGGACTGTTTCTCTTCACCCCAGCTCCGTCATCACCATCACCATCAGACCACAACCGGTTCTTCAACCAAATAACCGGCTGTGGTCAAAGCAGGCCAATGCCGACGGTAGCCACGGTCCAGCCAAACCGCATGAACCACACAAAGGGCTGGCAGCGAAAGATGAACCTAGAATTCCCATTTCCTGCAAATTAAAAATGAACCCAAAACGTTTAGGGTCTTTGTGGACGACTTTGATAGGGAATATTGAACGTCCACCGCTTTTGACTCGGGCTATTATAAACACTTGGAGATTAGATATTTAAAGCTGTTTCAATTACAGCCGCCTTCTGTGACTTTTCAATGCAGCGAAAATCATGAGCCGCACATCATCTGCCCAAATGTTTGAAGGACTGCCAGGGCCAGATAAGTACCAGTGCCTCCAGCCCCACACTGCGCCAAGGCTGGGAATATAGGAAATATTATCCATGCACACACACACAGACACACACACACACACACACACACATACACACACACACCCATAAATGTGCACCCCCCCCCCCCCCCCCCCCCCACACACACACACACACACACACACACACACACACACACACACACACACACACATAAATGTGCACCCCCCCACACACACACACACACACACACACAAATGTGCACTTCACACAAACACACACACACACACACAAATGTGCACCCCACAACGGTGTCGGCTCTACGGTGGGGCATTCGGGGGCCGTGCCCCCCCCCAGCGGTCATTAATGCCCCTCCTACCACAGGTCATGGCGTGGCCAAAAAAAAATCCCTTTTAGTTATTCTTATAATATTAAATGTGCCAACTGTAACTTAAATGAAATAACAGAAATGAACGGGGAAATCGCATCATTTTGGTTGTGCATGCATGGCAGGTTAGGCGTGGTCAATGCTCATTGGTTGCTGAGTAAACTTGTTACTCAACATAAACTTGATTCAACATAACGTTGAGCTGCAGCGCGCAGAATCCCGGTTTGAATGGAAAATAATATGGTAGCTTATAATATGGTGGACAGCTTGTCCGCCTATAGCCTATCATAGACAGTTTGCCTAATTATCGACAAAAACGAAACTGGCCTAGCAGCAGTTAGTACTCGTCGCCTGCAACGGTTAAGCCGTTTATTCATTTCACTTCTCTGCCCTGGCATTCATTATAAGGCCTACTAAGCAGGTAAATTGTTGATTAATGTTTGCTGGGTCTATCTGCATTTGTGTTTTATAGGCTACATGGCTGCCTGTATATGGCCTTGTGCAGGGTTTGAATAATCTTTTCATCTTTAAGGGGGTCTCTCTATCTCATAAAAAAAGTTGGCACACCGCGCACATAGCCTTACAATGTGCAAAAGTTTGCATCCATAGCCAATTGATCCCAAATGAAACGGCATGTTTGAATTGAGGATATTGTCTCGGCTGTTCTTTATTTTGGACCGTGGGTACAGCTGGCAAGGTCAGCTCGACTCGCGTCCAATCATTTAAAAAACTCGCAATTTAAATTTTTTCTAATTCAAAAATGAACAAAACTGTCTTCTAAATGAAGGAAATTATACTGGGAAATGAATAAACCATTATAAGCAACGAGTGAACTCAATAAGCAATCAAAAAACTTTTTTCAACCACCGCCTCTTTCCCTTGACATTTAGTTTTCACCTGACATATGAGACAGATGTAATTAAGGCAACCTGGTCTCACAGGAATCCGTGAAATGAGTTGGTCTACGTCCCGTATAGTAGCCTATATTTTAATTGAACGTCTTTAATGGTAAGAGACCGCACAGGGATGGATAATGAGCGTTGTTTAAGATTAAATTACAATGCCACATGTGGCAGACACCTTCAGATATGAGAGACCCCCTCAGATTTTGACTGACTGTCTTTATGGGAGCCAGTCCTCACTTTATGTGAGCTCGGCTCCCTCTGGCTCCCACGTAATTTGAACACTGGCTGTGTCATTTCTGCCTGGTTGAATGCATGCATGGGTGTTCTATTCTGTTCTGTTACATTAGTAACAGAACATGACCTGTTCTGTTACTAATGTAATAGGTTATAAACAGTGCATAAACTGTTTAGAGTTGAATAAACTATTTCTGACATATCAGAGGTGGGTAAACTGCATTTATTTGCATTTACATAGAAGATATACAGAGCTAGAAATATGAAATGGGTGTCACTAAATTATTAGTCAGTATTGAACCGTTGAAAAAAAGAAATGCAACCACATTTGCACTTCTCGACCATGGTTACGAGTCAAGAGGAAACTTTATGGACGCTTCAGCCTCAGGAGGCTGAAGCGTGAAGCATTCGACGAGACAATGCGACGTCTCGTCTGTTTTTCCTTCAAGTGCTGTGCGACTGCGCACGGGGCATGTGTGCCGCGAGCGGACGGTGCTGATTCAATTATCGTATCCCCGTCGAGTGCCGCGGGTTCACGAGATTACCTCTGACGCAGCAGAAGTGATGGAAGGGTTCGGCGTGTCTGTCACGGCCTCCGCACCGCTCGCACGCCGCGTTTGATCCTCCCTCCGCGTATCAGCGAGCACACCGACAAACATGCCCGTCGCGGCATGAGCACATTGCATTGTCGGACCGTTGCCGGCGGCCAACGCGTCTGCGATGCCTGTTCTCGTGACGCCAGCCCCGTCAGCGTCTATTGGTGCACAAGGAGCCAATCAGGCCCCGTTTGACTCTCGCATTTGACTGGTATGACTGGTATGACCAATCGGATATGACATAACGACGTATCGGCTGAATATGGAAGGCGTGAGCCTCACATTAGACGCCCTTTTAGAGTTCACCTGTGTTCTTTTTATTCGTCCACTAAACGTATTATTCTTTTGTTTCTCGGAGGGGGAATTAATTGGGTCAAAATTTAACTAAACTATTCAATCGTCCAATTAATGGCACGGTAATAAATCATTGCCACCGTCAGTGCGATAGGGCCCACCCAGCGAGACGCCATGGGAAGAGGAGACGGCGGCGGGTGTGTTCACAGCCTAATGGTTTAACAGACGGCCCCTGGACCGCTGCTGTTCTCATGATTAGTGGGGTCACTGTACAGACGCCCGCAAAGTTTTCCTTTCTATATCTAATTAAACACAAACTATGCTAGCGAGAACCCGGTGAGGGGGCCTCAGTCAGCTGATCTCTGCAGCCTCCTTTGGAGCCGAACCGAGTCCTCCTGAGTTATGAGTTATGACCGCAGAACCATCTGTTATGTTATGGACACCTCCATGCAACATTCCAGCGGATAGCGAGGCTAATGCCTGCCTTAACTTTTTATGTGTTCATCAGCTTTTAGAAGTAACTCGATTACATAGACACTGTTTTGTAAGATTGTCCAAAAAATACTAAAGAAGAATAGGGTTATGATAAATCAATACTAAGAATTGCTTTTCATATCCTACAATTGTAAACTGGTACCGTTGCCGTTCCTTTTTTGGTGATGGAAAAAATACTTTTTTTATGGTTTTACTTGGGTAATGCAAGATATCGTTTTTTTATTCCAAAGGTAGGATAACACAAGAAGATCAGGTGGAGCAAGAATGGAGGTTCTCACAAACAGCAATTCCATGTTCACCAGGACCTGCGAACTGAGTTGATTTTTAGAGTCACGCCTGCAGGGCACAACTGATTCACCAATCACCACTCGGCAGCCGTCCAATTGGACCACTGCCGAGTGGTGATTGGATGAATGAATGGATGGCTGTGTGGATGGATGAATGAATGGATGGATGGATGAAAGGATGAATGGGTGAAGGGATGGATGTGTTGATTGTTTAATGGATGGATGGGTATGTGGATGGATGGATGGATTAATGGATATATGTGTGTACATGGATGGATGTGTGGCTGGATGAATGGACGTGCCTACTTCTTGGTTATAATAACCTTTAAAATCGCAGTGGTGGGAGGCTTAAGTCTGAGTGGGTTTCTTGCATGAACTTCTGTGCCACATGTATTAAAATGAGGAGAGAAGTATAAAATCCTGGACATTACATATGCATTGCCCAGAGTTTGTATTTACCATTTTCTGAACAACAAACAGGATTATGCATCTGCACAGCCAGGGTGAGGATAACACTGAATTAGCAATATAGTGGCAGATTTATAATTCTTCACTGTCCCCAGCTACTGCGGGGGTGGCCATCTGAAAGGTTGGGTCTATTCAACACAATCAAAGATTATCCTTCCTTTTCATAGTCCTTTCTCTGAGCAGGATATTGTGTTTACAAGCCGAGCCACAGAAACATAATGCTTTGAGTATTCAGCATATTAACAGGATACTAGTGTGCTTTGTGCATACGGTACACACTACCCCGTCAACACAACAGCTCTGTTGTGGAGGTCCTCCTCTAAAGACCTTTTGCTTTGTGACTGAAATGGAAATGCTAAATCTTGGATTAGCTGAAAGAAGCCAGAGATATCTACAGTGTATATATATATATATATATATATATATGTGTGTGTGTGTGTGTGTGTGTGCTCCGGTGTTATTTCGGCCAAAACTGATCACCGATGATCGGGGTCTATTTGAAGCCGTTCATTTATCGTGGAGCCTTGTTTATTTATCTAAGTATTCTAAACAACATTTTATGTTAAAAGGGACATTGAACCCAAAACCCCCTAACCACTAATTCGGCGCACTTTACGGCATAATTTAATACAACATCGTAAAAATGTGTCGTTATGAAAGCTTAGACGGTAAATTTTAGATTGTTTTAGATGCGTCAGTGACGCGTCGTTGTGAAGTTTTGGCCATTGATTACATTTGTGCGTGTGTTGTCGTGGCAATTTCCTTTGTGTGGCTGGAAGCAAAAAGCACACAATACTTGCAGTCTAATGCATACATTAGACTCCTCTCTAGCAGAGTGAATCCCGACATACAGTTTGACAGAGTTATTTATACAGTTTCAGATCCTCCCCACACTCACTGCGTTTACATGACACTCAAGAAAGTCTAATTATTGGGTCCAATAGTCCAACTATGATTGGATTATTAAGATGCATGTATACGCCTAGATGTCAATAATCAAATCAAGTAATGTTTACCCAAGACACAGAGTTGGTTGTGTTCTCATCAAGCAGAAGAGTGCCTAAGAGGATGTCTTCTCCCTTGCGACCGGTTTACCCAAGTACGAAGGTTAACATTATTGGTTGACTCTAAGGAAGGTAGGCCGGCTACCATAGAAAAGGGTTTACATTTACTATTATTAATCCTTTGTTTTATCAGGGTAGTCACATTGAGACAGTAGTCTCTTTTACAAATGAGCCCTGGCCAAGAAAGGCAGCACCTAGCTAAAAGATACATAAAACATAAAACACATAAAACAATATAAAAAATATAAAAACAGAGAAACAGATTTAGATGCCACTGAGGAAGGTGGGACAGCTGACCAGAGCACAAGGGTTAACGTTTTGATTGACTCTGAGGAGGAAGGTAGGACAGCTGACCAGAGCCCATGGGTTTACATTTTGACGTCATTGCTCAATGGTGAGGTGGCTGAACCAAGCACAAAGGTCAAGATGTAGACGACACTGGGGAAAAGCAGGATGGCAAGACAATACACAGAATGGAAACCAAAGTCTATATGACTAAAAGGTAGCAACATATGAATTTTTCCATCACACTGTGTGCATGTGCGGGTACATGTATTTGTGTGTGTGTGTGTGTGTGTGTGTGTGTGTGTGTGTGTGTGTGTGTGTGTGTGTGTGTGTGTGTGTGTGTGTGTGTGTGTGTGTGTGTGTGTGTGTGTGTGTGTGTGTGTGTGGGAAAGAGAGAGAAAGAGAGAGAGAGTCTGGGAGAATGAGCAAAGAGCTGGACACTATTATTTAGAGTAAATGAGGTCAAGACCTTGAGATATATGCTGAATCACTAATGTGCTTGACAACTTTTATGGCTTAGTCGAGGTGTTTTATGTATGTGTGTGAGCATGTGTGTGTGTGTGTGTGTGTGTGTGTGTGTGTGTGTGTGTGTGTGTGTGTGTGTGAGAATGTGTGTGTGCTCTCTACACACAAACACACGCAAACAAAGGAAATCTCTTCTCTGTCCTTTTGCATTCTATGTTAAGTGCGTGTGCGTTTGTATTTCTGAATCAATGTCATTTGCATTTGGCATGAAGCTTGGATTGAGCAACAAGCGCTTTTATTTTGATGTGCATGTTTGAGATATGATCTAACCCAAGTAATGTCCACACAAAGACGAAGGACATGCCCTCACTTCCATTTAGATTTTTTCCGTATCTCCTCCACAGTTTTTATTTTCACACGCTCTTTACTTTTCTAACTGTTCTTCATCCATGTTTTCGTCCATTGCTCTATCTCTCTCTCCCAGTGCCTCTTGTCATTGAAGAATGGAAAAGGTTGATAACAGTGACCTCGCACTGAACCCCACTTCCTGCATCTCTGCTCCAATCCACAGGCACTGATCTGTCGCCTTGGAAACAGACAGCCAATAAAACAGCAGAGTTTCTCTTCTGCCAGAGTGTACCGCTTTATCCCCTCACATGCGCGTACACGCGCGCACACGCATGCACGCACACACGCACATAAACATGAAGGCACGCATGCAGAAGCACACATACACCCTCATGCAAACACACATACCCACACATACTCTCACAAACATCCACGCATGCACTCACACACACAGACATACACACAGACACACACACACAAACACACACGCACGCATCTGCATTGTGCTTGACGTCAATAGAAAAGTTACGGGCTATCTTTATGTGAAATTGTTGCGACAGATCAATATTATTGAGTCAAGGAAAACGGGAAGAAGTAATGACCAAATACATCACTGAGGGAATCGATTGTATTGGTGCTCTGTTCATAGGATCACATGATCTATTTATCATGATAATCTTTTTGGTTTTGCTTTCTGTTTAGTGGTGAGGACGTTCGTTTGTTTTCCTCTCACCACAGCAATGGCGATGAAGCCACCGGGCCGCGACACGACAGCGTTTAAACAGAGACGTTGAATGGATTTTCTGTATTTTTAGCAGAATGCTGTCTAACTCATGACATGAAAATAGATTGCATCAGATGAAATTCTATCCGAGTGGGTAACGTTATAGCTTCGTCGAACCCCCCCTCGGGGGAGCAGAAATCGGTTTTGATGGTCAGAAATTAAGAGGGCGAGTCTCGAACCTCGAGCAAAATATTTGATACGTAACTGGAGAGGTATTAAAGCGGGGACCCTGACGTTTTCAAGGCAGAGCAGCCCTGCTTAACACATTATCTAGGAAGACCTTTCACCGTCTGATGCCTTCCCCTTCCCCTTTCTTTCTTCCATTTGTTCTTTCTTACTATCTTCCTTACCTTCTTTCAGTGTTCACTTTCTTTACTTTTTATGCATTGACGAATAAATAATAATAATAATAATGATTATTATTCAGAAAATAATGATTCACACATTGAAACGACATGTAAGTTGACATGCAACTGTACTATCTTGAACTACATGTCATGTTCGCGATGATGACAGAGGGTCTTTTCTCTCCCCCCACCCCCTCCCCCTCTCATTTTATCTTCTAGCTGTTGGGATTCATATACGCCTGCTACGTGGTCAAGCTCATCTCAGAAGAAGAGGACAGTTGTGAGTTAACACAGTCACACACATACCTGTATATATCCACACACAAACACACACGCGCACACACACACACACACACACGGGTGCAGCGTTGCATGAAGATGGGCAGCAGATGCGTGTCGGCCTCC
>NC_140289.1:3391460-3451084 GCF_964030765.1 Micromesistius poutassou
GAGCTAGAGAGCGAGAAAGAGATAGAAGGAGAGAGAGAGATCCTGTTCATACTTGGTGATTGATTAATGAATTAACTTGTGTATTGACATTTATTAATGAACTTGTGTGTTGTTATTTATTGTGTTTTTGCCTGTTATTATTATTATTATTATTATTATTATTATTATTATTATTATTATAAGAGAGAGAGATGGAGAGAGAGTGTGTGTGTGTGTCTTTGGGTGTACATGTGTGTGAAATATATATATAGAGAGAGAGAGAGACAGAGAGAGGGAGGTATAAGAATGCTTCAAACAGAGATGGATGGAAGAAAAAGACGAAACAAAGAAGAAAAGCCATAAAGGAGCATTCTGTAGCTTTATATCTCCCCAGTGAGACACATCATGGATCATAAATCACAGCACCATCATAATGGCCTTCAAGAACACACACACACACACCAACATCCCCCCCCCCACACACACACACACACACACACACACACACACTCATACACACACACACCCCCACACACACACACACATATATATAAACACACACACACATACAAAATTATAATTTCCTATAAAGAAAGGCTTTTGACATAAATGTGTGTGCAATTAAAACAATGTACACTGCACACACACACACTCTCACACACACACACATACACACACACCATCAATATGCAATCATTGTACCTCAGCTGTGGTCCCTTCAGTGTTTTTGCTTAGTCCAGGGGGACCAATGAAACAACATCAGCTGTGATTGTCCTAGCCGGGAGACACACACACATTCATGCACGCTCACACATACACACACACATGCACCAACGCACACACACCCGATCAGAATTGTTAGCTATTCTGTGTTGGCAATGTTTCCACATCTTTCAAGCTATTTAACTTTGGTAATTATCTTAATCTCTGTTCTGGTGCCGAAAGCATGCCTTCCTTTCTTTCTGAATATCATCCACAATCTATAAAACAACAAAAAACTCTTTGTTTTTGTTGTTGTGACTTTAGGATAGCAAACAAGGTCTTTGATTGATTATCAGACACAAGAGAGAGAGAGATTCACAGAAGCCTTGACACTGTGTGCTTCCTATATTGATTTGGCCTTCTTTACCGCTTGCTAATTCTCTGCTATCATTGAGTTATCCTAAAAGCAAGACTGAGGCTTGAGACAGCAGGAGAAATGCCCCGATATTTGGGAACGTCAGTGTGCTGTCTAACAGGCTATTTTCATGATGCTCTTTTACCATGCTACCTGTCATTAAATCAGTTATTGATGCACCAAGGAATGGAGAATGTTGCATTACTTGAATGTTTTTACTGGTACACCAACTAAATTGACTAGATACGTACACTATGATCAAGGTACAAATAAGTAGCATTTGCATTAGACTTGGGTTTTTAGTTCATTATGTTTGTATGCTTCATGCATAATATCAATATGGTTTTATGTAAGAATCTTTATACACAGCCCTGAGTTGATGAGCAGTATTGTACTCATGTATTAATCAAACTGTTTGAGAAACCCGTCAATCATGATGAATCTACCATTTGTTAAAATCCAAAAACTAAAACTCAAAAGAATGAACACAAAAAAGAATTACCGTTCTTACTTCCATCTCCATGTTTAATCTCCACTTTTCTTCTTCTCCTCCTACTCAGGTCGAAGTAACACCTGGCACACAGCAGAAGTGATACCCCACCATGGAAATATCCATATTTAATTAAGGGATAACAGCCTAACTTTTTGCTTCTTAATACTTCTAAACGTCTTACAACAAACCATCCGGCAGCTTCGACGTCCTTTAAATCTTCTGCAGATCCGTTTCTAAGGAAACAGGGACCTCTTGTGGACGACAATGGAAACGACATGACTGTATTCCCGTCTCTTGAACGCTGGATTTTTTTCTGCAATATATTAAAAACCAACCGGGTGGGACAAACAAAGAGCTGAGGATTAATGCTTTGAACTTGAATTCAGAAGCTGAAGTTTAATTTCCTTTGTGATCCAGACCTTGACCAGGACTTACTGCTGAACAATTTAAAGCCTACATTTGTTTTGGGGTTTTTAAGTAGAATTCCCTCAACTGGATGGGTTGAACTGATGGATCTTTCCGATGTTACATTTCCAAGGAAAAACGGTGGTCAAACTCCTGCCACGTTCTCCCAAGGATTCAAAGATCCCTCTTGGAATGCTTCGCTGTCTGAAAGGATGCTACTCTTCTACGGCCACGCCTAACCAAAGAGTTTTAAAAACCCAGAGAAAGAGACAATTTTCTTGACCACAGAACTCCAACCGAATGTCTTTTCTCTGGAATTTGAATCTCTTTGTGCCTGACTGGTCAGACACCTGACCTCCGATCACAAAACACACAACAAGCATCTACCAGACTAACACTTAAAGAATGTTATGCGTGTGTATTTTTTCTCTAATGTAATACAGTGGTGTTTTCGATTAGTGATGAACAGCAGAGACACATATATCAACAACTGGACAAGAGGGGGGCTTGGCAACATGCAGTCAAAGTCGTGAGATAGAGTCGAGTGCGACATATTCTGTTCTATTTAGAATAATACTGAACCTCGCAAATACAACCTACATCTTCTTTCCCACGTACATATGTAGGCCTACGCAAAGGACACAAATTTCAAGAAATAAACATGAGCGCACACACGCACCAACACACTCGGAAATAACAACACGCCTAACTTCAATTCAATTTGTCAATAATGTCATACAAATATTACATATATATATATATATATAAATATATATATATATATAATACAAGCAATGTTTACAACACGTTTTCTATCTGCGCTGCAGGAACACAGATAGACAGACAGACTATAAGGAGAAAGAGGGAGAAAACGTGGTTACAATTTGGATCAACCTCCTTCCATCGGCTTGGAACAGCGATCAGAGATTGACCTGATTGTTGTCCCGAAATAGCCCTGTTCGATTCAAACAGAGCGCTACAGCCAAACTGATGGAGAATGGTTCATATTCAATGTGGGGCAAGCTAGGGCGTCTCAGTCAATCAGACATACGACGACACACACCCAGACCCACACGTACAGACACAAGCTCACACACAACGCACACAGACACACGCCTGCAGACACACACACAGAAACATGTTTGCAGACACGTGCACACACACCACAGACACACAAACACACACACACACACACACACACACACACACAGAAACATGTGTGCAGACACACGTGCACACACACACACACACGACGCAGACACACAACACCGCACACACACGCGTGCAGACGTGCGCACACATATAGACACATTCATGCAGACAAACACACGTGGGTGCAGAAACACAGTAACACTCACACATACATATTGGCACTCAGCTAATAAGAGGGCACATTGTCGAACATTTCCACTGCTGTGCCATCATGGCACTCTCCGCCCGTCACCCTCTCACCTCTCCTTCTGGAACACACCACACAATAATGCAAAACCAGATGCATAGCGGTGTAGTTCCCATGCACCGAGTCAATTTATTCAGTGATTCTGAGCAGTACTACCAGGTATTGGATCCTGCTCCGTCTCCCTTGTTCCAAACTGTAGGCTGGTAGAGCTACAGGACACGGAACTGTAATGTGTCCTAGACTCGAGGGGTGTTCCCTTGTTTTGCTTCCACTGCTAACGGATTCACCGAATCGTCGTTTCCTTTGTATTGCTTAGAATGGAGAGTGCAACGTGGACCAAAATGCTTTGTTGAGGCCTTTTACCGTTTACCAAGTGGATTCGTTTTGCGGGTATTATTTTATTTTGTGGGTGGGGGGACCACCAAAACAAACCAACACAGTTTCAACACGGGCTGCTGTCAACATAGAGGTGGACCGATCGAACGTACGTCTCTCTACTACTGACGTGGCGCGCGCTAGCTGGTCGTTTGATTATCCGTCAGTCCTAGACAGTGAACTCTGACCTCCGAGGTTGTGGGTCTACCTACCTACCTATGCTCGCTAACCTCCGCGAGGCTGCAGTCATGCAGCGAGGGGGGACGGCGGACGTCGTTGTGTGTGTTTGCATGAGGTGTCGTATTTAATCTCAGCGCTGCGTGTGACTCACTATCCAGCCGCCGCCGAAGGAACCGCTGGGTTGGTTGGAATGCTTCCAGACTTATTTTGAAGCGTTCTCAATGTGAAACTTGTGTTTTTTCTTTTTTTTATAATAAAAGTTGAAAAAAATATATAATACAAAAAATGTGCTCATACCAGGAGGAAAATAATAATTAAGAAGTAAAATAGTCATGTAACTTTGAACTTCTAGACGTTTTTTAACAATGTGGCGGTGTTAACTGTTTTTTCTAGTTGATTACTAATGTGTGATGTTGTCCACAAGTGGAAAAAAAAACGTTTTTTTGGTTTTGTTTTTTCTAATTGTACAATATTCTATATCAGATAGAAGACAGGTAGCCGGACAGTAGAGAGAGCTTCACACAGTCACATTATGACCTGAAATGTTTTTGTTCAACCTTACACAGTTGTTGTTCAGGCTACTCAGCAGATTCCCAACAGATTGTATCAGTGTCAAACAGGCAGACCAGCTACATCTTTACCTCCACAAATCACTTGGAAATACCCCTGTAAAACAATGCCACAGAAAGGTAGTGTTCCCAAAGGTAGTAACTAATCAGTAACTAATCAGTCATAATTGAGCTTATAATAATTAAATATCTTAGCCAGCTTGCCTCAACAGTTCAATTCCTGACAGCGAAGGCCAGGCCATGTTAGGATGCTACATCCATTCTCTGCTCACAAACTAACCAAATCATACAACAAAGGCAGTAAAGATTCGGTATTACCCATTCATATGTATGGCATGTGGTGCCCTAGCAACTGGCATTGTGCCTTCGGCTAGTGTCTCTTGACCCTAAAGTAATTTGATGGTCCTTAGAGAGCCTTCCTCCTCAGATGGAATTTTGATACGATTTAACAGTCCCACAGTGTGAGCTCGGCCCTAGGAAGCTGAATGGTTTCAAGTGGTACCTGGAGGCAAATATTGTCCAAACATGGCCGTTGACAGTCAGCGGCTCTCTAGCCAAGCAGTACGGATGTGAGGACCTTCCCTTGAGGGCGTACATTTTGACCCCTTTCCTTTTCCCCTGCTGTTTACCTTTCAAGCCAATCATACAAGTCTGTGGTCGGTCCAAAATCAATAACATGGATGTGAGTAGTGTAAAAGGGGCCCTTCTAATGCATAGGAGTGCTACTGTATACTACTGAGTACTGGATGAAGTAAACTGATAATTTCAGGTCATGATATGACCACTCTATCTGTATGCAAAGGTTAGTGTGCTTGTGTGTGTATGTGTGTTTGCAGGCATGTGTGTGTGTATTTTTATACACGTGTGCATGCGTGTGTGTGTGTGTGTGTGTGTGTGTTTGTGTGCGTATGTGTGTGTGTGTGTGTGTGTGTGTGTGTGTGTGTGTAAAATACTGTACTGATACTTTTGTGAACTGAACAGAACAGGAACTTGCTGAGGCCTGAAGTCTTCACGTCTATTGAATTGATTTATTAACACTCTCCAGAAGACATGAAAAAAAAACTGTCAAATACAATTCCACAAATAAAGCTTGTTTGTTAGTCAGTGTGACCGGGGAGATTAAATACATTGGTGTAAAGCACTTTGGCTGGTTACGGTTACTTCAATAAAACAAACAATAGTCCACTTATAAATGGCTGTCCACTCTGTATTCTCTTCATTCTGCAACTTTAAAATACAGATTTAGATTTAATAAGTGGCCAGACATTTTTAAGTTTGGTAAGTAATATAGGTTTACAATGATGCTCATGACATTGAGAGGCAATATACAATGACATAAATTCAGTAAAAGTTCAGTCAAAAGTACAAAATTGCCCACCTGAAAAAGTCAATTCTATTCATTATTCTAAGATAATGTGTCTATTTTCACTTTATAACATCCACAGCTCAGCAATAGGGCTGTTAATGATGTACTACAGACATAATGTTGATGCTGTCTCTCCTTAAACTACAAATAACCAGTCACTGTACTTAATATTCATGGAGTAGGATTGTGGAACCAAGGTTTTGAGTAAAAATTGTACAATGTTTGGCTTGTTTATGTTCCTCATTGACTAGAGGTTCCTGGGTCATTTTAGCTCATTTTTGGGTTGTTTAACAGAGGTGACTGTACCAGTAGAACAGAAAGAAAGGACAGACTATCTTGTGTTTTTACTGTTCTCGAATTAAAGCCAAATTATACAACATTATTTAACGTCATGTCTATTATTGTGCAAAAATGTACTGTTTTGAAATACGATTACAAATGTTACATAATACAGTTATTGCCTTTAGTAGGCCTGCATACACCTTTGTGTATATGATGAGCAGAAAATCAATGATGCTTTTTGTTTGTGTGTCCATGATAACACAGAGTTTGCCATCATCTGTTATATAACCATTGTTAAAATAATCTGCCCACCATTCACATTGTAATACGGTCTCGACCGCACAAACAATCTAAGGTCTGACTGTACACAGTGTCTTCTTAAATTGGGATCCACCACCAGGCTTCCCATTGGCTGGCCACTTGCCAGTCGTTCCACATGCTTCCAGACCCGGAAGCAGAAGGCTGCCTGTTGTGTTTTGTTTTGGTAGTCGACGAGAGAGTGGGGCAGGCGGAGCACCGCGCACTATACCTGGGAAGTGACACGTCGGGGATGGAAGATGATCGACCGAATACTTACGGAAAAAATAACATGCCAGCATTTATGGGCAGTTTCGACGACGCGAACGAGACGTTATGCCGCAGCCTGCCTACAGAAACTTCTCCGGCCGACAGTAAAGTTGACAGGTCGCCCGGGGCTTTGAGCCAACAACATGTCATTAGACATGCGAACTCCACCGTTATCTCGCCGAGAGGAGAGAGCGAGCCCGAGATTCAGCGACGCGCGGTGACGCAACACAACGCCGAGAACGGGGACGAATTCGACACTCACGATGGGCGCAACAACACTGGGACTGGGACTGAGACCAGTACGGTGGTGGAGATTTTAAACCGCAATTTTGGGATATTATCAAAGTCTCACTCCCTGCATCGTAGAGAGGGACGCAACAACAAGGACAGCCCGTGTGATGAAAATGCCCCGAATGGGGCTGTCATATCCGATAAACGGGTTAACGTGCCACAATCAACCCCAGAGACAGTCGAAGAGCAGACCCAGAACGAGCAAGTGCTTTATTATGACCCGGGAACGGAGACGCCGCCGGTTCCCCAAGAGGTCGAGTCGGATTCCGATGAATGTTATTACAACTGTGAAAGTAGGAGCCACGGGAATGCCGTAGAGCAATCTTGTTTTGACAAAGAACACGTGTACTGTACGGTGTACTGTATCGCCAACGACGGTTACCGAAAAGACTTTGAAGTCACAGAAGAAGAACGCCATAATGAAACACAGACAGCCCTCCCGTCTGGTGTAGGAGAGCTGCAGACGATGGCCCGTGATGACGTCGTAGGTGTGACGACCCCCGAACTTTATAGCCTCCGCGACCTGGGGGATCCGCGAGCGTCGATCCGACTTTCACGTGAGGAAAGTCGCCAGGGTTGCACCGCGCTGTCGAACTGCCTGGTGTGTCTGCTGGACAGGTCGTCCATCGTGCCTCTGCGATGCTGCGGGAAGGCCGTGTGTGATGAGTGTCTGAAACGCTACATCAGCTCCCAGGTACGCTGGTTTTGGGTAGCGGTGTTCCAAAGATACGGCGGTGCTGTTGTTGACACATGTATGTGGCAATGCCCTGTTCAAAGTATTAGTTGGTGGCCGACTTTTTTTTTTTTTATGTTTGACCCTCCTGCAAGCACTACTGGATTAAACACACTGTGTTGTTCTCCTATACCAGCAGGTGGACAGACTGCTGTCCATTGGTCATTACATGTCATGTCATATACATGTCATGTTATATTAGACCTTTATGCTTTTGAAAAGCAAGCATTTGAACGTGTGTTAAAACATGTTAATTATTACTATCTAGCTAATTTTGCTTTAAAATCAAACAACCATCAAATCAACACATTCAATCCAAATGGATAGTTTTAGTTTTGGCTTATGTTTGTTCACCTTAGGTTGATGTTTTGGGGGATGTTTATATGTTCTTGTGTTATGCCTATCCACGTCTAAAGCCGTCCTGTTCAACCTGAAACTTTGACCACCGTTGCACTACCCTTAGCACAATGGCATTATCAAATTACATAACCAGTGTGCAGAGTGTGTATGTGTAGGTGTAACACACCACCACGCTGTTACCATTGTCCTTTATGTACCTATTGTCAGTACGTGTGTGCGCGCGCACACACATACACACACACACACACACACACGGACACATGGACACAGTGTGTCAAGACAACTTGTCCAACCAGCTTGAAACCAGAATGCCAGGGGGAAGGTGTGAAATAGGTGACCGATTGTAATAGCAACTGAAGGAGGGACACACACACAGTGCCACCAGAGATGACAGGTCATGGAAAAAGTAGCTAGAAAGCGGGAAAGAGACAAAGAGAATGATGGGTGACAGTGGTTAAATATCAGGAGGAAGTGGAATTGGAGGAAGGGTACAATAAGGCGTTTTGTTACGTTTACGGTAATCCATGTGTTGGATGTCATCAATGCTGCAAGACTATTCAGGCCATGTCAGACTTGCATCAAGATATATTCACATGGTCTTTAATTCATCCTCAATATGACTTGACCCTGTGTGATAAGCAGGTGCCTAGTGTACGGGCTGTTTGAATAGCACCCATTATAAACAGAGCAGAGTACACACAAACGCCCATACGTACACAGCACTCTTTGAGGCCTTTAAGGCTTGCTCTTTGTGTCTGAAGAATGCAGCCACGCATACACCTTTGTCTAGATGATTTGTATATAAAAACATACTTTTTAACAATTTTACATAAACACAACTGTTAAGTTAGTCAACAATTCTACAAGTCGTTTAAGAACCGCTCTTCAGTTGAGGCAAGTGAACCAGATCATCCTCTTCTTTCGACTGACCCACTTCTTCACTGTCACTGCCCCACCTGTTTACTGTCACTGCCCAGGTACAAGTGGGCAAGGCGGACATTGTGTGTCCCGTCCTTGAGTGCAGTGGCCTGCTGGAGGAAAGCCTGGTGGTTTCTCACCTGGCCAATGAGGAGCTGGCCAGATACCACTACTTCCTTGAGTTGTGTCAACTGGATGCGAGCACCAAACCCTGCCCCCAGTGCAATCTGTTCACCACCCTTAAGACGAACACACCCGACCGCTCGGAGCATAAGTACAAGGTGAGGCTGCTTAACAACAGCACAACGACAACAGCAACACCACCACAGTGGCACTGAGATCACTGCCTGTAAAGGCTTTTGAATGCAGAAGATGAGTGCATTGATTGCTAGAGTTATCCTACGACATAGATACACTTCATGCCCTAAGAAAGTAAAACTCTGCTGTATCGATGAGTTTATGAATTATTTACTACCATTTAAATATAGAATATCATAAATAATTGCAAATGGCCGTCAGAAGTTACCAGAATTGAAGGTGAAATCCTAAGTGCAGCAAAGAAACAACAAAATTGGCCACGTGATTCGTGGAGATCCATTGTGAAAACATTGGGGGTGGGGTCTACAGTCTGACGAAAACGAGATGATAATTAAATAAAAATCAATTTAGGATGACAAAAACTACGACGAAATCTTTTGACACTTTCGTTAACGAATAAAAACAAGACGAAAATGTAAGCGGGACGATTTGGGAAGCGATCCAATCAGAACTAAGCTCTTTATGTGGGGAAGTACTGATCGTCCCGCCCGGCAGGTCAACTAGCAGGCGCTTGCTGCGTCGCAAGCAAGTGTCCCTTTGTAAACAGTTTGGCGCAACAATCACTGGTTAAAACACAACCAACTTGAAGTCATTGGCAGACGAGTCATCCCGAAATTCACGCAAAGATAAGCATACTTAAACAGTTTTTTTCTTTCAAGCTAATGTTATGTGTTTTTTTGCTAAAATTGGAATACAATACAAGCTGAAAGAAACCACCTCTGTCCTGTAACGGTACCGGAGCTCTGTGCTGTCGACACCACAGCGGGGCACAGAAACACAGGATTCACTGTGGTTTCTGTGACATGAGAAACACTAAAAATCAATACTAATGTTTTATAAAGACAGCTATCTTAGTGGGAAAGCCACGCAACAGAACACAATATAGTATAGAGACAACTTGGAGCTGTGTGTGCCCGTATGTATGAGTGAGAGACAAATCAGGGCCCCCTCCATTCTACCTCACAGGTACAGAAGGCCTCCGACAAGGATGGGCCACTGAGTGCAAATAAAGCTAGTGCATCCCAGAACAACAACAGACCAAGGAGGACGCCAGAGCAAAATCCATTGTACACACAGGATTAGCAGTCCCAATGATTGAAGATGAGGACTTTGTTTTAATGATTGATACAGTTGATAGGAGGCTGACTGTTCCCCAGAAAACAAATAAGCATCTGATTGACAAACATTATGAATCATCATTGGTGTTTTTGCAATTTTTAATTTTTCTGCAAAGAAAAAGCAAGGCCATATTTATTTTTTATATGAGACTTGGTTATAAGATAAATAAAGTTGTTTCATATCACAATAGTTTAGTCTGTGTATGTATATTTCACGTTTATTTCATTAATACACAGGATCAGATGTTATAATCCCTTGTGCCAAAATCCAAGGAAAACACATATTCAGAAGCCCCTGCCCAAACCAACCTCATAAGCACGCTGGCCACTAAGCTACCAACCAATGGTGAAAAACACAAGACAAATAGCCCAACTAACAGCAGTATGCAGTTTAAACCTTAACACCATTCCATAATACCGGTTAATAGATCTTTCGCCTAGACGTATGAGTTTGGAAATTCTAGAGAAACGTTTAAATAATGTTTTACACACCAGTTCGTTTTTAGTAAAAAAAATCTAAATCTAAATTATATTTAGTCGACTATACAATACAATACATTAAAAAAGTAATAAATGAGCATTTAGTGGCTTTCTTCAAAAAGAAAACTCCCCGGAGTATAACCCTGGAACCCCCTAGTGGGTCTGTGTTATCCTCGGCTCACGCATCATTCTCACCTTTTTCACCCCAAACCAGTTTGCATGCCTGTGTAATAATTAACCAAATTTTTATACTTTTTTTTTCATAAATGAGAGGTTGGTTCTCAAAATGTGTATAAATAGGTTATAAGTACTGTAGATTTGACGGTTGTATAGAATCATAGCAGAAAGAGAAACAATTACAGAAAATGTCCCCTCCCTTATACGTTTCTCCACCAGTGAGAAGTGTGGCTGCTAACACACCTGTGATTGATAGGCCTGATGGATCCTCTGATTGGTCAGAAATGAGCTGGGAGTGGTCTAAAATCAAAATGAGTTCATATAGAGGCATGCACAGTCAAGTCAAAATAGATATATTCTCATGTTGCAACCAATTATTTTTAGTCTTCACCCTTTCCCCCCTGTAAGCACTCCCTCATGTAAATATTGGCTTGAATACTATTCTTCTTGTATATTATTTCCCTGCATATGTATTTTTAGCATTTTGTACTTTTGCACATTTATACTTGTTTATAACTCATTCTATTTGTAACATGGTGTTTGCTGCTGCTGGAGGTGCAATTTCCTGAGGGAACCCTGTCCCCTTTTCCCCCCTCTCTCTCCTCCCGCTCTGCAGATCCAGTGCAGTGCGTGTCAGTTCATATGGTGCTTCAAATGCCACGCGCCCTGGCACAGCGGGCTCAAGTGTCGCGACTACCGCCGCGGGGACAAGCTGCTGCGGAAGTGGGCGAGCGTCATCGAGCACGGGCAGAGGAACGCGCAGAAATGTCCCCGGTGCAAGGTACGGGAACCCTGGGTGATAAACAAGGTGGTGATGAGTAGATGGACGGATGGATGGATGGATGAATGAGTAGGTGGAAGGACGGATGGATGGATGGATGGGTAGGTAGAAGGGTGGGTGGATGGGTAGGTAGGTGGTTGCATTGATTGTCGAATGATTGGCTGGGCGGATGGATGGAAGGGTAGAGGAGGGCAGACCAGGTTTAAACTCGGTTCAGTTGGGTACAATCTTTGAAATAATTGCATTTAAATGGACGAAGTCTGTCGGCTTTTGCGGAAATTGGTAGACATATGGCGAACTTGTGGCTGAGTGTAATTCTCATTTGGCTGTTCATGGACCAGGGGGGGAAAAAAAGAAAAGTGTGGGGCGTTTATTGACTTGTTTGCCTTGAGATCATGCGTTCACGTGAGTCTCTTTGTCTCCAGATCCACATTCAGCGGACAGAGGGGTGCGACCACATGACCTGCACACAGTGCAACACCAACTTCTGTTACCGCTGTGGAGAGCGTTACCGCCAGATGAGGTTGGGTTTCCCCCTCTTTTTCTTTGTCAATTTCCTCGTCTTGTCTGTGTGTCTTGGTGCTCTCCCTCCTGTCTAACCTTCTTCTTTGTTTGTCTGGTCGGCTGTCAGGTTTTTCGGCGACCACACGTCTAACCTCAGCGTGTTCGGCTGCAAGTACCGCTACCTTCCGGACAAACCCCATCTGAGGCGTCTGATAAGAGGCTCCGTCTGTGGTGCGTTCTTGCAGGCGACATGGCCACCTCTACCTGCTTTCCACTGGAAACTCCACACATGCTTTTGTTGTCCGTCTCGAGACCGACCGATAATTGTCCCTCCCTCATGTCCGCTCGGTCGGCTAATCTATTTTGACACCAGCCACAGCTAGTTAGCTGCTCCATGGTCTCTGAAGAATGCTAGCTATTAGAAGCTAAGGGTGATTAGCTAGCAGCAGGGGTACCTGAGGAGCCGCAAGCTAATTTTATCCCAGGACCAAAATCTTCATTACAGCTCCCATTGTTTTTTCACCATGGTGATATCAGCTCATGGGAACATATTGGATTTGGTCATTGGTAGGAGATTGAAGGTGGGGCAGGTCCAGAGGGGGTTTGTACAGTTGGATTAAAACTGTTACTAGGGGAAATTCATTCTTTAATATCAGTAGGGTCATATCATCCCTAAGGATAAACACATGTATCGGCTAAATAGGACGTTGGTGGCTGGGAAAGTTCAAATTTAGTAATGTATTTTTGATATGATCTGCATTCACCATAATGACCAGTACGATCACAGTACATTTTCAACAGTAAAAACCATAAGATATAATGGTGATATGACCCTACTGATATTAAAGAATGAATTCCCCCTAGTAACAGTTTTAATCCAACTGTACAAACCCCCTCTGGACCTTATTTATTTCAACTTATGCAGCAAACTTGCGTATTGTTCTATATTATATATACCTACGTTAACTGTCATTTTTGTGTCATTGTTGCATTTAGTTACTGTTGTGCTTTATTTGATGTTAGTCTTATCCTATTGTGCTTTACACTTTGTTGCATTTTGATACTTGCTTTATTTCTTGTATTACTTCTCCACTTTTATATTGCAACTGTTAAAAAAGCTGTCTAAAGCTTCTTGAATCTTGAATCTTGAATAACACTCAACACTTGATTCCATCCCTCTATCTCTACAGCCAGTAAGGTGGTGTTAGCTCCTGTGGTCCTTGTGCTGGTCGTGGTTCTGGGATCTCTTTCACTGGTTATAGGTACACACACAAACGCACCAACACAAAGCAAACGAAACACAAACACACACTCAGACACAGACACACACACTCACACAGACAAATACAAACACAAACACACATACACATACACAAATGCATACATATACATACACACAAACCTCCCCCCCCCCACACACACACACATCTTACCAGCTATTTCATTTATTTTTTCTCACCCCCACCTATCTCCTCCCTACCTCCCTTCTGTTTCCTACCATCCTTTTTATACTCTCTCTATCCTGGTCCGCAGGCCTGGTGGTCTTCCCGGTGTACTACGTGTGCAAGAGGAAGAAGAAGCAGCAGCTTGCTCAGGGTTCGGATAAAGGTGCAGTGACCTTCTAACAAAGCAATCTCCCTGAGACATTTCCCAGCGAGTGAGCGAGTGTGCAAGTGAGCAAGTGAGTGAGTCACCTGACCTCAAGTGACGGCCTCTTCTACCGAGAACTTTGTTGTCAAAAGAAGATCCTCCATCTTTGCTTGTCACTTTCTTTGCAGAGTTTCCTTCCCCATCTCCCCCTCTCTTTCTCTTGTCTTCCTCTCTTCTCCACCCTCCCCCCCCGTGTCCTCCTGTCAGGGGGAGTTCATGTGAAACTGGCGCCGAGTTGACTGCAGACAGGGCTGGGTACAGTTTACAGGAATGTTGAAATATTAACGAAACAGCCACTGGCAGACGTGCTAACACAACAATGAGGCTCGCAGGAAAAGAGCCCATAGCAAGGAAGTTGACGGGAAGAAAGCAGTACAAAATTGTTGCATAACACAAAGAAACTAATAAAATCGATGGCCAATCCTTAGGTTATTTGAATAGTTTTGATCTTGGATCAAAATGAAAGCTTTAATTGAACATGCTAGTAGTATATACTATAGACTGGTGCTACAGGGAGAGTTTTTTGCTATGATTTGAAAGATTTTGTTTTGCTTTTGGTGTTAAAGATGTCATATGAAGGCAATTGGAGTTCTGAAGAAGATCTTGTTCAAAGTTCAAATTGCTAAGCTTTAAAGACAAAATTGTCTTTCATTCAAATGAGGCTGATTTGTAACAGAATCAGTCTGTTGCACAGTTTGGATTGTGACCTTTAGAGCCTTAATGTTACCCAAACGCACACACACACACATACACACGTGCACACACACACAGACCTAGACAGATACACCTTGAATGGTGCCAGAGAGCAGAGGATTTTCTAAAGCTTTAACGGTTGTCACCCAGCAACCGCCAGCTTTCTCTCCGTTAATCATCACCCCCCCCCCCCCCACCTCAGATTATCCTCCTATTCTCTTACTCTTACTCTCTCTCTTTCTCTCTCTCTCTCTCTCTCTCTCTCTCTCGCTCTCGCTCTCGCTCTCTCTTTCTCTCTTTCTCTTTCTTGGCGGTGCATCCTCTCAAGTATCTCTCCACCATCCTCTTCCTCTGTCAACCAGACGGTCAGAACATAGCCCCATAGTTCACATGCAGACCTCTGCTCTGAGAGACACGGAGCAGACAGTAGGGACTGTATATGATGCCCATAACGTTGATTAGGGAGAAAACCGCTTCAGTTTAAGGTCAATGTATAAAATACCAACAACATAGAATGTGGATCGCTTTCGACTGATATGAATAACCCTGAGTGAAAAAGAGATATTGACGCGTCATGTCTGAGGCACAAACAAGATGTAACTGCTGGTGTCGGTGGTGACTCAGGCGGCAGGCAGTCTGAAGTCTATAAGCTGGTCCCCAAATGGATCCTTCCTTCCCACCACACGTTTTGGGTTCTTTATTTTCTATTTCGTAGCCCTTTGGCATTTTCTTGCACAGACGTGACAACCCCAAACATCTAGATGTACACACAATGTCAAAGAGACAAAGAGTTCAGTCAACAGAAAGTTGAAGAGAAATATATATATATATATATATATATATATATATATATATATAATACATCAATATACCTATTGATGTTTGCTTGTATGATGAGCAGTTACTGAAGACATCACTAGACACTGCACCTGCTGAAGAGTCTGCAAACATGTATAAATATGATCTACTTTCTTAAATAAATACATTTATTATTTAAGAATAAAAAAATATATATATATACATATGAATCTCCCACGGAATGCCTAACTTCACACTACTGAATATCTCAACAACTGGGGAAATGGGGTTAGAAATATATATTTAAGAACTTATATTTATTACTTACTTATTTGGCCATATGCTGTAATCCCATGCACTATTCACAGGGTAATCTTGCCAGTTTTGAGTTTTGGTGGCATTTGCGGTTGCGTTGCCGGTTCTGAAAAGCATAGGCGAAATATGGTTGCACACTGGTGTTCATACAAATGGTGGATTGCTGCCTGTAGGTGGCACTCTCTCAGGAAGATTCATACCCATGGCTGTCCATTTAAACAACGGCTGTGCCACTGAAATCTGCGCAGTCGTGTATTTACTGAAGCTTGCCAATAGTCAATCATTGCTTCGCAAAAGTATCAGGTTCCAGGAAGGAAAACATTTCAGGCGTCTAATATTTTAGAGGTAAAATAGGTCAAAAGGCCGGTGTCATGATCTACAAGACATTGGGAAATGTTGGACGTTTTTGTTTTTGCAGAGATTATATATTACATTAGCAATGCACAAAACTGAAGCTTTAAAACTTTTGTATGGATTTTAATTTTAATAATATAATTATAATTTTTATATGATAATTATTTGCCATAGTTTCTTTCATATAAAAATATATAAATACAATTTTAATTATTGTGAATGTAGCATACACATATGCAAATATAGACCAATACATATTCATTTTTGGTATTTTCACACCATTTGGACTATAATATAAAATTCTAAACAGACTCTTTTTACTAATTTTGGTTCTAAGAGTTATATCTGTTGACAAGCCATCATTTGGAACGTTCTTTTATTTCCATCCTCTTAAATATGTCATTTAAAACATGGGGAGTCTTTGCCCTCAATAGTGCTAAAGTACGGCTGCTAATGCACTGATATCCAGCTACTTTGTTTTGTGGTGTGTTTTAATTCCATGGGCATACAGTTTGACAACAAAATGAAACCTGCCCTGTGCTCTAGCATTTCACAATAGCCATACAAAGAGTTCTAAAATGGTTACTGCTGTCTGCAATGAAAAATACGGTTGAAATGGAGTTGATAATTGAATGCCATTATTTGTGAATATTTTTGCTTTGGTTTATTTGCTGTCTATTCCTCTCATGTATGAGCTGGCTCATACCTTCAGGCCATGTTGACGTTACCTTGAAGGTTCTTTCTGAACGACAGTGTAACCTTGCCTTTACCTGTTGTTATTTGTGGTTCCCTTCCAATGCTATTCTTTAAAGGGCCCCTATTTCTTTTGTAATTTTTGAAGGGCCCCTATCTACCACCAGGTTCGAGAGTGAGTCATTCCACTCTATTTAAAAAAATCAATCCACTCATTGCTTCTCAAGTGGGAGTGGCCGTTAAAATGTATGACGGAGATGTCAAACTCCAGCCTAGCACTTGTTACGGCCCACCAGGGACATGATCCATCCATCATGCATCTGGGTATCACTATATATATAAAAGAAATGCTTATAGCTTATGACTATTCCCAACCAGCCCTGGTGGTAGAATAGGGCCCTTTTTTAAGATGCTATCTGGTTTGAACTTCAAATACAATTGTAGTAGCACTTTGTAGCCTAGAAATTTAAAATGGTTTAGGATGATATGTAAGTTTCTGTCTGTCACATCTACAAGTTGCCAGTACTTTGGGAGGTAGTGAGATGCTAAGCTATGCTATGCTAATGCTAGGACTAATTTTTTTTTTAATTTAGATTAGGAGGGTTCAAGTCGTCATGTCTAGTGTCTAGTGTTATAGCTGCATCAATTTTGTTCCATATATCTTTGCACAATGTAGAATTGTCACTTTATTATGTATTGTATCTTCGTTAGTCGCATTGTTCCAGTAGGTTGAAACCGCTACTGAAAGAAATCTATGGAGAGACTGGCAGCAGTACAGAGGGGAGGACTGTTTGGCAGGCTTGATCTCATACTTTTAAGTCCATGTCAACAAACTAAATATATGGGACAATCAACTGACTGTCGTGTCTTAAAAGTGTCATTTCTTTGTAGTGTGTGTGTGTGTGTGTGTGTGTGTGTGTGTGTGTGTGTGTGTGTGTGTGTGTGTGTGTGTGTGTGTGTGTGTGTAAAATGTTACTTAATGCTGACCTTCCATTGGTAAACATAATGTGTTGTGTCTGCCTTGAAACAGTCTGCGCGCTTTGGTAAGAGCTGCTTTAAGAAGAAATCTGGCGTGAATGACTTCATTCAGAGGTCAAACCAGGTCCATGTTCCACTACCAACTGCCACTCTTAAAATGTCTGCTGTTAACTCTTTTGCTGTATTGCTTTGTCAGAGACAGACACTGTTTTCAACTGATGGTTAATAGATAATACAAATAAATAAGGCCAAAAATGTCCTGGTGTTATGTGTTGGCTGATAGCTGGTTGTTTTTTTTCTATTTCAATTGGATCTATTAATTTCTGATACATAATGTATATAAAATAATCTATAAATAATGTTCAACAGATAGTCTATCTGTTGAACATTATTTACAGGGATTCTACCCATTATCAACCCTACTTGTAATGACTATTTTATGGCAACAGAGGGCGTCGGCTGACCACAAGACGCAAATTATAATAATTATCTCTTCACTCAAAACTATAATCTAGCAGAGAAATCGTATTGTTTATCGCTCATAGTAATACCCCTCGTTTATTGGGATGGGAAGTTTTCTCATGGTTAAGTGGTGAAATATTAGAACTTGACAATCCTAAAGCAAAACAAGAACACAAACAAATACATAAACGCAGTAAATCTATTGGCTGACGTGTTTGAAGCTCCACCCCAGACGACCAGGCGCGTGACAGCGCCAGTGATCCCTAGTAAACAGTAAAGTGTCAACTGGTGCAGCGCTGGGCATCGCCATCCATTTGAGACCCTTTTTGATCTAAAGTGTGGCAGTTGACGAAGAGCGTTAGTAATGGAAACGAGACAGCAAGGTAAGTGGTTCATGCACCTGATTTAAAATGTATTTGGTTTGTTTTAAATTGCGTTTCCCCGGTACTTGATAGGGAGCGCTATATGTAAATGTGCATGGCGCAAGCGCGTCTCCTGTTCTCGTAGCAAGGATTGGATAACTTGGTTCAATTAAAAATACAAATGTACACACAACTAACCCTGAACTCCACCCCTCATTTATCCACCTGCAACTATGCACTATTACCAGGTAAGAGTCTAAAATATTGCATCGACCTAAAGCCAAATGACTGAACTTGACCCAAGCTTGTGTTTATGTTGCTTTGGAAACTGACTCTTGCTGCACTCAACTAATGACTTTCAATATTGTAAGGAGGTTTCAATTATTTATAGACGTGTTCCTTTTCTTCTTCCTATTTAGTGATGCCGTCTCTGTTTTAAAATACAGGACGGTTGAGGTGTCCCAAGTATTCCCTTTGCCATTCGTTCATACCAGCAACCTCACTGTTGAATGAATAGTTTGGCAATTGTGCAAAGTAGTTTTGATTTCCCGTTTCACTCCTTAATCTTTTACTTCCTAGTTCTCAATTTGTGTCACTATCAGGTGAACGTCCTTTTGAATTCTAATTGTCATAGTTATTGAAATATGATAGTGATTATTAATTACATTCATTGAATTATCTAAACGTATACATTCCGTTTGAATAGATAACGGAATATTCAAATGATCGAGAAATAAGAATCAAATCAAATGGGGTGATCATTGAAGTTTTTCAAAAAACGTGCACTTAATTTGATCTTTGGATAACTCTTGAATTGAAGTCTACTTTACAACTACTCTGTCACATTTATCTCACAGATTGCCTTAAGTTAGGCTAGGAATTCTTTACTGCAGTCAGATGGGTAGGTCAGCATACCATCACCATGGCATTTGACTTTGTTGCTGTGATCAGCCACAGGCTTCTGATTTAAGCTAGCCCCATGACCACCCAGCCCACCAAAGTTATGGCAACCTTGTGACCAAAGGTATTTATACTACAGCTAGTATGAGGGAAAGGGTGGAGGGGCATATAATGTTTGTCATTATTAATTGGGAATCTTATTTGGTGAGGGGGGGGGGGGGGGGGGGGGGCAAGGAATGGCACTACCCCCCTCCCCCCCTGAAATATGATTACCCCCCCCCCCCCCCCCCCCGGTGCCCCTCCAACACCAATGGGCTACTGTACTCACTGTCAATCGTACAACACCCAAAACCATAGCATCAGAGCGCTGTCAATCGCTGCTTGATGTGCAATAAATTAACAATCTGGTCCAATGAATGGCCTGCCCTAGCTGGTTCTTGGTCCCACCCCCCACCCCCCACCGCTGCCCCCCTGTGCCACGTCAATAAAGAAAACTTGCAATCGTCCCTGCTAGTAGTATCGACTGCAGTATATTTCAATCGGTTGTGATGTGTAGAGTAACTTTCTTAACTCTGCCACAATATCTTCCCGCCTGATGAATGACAGGATCCCCCCACATACACATCAATCTAAACAAGCATGTAGGCTAAAGGCGGTGATTCATAACCCAATTGAATTGAATTGGTCATAAATGTGAAATTTAACTTAACATACTGCTGTAAAATCTCAACTATGGCACCTCTATTACATGGAACTAGACACAACAACACCACTTTCAAGATGGTCACCATAGGTTAACATAGTTGTAAAAGGACAACGCAGTTGCAACAAAGATATGGCGTCGGTAACACTTTTACCATCCGATCACACCAGGATGTAACGCTCAGGTCTGAGCAGTCCCAGATCGGATCGTGCTCACATTGTGATCCCATGAGCTGGAATAACATTGAGGTGGTCAGGCTCGCGTAATGAACATATTGCATATGTGTGTGGACAGCAATGTGAGCAGACAACTGTTGATTGCATTCAAGTGTGGACGATGTCAGACCTGCGGTCCGATCTGGCACATCCGACCACAACATTTGCAATGAAATGAAAAGTGTTACCAAAGCCGTACACAGTTAGGATCTAAACCTGCAAGCAGCGCTTGTTCTGGAGCAATGGGTGATCCGCCTACTGAGGGTATCCCTAATTCTGTGCTGATAAACATAGACAAACTGTACAGTGACAATTGGTGAGACTATGTAATCTTCTCATTGCTGTGCTCATGCTTGACAGTGTTAGACCATAGCCCCACCACAGCATGACCAGAGCTGTGTCTTGAGTACAATTTGCCATTGTGCACAAAGCAGTGATTGTTGATGTAGCCTGGCTATACATGCAGTTGTAAGTGATGTAGAAGGGAGCAGCTATTGTGTGAATGTGTGTGTTGTGTGTGTGTGTGTGTGTGTGTGTTTAACTCCCCTCTCCTGTCTCTTCCTGGCTGCTGCCCTGGGACCAGAGTTGTACTCTAGTGTTTTGAGTGGTGCCGTGGTGGACTGGGGCAGCGAGGGCCCTGGAGAAGAATGGGTTAATAGAAACAGGGAAAGGGAAGAGCATGGTAAGCTTCGCCCCTGGCTGGGTGGCTGTGTGTGTTTACCCTGTCTGCATGGTGTAGAGTGGGGCTGATCTGTCACTCTGTGGCTGGCAAGACGGCGTCAAGCTGCTTTCAAGGCATTTGATTAAAAGTGTAAAAGTTTTGAAACAACTTTGAATGACGACTTTGCTGACTTTGATAACACTATCAGTCGTTATCAGCAAGGTCACGGAGTAAAACGTTTTGGAAGTGAATTGATCCATATCTGTGCTGCGTTCATATAAACAGTGGGGTGGGGACAGTAGACTAGTCTTTATTGAATCTTTCCACATAGTTAGAAAGATCATGTTTGATTTGCAGTACAACATACATTTGCATGCATAGTTTAGTTTATTTTTTGACGTATGTAACCATCCTTAAGGTCCCAGGGATGAGGACCTGGCTCACTTGTCAGAGGAGAGTCATGTTGTGGGCAGGTCGTTAGGGGACTCCCGGGCCCTGGGCTCCCAGAACGGGGAGGCAGGCCTGGGGGACAGTGCAGCGTGGCATGGGGGGAGCTGGGGAGCTCCAACTACCACAGTGGGACAGGAGGAGTGGCGCCGGCCCTCCCTGCGTCTCTCTGAAGACTGGCCGATGACCGGTCCCTGGAACACGAACGCCCCAGGTGACCGGCACCCAAGACTAAAGCCACCCATCCCTTACTAGAGTAGACTGGACTCAGAATAGAATAGAATAGGATCTCTATATTGTAGGCTAGTAGGCTACAGTAGGCTAGTGCTCCCTGATGGCCCTTGTAAAAGCTTTTCTTCTTCCTGCCTGCTTTGCATAGGCTGGCGTAGTTGCTCTGTGTTGGATGTAGCTACGAAAGCTAACCCCGTAGGAAATGATACCCGTAGGAAAATAGCCCAGTCCCATGTGATCATCATCATGTAGATACTAAGCAGACACACGGCCCTCAGGCGACTTGTTTAATGCTGCTGCAAAAAAAACACGCACATCCTAATTGAAAGCCGCAAGAGTATTGCAGGCCTAATGGAGAGCAGGCCTATTCCAGTTCTATTACATGATCTCTGTTCCCCCAGGACTCTCTGCGATCAGACTAGCTGATGTTGTGTACGGTTGCATACACACAGTATTTGGTTAATATGGGGATATATTCCCCTATTCAAGTATGAAAAAAAGACAAAAAAATAGAAGGTTATGTTATGTTGAAAAATGTCACAGTTAATACGATAAACATGTAAAGACCATGATCTGATCATAAGCGTGGCCTTATTCGTTAGAAGTGTCCTCCTGCTGTAGAAATGTGTGCCTTATCCAGATGCATGCTTTGTGTTTGTGTCCCGAAGGCCTTGTGCCCCGTTGGTGTGTGAACAGTCTGATTGTTTTAGCTGTCTGAATGGCACTGAGCCCCTAGCATGGCTTGAATAGGACATTAATGATTTCGGAAGGATGTTGCAGTCTCCCTCACTGCCTATTTTGCACGGCCTGTTTTGTTGTTGTGCTTACAGGGAATGTTGCATCTGCATCGCTGTTTTATCTGAGAACATATTTTGAAGAAAATATAGAAGAAAAATATATGACCTTCTACTCTCTTGCATGTGCATGTTTTGCAGCTATATTAGCTGTCACGTAATGTCCTTTTGTTTAAAGATTTTCTCAACAGTGATATGCAGTGTAATAGGTGAATTGAGAATGTGTTGTTATGTTACTAATGGCATCACATGCCTCACTCTTTACCACTGCCATGTAAAGACAGAGGAAACTTCAGAACAGGTATGAACCATCTTCACTTTACTTCCCCCCCCCTTGTGGTTTACACGTGTCTAGAAACAGGCAGTTGTCGACCCATTGACGTCAATGACATTCCAAACTTCAGCTCCCATGGCTGTATCTTATTTGTACCTGTATGTGTCCAATAAAACTAAGATACAAACCATGATATAGCGATGGCATTTTGGATGCTCCACATCCAAAATGTCAACAATTAATCTGGGGTCTTGGCAATCAGCCAAATCATCATTAAACAATACAAGTACACATTTATGAATCGCTTGTGCAAGTGTAGGGCAGCTGGCTGGCGTTAGGGCTGTGTCTATGTGACTAAATACGTATATATCCTCATTCAGTTAGAATAGTGAGAAGAGTTTATTTCCCCCTTACAAAGAAAAAGGAACCAAAAAGCTTTGGAGCTTCCGTGTGTGTGTGTGTGTGTGTGTGTCGCCCTAATTTAAGCTAAACTGTATACTAAGACACTCAAAACCAATGTGGGAACGTCAATTTAGCGTTGAGAATCTTGTTTGAAAATGTGTGTGTGTACGCGTGTGTTTGTTTACGAGTGTGTGTGTGTGTGTGTGTGTGCGTGTGCGTGTGCGTGTGTGTGTGTGTGTGTGTGTGTGTGTGTGTGTGTGTGTGTGTCTGTCTCTAGGGTCCGCCACCAGTTGAAACAGGATAATCCAGGGCAGTTAATCCAGATTACAGCTCAGCAGGCTGTGTGTGCGTGTGTGTGTGTGTGTGCGTGTGCGTGTGCGTGTGTGTGTGTGTGTGTCTCTAGGGTCCGCCACCAGTTGAAACAGGATAATCCAGGGCAGTTAATCCAGATTACAGCTCAGCAGGCCGCAGTCGCTGATTGCATAACTACCGTTTAGAGATGGGCAGACACAGACTGGATGATATAGAGCCATAAAACATGCTACAGGGGCAGGATAGTATAATGGACAGGGGGCTGTGACTCCCACCACCAAGTTACTAAATTCGGTCCTGTCCACAACTGAAGTCATCTTTGAGTTCATAATTGAACTCAACTTTCTGAATTGGTTGGTGCTTTGGAGAAATACCCAATAGTAATAGTTAATAAGCACCACAAAATATATGCTTTTTTATGTTTTATAGAAATATTGGTGGGTCGTTTTGTTCGTTGGATAGGTTTGTTTCATACAGCTCTTTGGAAAGCAGCTTGAAGTCTTTCTCTTTCATGAGGAATCTAACACACACACACACACACACACCCCTCTAGACCTATGATGTTGTTCACGTTTATTGTGTCCGTTGTGGTAGGTCTTCTAGACTCGGAGCCGCTGAGAGAGGCAGATGAGGATCTGGCCTCCGAGGGTAACTACCCCATCTTGACAGAGGAAGAGAGGGAAGAGATTCACCAAGAACTGGACAAGGTAGACTCAAATATCAATCTCAAACAAGGCTGTGGATATGCATGACTTCCCATTGCTTCAATGTGGTTCAGAAAACCAGTATTGGTGTTGGTGAATGTTGTACACATTTGGACTTAATCCTTGATGTTTAAAGCATGTTCTTCAAATGTAATTCCTGCCTCTGTAAAGCCCTCTGAAAGGCCTTTGTGTTTGAAGGGTACTATATCAATAAACTCATCTGGGCTTATCATTTCTTTGAACAATGACCCTCAGTATCAACCAGCAATATACATTTGATTAGATATTTTTGAATGGCAAATGATTAATCCTCCAACAGGACCAGATGTTTTCATGAGCCCATCCCTTGTGTCTGGTTCTCTCCCCAGCTGGAAGAGGAGATCAGCACTCTCAGGCAAGTGCTGACATCTAAAGAGAGGCAGCAAGCCGAGCTCAGACAGAAACTGGGCATCAGCCCCCTCAGCGATTTCAAGAACAACGTCTCCAAGGGCTGGCACGATATGCAGACCTCCATTGCGTAAGTTGTGCTCACCGGGCCTGACCCCACTTCCACTCTGCTGCTGTATGCAGCCCCGGTGCTAGCCAGACGATGCAGCGACATGAGCATATACAATACGAGAAGGGCCGAAGCAGGGAGAGCCAGTCTGGGCCGGGGCAGATAAGCAAAAACAAGTTTGTGCCCCCTCCAATCCTCCTGCAGTCTCCCTGCCAGTTCTACAGGTTTTAGGGCTTGTTGGCTGTCAACCGAGATGGCTCAGGCCATCTGACTGTGACAGTGTGATGCTGCAAACACATGCACGGACTCATATACACATGTGTTTAGACACAAACACGCACACTTTGTTTTAATTGAGGAATGTGGATATTTTATAGGGGACAGTTGAGAGCTGTTTGCTTTAAGGACTCACCACCACCAGCGGCGTGTGTGTGTGTGTGTGTGTGTGTGTGTGTGTGTGTGTGTGTGTGTGTGTGTGTGTGTGTGTGTGTGTGTGTGTGAGTTCCAGCATTAAACATGTTTATCATATATCAAATGTTTTTCTTTAGACCAGCTGTAGAGCAAAGAGGATCCAAGTGATGTTCTCAACTGAAAGTTTACTGAATATATATCATCCTATATGTCATCAGCTGGCTATTGCAGTACCCTAATCTAGAGAGAGAGGGGAGAGATCGAGAGAGATAGAGAGCGAGAGGAGGGAAGTCATTCTTTGCCTCCTTTTGTTATCCAGTTACACCTTGACTCAGAGATCAGATTGCATGTGCATTTGCAGACAGAGACACACACACACATCAATAATGAAACACTGGAAATGGAACGATTGAATAACACTGTTTTTAAATAGCTCATTGTCATTGTGTTATTGTTTTTGCAGTTTATTTGTCAAAATGCAATAATTAAAGTGTGTGTGTGTGTGTGTGTGTGTGTGTGTGTGTGTGTGTGTGTGCTCGCAGCTATAAGAAGACGACAGAGACATTTTCCACAGCAGGGCAGAAAACCTCTGCAGCCTTTAGCACGCTGGGCACCGCCATCACCAGGAAGCTAGGAGACATGAGGTAATGATGTCATATCCTGTCCATATGTTCCCACTGACCTTCGGTGATATATATGTTTTGATGTCTTTCATATCACACATTAAAGTGAACTTAGTTTCTGTCTCACAATGTGGATACTTGACACATGACGTCATGTGATCGGAGACAATGAAGAGGGCCTTTACACTTTTTTATTTGTCAAACTATATCTTTATTCGTCTCTCCTGTGCCCTGTCCCCCCTACATCACAATATAAAAAAACACCTGTCTCCATTGTCCTTATTTTCAAAACTGAAACACTGGCAATCAAAAACATGTATTTTGCGAAAACATGCCGTCGTACAGTACTATCGCCAAAGCCATAAAGACGGCGAGAAAATGGACTGTTCATGTTGCAGCTAGGGTTGGAATCCTCTATTTTACAAATGCATCACTCTTTAGCTTTTTCCCGGTAACTACAGGGTGATCTTGCAAAACAACCTTGAGAACAATCAAGACAATCTGGGCTTTTGACCAGGGTCGGAAGGGGGAAATCAGGCACAAAGTCGTGCTCATTATCCTATGGTGTTTACCCAGAATAACACACTGATCAACCTCTGCTCTAATCTAACGCCTCTCCCTTTCTCTGGCTGACTTTTCCTCTGTCCCGGGTTGTGCCCCTAGCTCTTGCCCTCTCCAGGATGAGTTTTTGACATTACTTCCGTTCACCAAGTCAAAGGCTGGTGATTATATAATTCTACTAAGCTGCTTTCACTGTGGCCGAGGTGGCCACTTCTCTATCGCGGTCTTACCATCCCACTCCACCGTTTGCTCTTTCTTTCTCCCTCTCCCCCTCCCTCTCTCTTAATATTAATATAACATTAATATTAATTAATTCATATTATTAATATTACAGTGTATGTAATATTAAGAAAGAGGGGAAGGCAAGACAAGAATATTGTGAAGGAGAGAGGAAGGGATGTATGAGAGATGTATGAGAGTGGCTTGGAAGGGAAGAGATGGAGACTGTGTGTGTGTGTGTGTGTGTGTGTGTGTGTGTGTGTGTGTGTGTGTGTGTGTGTGTGTGTCAGAGGGAGAGTGTGTGCCTCCTGCTGTCAATATGCCCTGCAGGATGGAGGTGGGAGGAGGGGGGGGGTTTATGGGGAATTGACATTGCATCCATTTCCTGGCTAAATGGATCCCTTTAGAGGTCAGGACCTCATCCTGTCGGCTATGAAAAGAGTTCCTATCAGCGGGGACATATGTTGCTTCGCCAGAGTACAATTTGCGTCTTACTCGACCTTGAGTGTAAAAAAAAAAAAAAAAAAAAAAGGTCCATCCGAGATTTGTGCCAGAGAGGCAAACTCCCAAAGCTGGACATAAAAACTCTCCTAGTTATTCCAGCCACCGTCAAAGCAGTGGAGCTGTGGTGGCTGCCAGGAGATAAGGAAAAAAAAAATAAGACATTTGGAAACCCATTAAAAAGGAGCCCGATACCAAAAAAACAACTGTGTGACAGCACCACCTCTGGTGAAACAGGTTATTGCACTTGCTTATGAGGTGTGTGAAATTCATACTTCATTCATACAAGGTACGAGGAAGAACTATAGACTTTGTGTGAGTGACTCTGTCTGTGCCTATTCACTGTGTAATGTGAACCTCTTCCTTGAAAGTTTGTGTTTTCTCATGCAAAGTAAGACAGGGGTGTGTTTGATTGGGTTTAAGTTGCACAAACCAAACCCTTTATCTTTCATTTATTCCAGCATGTTTGGTTTAGAGCTATTGTATCCTCGGAGGTATGTTTCAAGTTGTTTGTGTGTGTGTGTGGTGGGGGGTGTTTTTGTGTGTGTTTTTGTGTTTACATGCATGCATTTAATTTATTGCCTAGTTGTGATTCGTCGTAAACGCTTCTCGTGTTGCTTTGTGATTCCATATTTTTGATTCGGGTATCTTGCATGACTAGTTTTTAAGTATTTTACTTTTATTTATTTATTTCTCTTCTTCTTCTTGTCTTATTCTACCATCCGATTTAGTGTGATGGAATTTATTTGCAGTGACCATTTGTCCTTAGGCAATCAATAGCCTAGGTATGAAGAGGGTGAGAGTTAGCCTTTTTCCAGCTATTTATAGAGAAAACTTGAAAATTGCATGTCCTGTCTTTATTTGAGCGGCTGTTATTGTCTGGTTTATAAGCAGGTGGGTACGTTTGTACAGGTCTTGAACAGTCCTCTGGTCTGTACATGTGAGTTGTTAAAGGGTTAGAAGCCCCCTTGTGATTCTCCATAGAGATATAATGTAGACTTATGAATGTATTTTCTATGTGCCAATTTATTTTTCTTTCTCCCCTTTTGCGTCACAAGATCCAACTCCATAGGGTAAGAATCATATATATATATATATATATATATATATATATATATATATATATATACATATATATATATATACATAAAAATGTTGATTGGCCAACCCACACTGCCCTTTTGTTACAAGGGATGGCTCTCTGCTCTGAAGCACCAGGCAAAACTGGCACTAGAGCGAGAGCCTCTGATACAGCTGAGCAGTAGTATGTAGCGGTCAGGTGACCCGGTTTGAAGAAAGAGGAACGCATCCTTGTTAGGATCCAACATGTTGTTCAAGTTTTGTTCACCCACACTCCAGGTTCAGTTTAGACGGCTGCCTGCCAAGGACAGTCTTCAGCAGCAATGTGACAATCTATTAAAATTTAATTAACGGGACCTCCTGCTCCATAGTGACTCTTCCTTGTTCTATAACAGGAGTATGACTTGAGTTGAAAGGCTCGTCAGGGAGACCTCAGTCTTGAGGATTCACAGGGGTACTTTGATGTCCCACCCATTATTTCATACTAGTATCATCTTGTCACTTCAAACCATTATGTTTAAACACAAGGAAGGTCCAGGAGAGGTTTTAAAACCCCAGTCACCTCATGAATCCTTTACCTTGAAAAGACGGGTAATATGGAACGATGCTTGTTTAAAAAACAAATGACTACATGTGACAATATCACAGATGAAATGGTGAAGGAAGTGAACGAGGACAGAAAGGACAAAAATCACTGCTTTGTCTGTTTGGATGGGACCTGGATGGGAGGCAGCCAGTTGCTGGGCACCCCTTGTCTTGAAAGAATCATTTTACTTTTCTTTTTTGCAATGCAATAATAGGACTTGGCTCCAGCCAGTAGAATTAGCCTCCAGGTCACAGACAGCTGGTAATCTGGGAAATAGTGAGCGAGTGTAGTCGCGAGCCAGGTATCGATCGAAGCAATTTGGAATGTGGGCAGACACTAGATACCATTTCCCCGGATAAAAGCATTCCTTATTTTACTGTACTGTAGTTATTGTCACTGTTATTGTGTTATTGTGTGTGTGTGTGTGTGTGTGTGTGTGTGTCTGTGTCGTACAGTGATGTGAGTTGCTACAGTGTAGTGTGGTGGTGGTGCAGACGCGTTAGTGTTAGTGTGTTTGCACGCTGAAGATTTGCTAATCATTAACTCCTCTCTAACCATGCTCTCGGGGGACAGCTATTCAATCCGACACTCCATGAGCATGCCCACAATGAGGTAATGTCTGACTGTTTGTTAAAGACTAAAGGACATGGTTAGCACCACAATTACCTTTCTTTCTTTTTTCATGAGAACTTTAAATGCATTTTATAAATAAAGTTTTAAATGGTGACCAGGTGCAATACCACATTGCATTGAGTAGTTACAAATGAATCCGCAATGTTTGATATGCAACAAAAATGTATTGTTATACAGAAATCAATAATGATTCAATTTCACTTCCCAGGTCCTATAGTCTCCATTCACTTTGCCCTATTGTTTTTTTCTTCCCCTCGTTTACAGAAACTCGCCCAGTTTCAAGTCTTTTGAGGAAAAGGTTGAAAGCACAGTGACAACTATTAAGGTAGGACATCAGAGGGAGAGAATGTTGTTCAAACTGTTTACCTCTTTTCTTTGTTTACATGAGAGCGTAGTTTTCTCTTCTCTGACCAGAAGCAACAGCCTAAACAGACCCTGACCCTGTTCCCTATCTCCCCTGGTTTATCCTCTTTATCCAGACCAAGGTTGGAGGGCCCGAGGCTGGGGCGAGCTTTGAGGAAGTACTCTCCTCCGCAGCGCAGGCGAGCTCACAAGACCGGCCCAACCCCCCCCTGACAGACACCTCGGAGAGGCCCTGCTAGGGCAGTGTCCAAACCAGGGATATTGACTTAAATCATCTCCATACTTAAAACTGTGGCTGCAGTCAGCATTTGGGTCCATCGACGTGAATCTATTAAGCATTGTGATGCTCCACTAAATCATATCCTAGACCAGATAGTTACCGCCTCAAGCACGTCCCAAAGATTAGTTTCCTACTCTCCTTAATCCTTGCTAATGGGAAGAGCTAAGCAAACGCCCTCGACACTATACTTTATCACTGACAAGTTGTCACATAGATTTGGCCGCACATACAGTACAGTACATGAAGAAAACACATTCAGTGCAGGATGAAATATTAATGCATATCGATGCTCACTGTAGAATTCATTTCACCCCCAAGTGGAGGAAGTGTGCATTATATCATGTGTTTAATGATTTACAAGAAGTTATGGTATGTGACCAATATGTTTGGATTTTATGGCAAAGAGGAAATAATGTTTCTGTGTTGTTATTGACTTGGTGTCATTACTTGAATGCTGGATATTATTGCACTGATACATTTTTTGATCCAGGTCTACTAATTGAATTCATACTGCATTAGTAAAAAAGTCAACTATATTACTACTAGTACTAACACTTCAAACCAGATATGGGTGACTAAAACACAACCGAATACTCTGAAAACTGTTCAACCCAAATGTAATTGTCCTCGTCTTTCTCACATACATACACACAGAGACACACATCTACCCAGCTACTACGCCCTGATTAGTCATGCACCTTTGAAGAGGTCTGGTAGTTTCTTTAACCAAGGACAATCCTTTCACCACACCCCTTTAGAGTTCATCTTGAGAAGACGCAACTTAATGTGAACATGGTAAAAAAAAAGAAAAAAAAAAAAGGGTGTTAATTGTTTGTCTACACAAGTGTCTGAAGAACCTACATTTAGTAATATAATTATTGACCTATTGACCTGTTTTTTCTTATCACTTAGAGTGTTCAATTTCACCAATGACAATTTGTGTTGAGTTCCTAAAGTGAATAATAAACATTTAAAAAGGCGGCCATGTTGGAAATGATTCCCATGAAAGAGGCTTTTGTGATTGCCATGAGGATTGCATTATCTACATGTTGAATGGGCCTTGAAAAAAAAAAAAAACATTGAAACTTTTACCAAAGCTTTTTACTAAAACCTTGCAATGTTGGCATATCCAAATACATGGCATTGAAATTAAATGTTACTGTTTCCGGTTTTTATTGTTACTGTATTATTTCAACTATACTATATTTTAAATAAACTGCATTTATGAATAAACCATAAATATTTCAGCTTTATTTATTTTTTACAGATCATTAGTCTGTAAATGTGTCAATGTATATTGATTGTACTACAAAGTACATTTATTAACATTAACATCCAACCGTAGTATTGAAATGTCTGACAGATTTTATATTATAGAGCCACAGACAGCAATTTGTCAATTACATGACCATGCTGACCAAGGATTTCCTTTTTTCCCTTTAGTTTCTCAAAGCATAGAGAGACTCAGGAGTTCACCCACAATCCTGAAGCCCCTCTTAAGAGTCACAGGACCATGGGTCATATGACCATACAATGAAACACTGGGTGGCTAATGAAGTTAAGACATGTGATCCGACACAAATAGTTTAAACATGAGGTCAGGGTAAAGAAAGGAAAAAACACTAGCAGCAACTGCAGCTGCATTTTTCAACAATGTAAACAACACTGTGTTCTCCTATAAAGCAAATCTGGAGTCTTCCGGTCTTTTGAGCTCCTCCACCAAGAGGAGTGTGTCCAGTGGTCCGTGTTCCCAGTCAGGACGTATGTGTCGGAGGTTCTGCTGGTGGTCGTTCTGCCGAATCCGTAGCGCTGCCCTCTGAGATCCTAGAATGCTTTGCCTCAGCGGCATTGCTCATGTGACCTCTTCGCTCTCCCTTGAGACAGTCGACCAGCTGAATCACATCGGGGTGGTGAAAACGACCTGACGCCGACATCACGAGAGACGGTGGGAGGAAGGCAGAATAACAGTTGTACACATGAGGAGGATGTGTAAGGCTGGGTACTTTCAGACCATATCCGTGCATATCTGAGCATAAAACTGTAAAGGGTCCCTGTTTAACCCCCGGGGGTTATATTGATTGAAAGCCTTTTTAGAAGTCAGACGGTGCAATCAGATGTAGAATGGACCATGAAACTTTTGGTACAGTCCGTCTATCCATCATACATCTGAGTGGACACTCCCACATGTGATGTCCTTAGGGTAGACAGTCTCATGCCTGCAGGGATGGAGATGCATACCTTCGGTCGAGTCAAAGAACTCCTGCAGTCTTCCGGGGGTTTTCTCCAGTTCTTCATACTCGTGGGCCTGGAGGATCATCTCCGCAAGGTCAAAATCTTTGACCAGCCTCGCTTCTGGGCTGCTCTGTGACTCGTACTCCTGTGTGGCCCGTGTGCATTACAGGAATACAGCAGATGAAGTCACATGTCCATCGGTGTGGGTGCTAACAAATGACCTAGGAAATACACAAACATCAATGGGAAGAATGAATTTAAATGATTGCAAAGGTTGTATTAATACTGATGATGCAACCTTTGCAGTCGTTTTCATGGAATCTTCCCATTGATGTTTGGTGTATGTCGTAGGTCGTTTGTTAGTGTCGAGAAATGCACAATGACTGGTCCAACAGAACATTGATTCATGGCCCATTGAACCATGACTCTCTCTGGTCCAACACGTTTGTCTAGTTACTAGACAAACGTCAATAATCCATACGTTATTAGGAAAACCACACAAAGAGCAGAGCACCATGGTACTAGACTCTAGTACCACATTGCTGTGGTTTGTGTGGTTTCAATGGATGTGTAATACATTTAAAGAGAATGCAGCAGAGTACAGTAGATGGAGTTTAGTTGAAACACACTTGCCTCCCAGAGTCCATAAATCTCCTTTTTCAGACCCTCTTGCAGCAAATCTGTTAAAGTTGTCATTGCTTCCTGCGATGGTATGAGGAATTATGACTATTAATATAGGGAAGATGCATAAATGTACAGAAGGGACAGAGCAGGGCAAATAGAGAGAAAATATGTTAAAGGAAAAGGAGCTTCACAGGCTCCTATAACATAACACAGGCTCTAGATAGAGAGAGAGAGAGAGAGAGAGAGAGAGAGAGAGAGATAACTTTATTTATCCCGGGGGGAAATTAGGTCATCGTGGCAGTGGTACAACACAATCACAAATACAATCACGAGGTAAGAGCAAATATTGATATTAAAAACAGTACAATACACAATATGCAAACACTATACACAATAAGATGCTTAGCAGTTCCAGGATAATATTAAATATTGAGCAAAATATAACTTAGTGGATTTATAATGTGCAAGATAAGGAGAGATAAGGTGCAGTTTTATTTACAGTGATAAGATTTAAATTTAAATTATTTGTGTGTATTGCGTGGGCGTTGCTGAGAAGCGTTGTACAGTCTAACGACACCAGGTAGGAATGATTTCCTGTGCCGTTCTTTAAGGCACCATGAGAGGAGCAGGTCACCTTTTCTCTTCTGTGCTTCTCTTCCTTGCTGACATTATCCATCGGGGCAATATCTCCCACAATGCTCTCTGCCATATCGTGAACCAGTGCGATCTTCATGCACCTGAGGACAGACAAATAGGAGAGACGGTCATTTCATATCAGAGAGGTTCTTTTGTTTTTGCCCTTGACCTCCTGATGAATGTGGGTGATTATATCTTAGGAATAACACAGGACTCACCCACTCACCTTTCCTTGTTGACTGTGGGGTCTGTGATGGTCATCGCCATTATAGCCATCCTGTACATGTGGTCGGAGACGCTCTCGGGCTGCTTCACGTTCCTGTACACCCAGCCGGTGCGAGGGACTCGCTAGAAGGACGCAAACAAGACATTGGGGAAATGTAATAACACAGCAGTAGGAGAGATAAAGACGCATATCGGCTCCATTGCCCACTGTGAACCATCTTTTTAAAGCAATTATGATGACTAGTATTAAGCATAACTTCACATGTGTGGTCTCTCCACGTCGACATTTTATGAGATAAACGATGCTCAAGGACACATTTTTTTAAGATTTAAATGCAGCACGCTACAATTCGAACTAAGTGTTTTAATGCACACGTTTTGAAGACAGTCTTACTTTTAGTTGTCCAACTAGTTTCAGAAATTGCAAAAGATTCACGCTTTCAGCGGTGCTCAAGGAGGCTGCCATTTTTGGAGGCTGGATGTTATGACCCGGTAGAAGACACGTGGGTATCGTAAAACTCCCTCTGCTCGCTTATATACTCAAATAATGTGAGCATCCATCTTCTCAATATTTTGAATTCCAAGGTTACTGTGAATAAGGGTAGACTTGGCGATAATGATACAATGATATTATTTATGTTCATGAATGTTGGCCACACGGTGGCGCAGCTAACATAGGGGAACGTAAAATAAACTTGCGTCGCTCACGCGATGACGTCATTTTGTGCGCCGGTAGTGCGCAAGGCGGGCGATTCCAAATAAACAAAACAAACCACCCATCGAGTTTAGAAGTCTGTCATTGACAGAGCTGTGAGTTGCCATAATGAAGAAGGCACCCAAGTCGAAATTGAAGGCCGAGATCAAATCAAAAACAAAGACTAAGATTAATTTGAGGCCAGCGGCGGAAGCAATGGTGAGTCGATTAGTTAAACACGTACATTCAATGCTTTATATCCTACTAGTGAGTTATAGTGAGGAGCTTAATGAAGATAACGTTATAACCGAATCATTCATTCTCTAGGTCGAACTTGGATTACTCCTTTTTTTGAATAAGCTTGCAGTGGAAGCAAGAACCAAAGCTTTTGAAGATAAATCTCTAACTATAAGAGCTCACCATCTCCCGGCAGTCTCCAAGGTAGGGTGTGGGTGATCAATAGCTGCAAGCAACGAATAAGGGCGTTGAGACCTCTTGCGATGAATGGCCAACCCGTGTTGGCCACTCATCGCATCGCCTTTCTTACCCCTCTATTTTGTCTCCGGATTGCTGTGGAGATCATATTGTATCGTCAAGATTTGTCATATAATATGATCTCCCGATTGATGTGGAGATCATATTGTATCGTCATTCGTCATATAGGCCTACTATGTCCTCCATACAATATTAATGTGTAACCGTGTCTGAAAAAACATCTCATGTTGATTTTGTTTTCCTTCTGTTCATAGATGATACTGAAAAAATCAAGAGGATGAAGTGAACGCTGGCGATGGTCATAGCATTGCATTTGAACAGTTGAGGGACTCTTCCTTGAACTAAATGTAAATTGTACTTGGAATTCATGCATATTCATGCATATTTCATCTTTTAAATTCCCAAATATCCTCACAGTATGTTTTTAAGTGTGTATTTGTGTTGTGTAATAAGCCCTGTCTTGTTTAAATGGTGTTGATTTCTTATTTGTAATGTTTCATTTATATACCAGTTATGGCAACATTTTTTAGGATGGGTAATGAATAAAGTGGTTTTGCACGGTAGGAGTGACTTTCTTGACTCCTGATATCAAAATAAGTCAGTCAGCTCAAGATCAGTGGGGTATACTACGAACCTCACTGAACATACCCAGGCTTTCTTGGGAAGCCTCCGGGTTGTGTTGTCTTTCTGTGTGATATGTGTGTCCTCGCCATCCAGCTGTGGCAGAGTGTTCTCCGCCGACTGATAGGGGGGCTCGAGGGTCATCTTGACCCTCTTGAATGTGTGGTGTGTTGTGTTTGTTAGATTTTGGGCCCAGAGTTGACTATATTCGTAATGTAATGTGTCCGTTAGGTTATTTTTGCCCATCACTAACAAGGACGATAAAGTAGCGAATACCCTCTGATGAGAACCTGTATCTCTCATAAAGAATATTCTCAGGCAATGCCAAGGGATCGGATCTGTCCCAAAATACCCTCTGTCTCCGGAGAGACCCCTGTACGATACGGGCTCCGAGGTCTACGGGGAAACCCACAAATGATGACGTCATTGTCAACGGAGGGGCGAGGAAGCTGCGCTTATCTTAGCTGAAAACCTGCTCCCGACCATGGCCTCCAATTAACGTGAAATTGAGCGCACATGCACGAGCCCGTCTCTCCACCCAGTCTCCTCCCTCATTTAATATGCTAATTCGTATAAATAGGCCTGCAGTAGTGCGCTCGTTAGGAGAAAGGAGAACATGGAGAAAGGAAGAAAAAATAACTTTAGTGAATGCGAGGTGGAGGTGCTGATTTCGGAGGTAGAGGCCAGAAATACGATCTTGTTTGGCTCTCTTTCCTCCGGAATCAGCACCAAAAGCAAAAAACTGGCGTGGGAAAACGTTGCCAAGTCGGTCAATGAGGTTGGGGCGGAAAGCCGAACTGTGGCTGACATTAAAAAAAAGTGGTCGGACATCAAGGTGGACGTAAAAAGAAAGGTCTCTGCCCACCGGAGAAGCGTGGGTCAGAGCGCAGCGGGGCGGAGTCTGGGAGCTCGCCCTATTTGAGCAAAGGGTGGCAGCTGTGATTTGGGATCGGCTCTTTTTTGACCAAAAAATCATAATAGTCGCGGAACACCCGTTAATTTTGAATGCGACCATCTTCTAACGGCTAAGGCCAACACTGCCATTGTCAACCTATCGATTATTGCCACATTTTGCGCATGCTTTTATATTCTCATTTATTTGGATGCATGCTGACGATAGGTTGTATCCATACACCCAATGTGTCAATAATATGTAGGCCTACATAATTCGAAATTGGCCGACTGGTTCATTGATGGATTGATTTTAAGTAACAATGGCTTGTGCTTACTCCACTCAACATCACATAATAATATTGCAGTCAAGAATTTCACAACAAATGTGTGAAGAGAGATCATATGTCATGCGTGGTCCGGAAAATATGTAACGTTTAATAAACAAGCCATCACTGAAAATAATATTGCTGGGGCTTCGTTTTAATTCCAATATTGACAATTTAGTTTTATGGGTCTGTTTAAGTTTAGCCAACAGTGTCACATTATGCGTCTCGACAACAATAACGCATGATTGAAGCGCATTTAAGATCACGCATTCCGACGTTCAAATCCACTTTGAACTCGCCTCATATTGCAATATTAGGCCTACTTCATGACTCGTGATCGCGTAGGCTTAATGTTGTTGCGCTGCATTGCCTCTATGTGCCGCCAACTGACAAAATGCAGCAGAAATGTGCGTAAGCCAGGCATTTAGTTTGCGTGGAGAACCGCACTTTCTCACGTCAAGTCAGTCTTTGTACATCCGAACGTTTGCGTGAGAAGTTGCTTACGCAGCTTTTTTGTGCGTAAGCAAGCTTTGTACATGAGGCCCCTGCTGTTTATTGGTCAGAATCGTTCTTTCTGGCTCCTGTGTGATTGATCCGGTTTGAAGCGGTGACGGTTGGTTCTGGTCCGTTTCAGGCGGTCATCGAGGAGGTACTGGAGGAGAGCCCATACTACGAAGGGACAGGAGCCAGGTGACCATAGCCTAGGGTCAGAGAGGTCAAGGTCATCAACACATGTTCACTAGCCCTCCCCTCTGACCCTAGGGTCAAAGGTCAAGGTCATCAACACATGTTCACTAGCCCTCCCCTCTGACCCTAGGCTCAGAGAGGTCAAGGTCATCAACACATGTTCACTAGCCCTTCCCTCTGACCCTAGGCTCAGAGGTCAAGGTCATCAACACATGTTCACTAGCCCTCCCAAGAAGTTCACACCGCTCCGTTTAAAAGAGAACAAGCTCAATTTATAATTATTATTTGAATAATTACTATTATTAGTATTTTGATATGAAATGCAATCTATATTTTTTTTTTGGGAGGGGGGGAAATGTACTGATTCCTTTGATTAAATAAATACAATCAATTAGTTTTTTTTATTTGTTTGTCCATGCATTGTGTAACAGGCAATAAATGTCTTCTTTATGAATTGGGTGTGACTGTACGGATATTTGATGTATGACTATAATGTCATCGCCTTGTTTTTGTTTGTATAAAATATGTACAGATATAGATTTAATACATGTAAATGTTTGACTAATATATTGGAACACTGTTCAAATATACAATATAAGAATATTAAAGTAACAATATAATGTATTATTTTATTAATGTCATTTGAAACATTTAGTGTCATTTGGATTTCTGTACGTTTTGATAACTTCATCACTTTGACAATAAATATGTGAGCTGATTGATTTTATTATTTTTTATGCCGTTATAGCATTTCTATTTTGTGAATAAACAAACGCAACTATAAAGACTTTCATAGTTGCATAATTTGCCTAAATGTTGTAATTTGCATATTTAAGTTAAGTAAGTTGTGTTCTATTTTTTTATGTTCTATAATAGTAATTGTATCAATACAATAATTAATTAGTTAACTAGTTATGTTACACATTAGGCATTTATTTTTTTATTATTTATATTATTTTCATCAAAAGGAAATACACCATCATACGGTGTAATTTCATCAACTTCAATCAGCATACAATTCCTGGTAGTAACAGTATTCCTCTACTCCATATGGTTTTAAACCACACTCACACATCCACATAATATATACCATTTATTCCCACTCATCCACATATCGTTCACCTTTTAAACACACAAACCCAAACACACACCCACAGTTTGTAACCCAAACCCACCCACCCACTCCCACCCCCGCTCAACACACACACACACACACACACACACACACACACACACACACACACACACACACACACACACACACACACACACACACACACACACACACACACACACACACACACACACACACACACACACACACACACACACACACACACATCTATGGCGGCGCACACCTGCATGTAGTTCCGCTGATTATTCGCTGATTATTTCGCGGGTCTCGGTGCGGATCGCGCTGCGTCTCCATTGAGCCTCACTGTGCTGCTGCTGCTCGCGCTCCGTCAGCTGTTGGCTCCACCACAGGTTAGATTGAAAAAGACGCTGAGCCGTCTCCATTACACGGTTAATATTGACGTTATTTTAGTAGTTTAACCGAAACATGGTTAGAAACGTCCGGTTGAAGTTATAAAAGTAACTAATGATCCGTCTGGTCCTTTTGTTTTCCAGGTTGACCGTCGGGTTAATTAACGAACACTTTTTGAAGTAAAACGGCCCGCTACATCCGGACCTGCTGTGAGTAGGACACTTAGGCCTATTTATAATTTATCTTAATTGTTTTTTACTCTAGGCCTACTTGATAAGTTGAATAATAGTAGTTCTGGATGTATGTCGTCGTAAGCTGTTTTTAATTGAGTTAATTGATATTTTTCGCCGGGTGACGCGGCTGCAGATATTTATCAATGACTCCATGACGGAGTTGGCGGCGGAAGACGTAGGGGGGCGGGGCCATGACGTCACACAATGACTCCGCACTCGGTTACCGTCGTAGTTAGATGGGAAAAATTACTTATTTTAAGAACTTATTTGGATTTATTGGATTAATCACTAATTAAAACACACACACACACACACACGCCGTAAAACTAATCTCGTTGCTCTCCTTCACAGCGCAAGAAGAAGAAACAGATTCTGTGAGTATCACGATCGAACCACGAAGAAGAAACTGCGAACTGTAAGTCACAACATTTTCTTTTAATGCTGTGGGCTGACAGCGTTTAGTTTGAACCGGTTCTCAGGCCCTGCCCCACGTAGGCCCTGCCCCGCCCCACGTAGGCCCCGCCCCACGTAGGCCCCGCCCCACGTAGGCCCCGCCCCGCCCCCTCTCTGGCCCCGCCCCGCCCCCCTTCTCTCTGGCCTCTCTCTCTCTCTGGCCTCTCTCTCTCTCTGGCCTCTCTCTCTCTCTGGCCTCTCTCTCTCTCTGGCCTCTCTCTCTCTCTCTCTCTCTCTCTCTCTCTCTCTCTCTCTCTCTCTCTCTCTCTCTCTCTCTCTCTCTCTCTCTCTCTCTCTCTCTCTCTCTCTCTTCCCCCCCCCCCCCCGTTCTCATGCCTCTCATTCGTCCCTAGAAGATACTTTATCCGTCCACTTTCCTACTACATTCCTCATCATTGCATCACATCCCATGTGTGTTGTCCTACTGATAAGGGTGTGTGACTGACTGACCAGAGATGCATGCGAGGGTTCTGCGCTGTTTGAGGCCTTCAGTTGTGTAGACATTCCCCCTCAGGGGAACCTAGTGTTTAAGAGGCCGTCGTCACGTCAGTTACATGAACTGGAACGTCCTTCAGGATGGCGACAGGGACTCCTCAAGGAGACACACCAGGGGGCGAGATGTGAGGGCTGTCCCTCTCAGCAACTAGAACCCAACCTGGTTCCTGCACCTGAGAACCACGGAGCACGTTCCAACATTTCCCTCCGTACGCTTTGAAGCCCTAGCCCCCCCACCACTGGTCTCTCCATCAAACCCTCCACTGGTCTCTCCTCTCTCAAAGACCTACAAACCCAGCGCTGGTCTCTCTGTCAAACCCACCACTGGTCTCTCCGCTCTCAAGTACCTACAAACCCACCACTGGTCTCTTCTTAAAGACCTACAAACCCACCACTGGTTTCTCTTCTCTCAAAGACCTACAAACCCACCACTGGTTTCTCCTCTCAAAGACCTACAAACCCTCCACTGGTCTCTCGTCTCTGAGGGGTGATGGCCTCCGTCGCCCCCGGTCGATCGAAAGGGAGTCGGGTTCAGATTCCCAAATCTGGAGAGGCGGAGATAGGCGCCGCGAGGCGTCCAGTGCGGTAACGCAAACGACCCCGGAGAAGCTGGCGGGAGCCCCGGGAAGAGTTCTCTTTTCTTTGAAGGGCAGGGCGCAAAGACCTACAAACCCAGCACTGGTATCTCGTCTCTCAAAGACCTACAAACCCAGCACTGGTCTCTCCGTCAATCCCGCCACTGGTCTCGTCTCAAAGACCTACAAACCCAGCGCTGGTCTCTCTGTCAAAACCTCCGATGGTCTCTCCTCTCTCAAGGACCTAAAAACCCCACCACTGGTCTCTCAAAGACCTACAAAACCTCCACTGGTCTCTCCGTCAAACCCAGCACTGGTCTCTCCGTCAAACCCTCCACTGGTCTCTCAAAGACCTACAAACCCAGCGCTGGTCTCTCCGTCAAACCCTCCACTGGTCTCGTCTCTCAAAGACCTACAAAGCCACCGCTGGTCTCTGTCAAAACCTCCACTGGTCTCTCCTCTCTCAAAGACCTACAAACCCACCACTGGTCTCTCCTCTCTCAAAGACCTACAAACCCTCCACTGGTCTCTCTCATTTGGCTTTGTATTCCTTTGAGTATTGTCATTGTTTGTGTAAATACACAATCTAATAACTGAAAATAAAGAGGTGTGATCTTTAACCTGGTACTGGTCAATCTTTGCATGTCATGGGGTACTAAGTGTGAGGGGCAATCTTTGCATGGCATGGGGCACTACTTCATGTGAGGGGCAATATTTAACCTGGCATGGGGCACTAAGTGTGAGCGGGGCAATTGTTGACTTTGCACAGGGTATTAAGTGTGAGAGGGGTGATCTTTAACCTTGCATGTGGCACTAAGTGTGAGAGGGGCAATCGTTGCCCTGGCATGGGGCACTAAGTGTGAGGGGCAATCGTTGCCCTGGCATGGGGCACTAAGTGTGAGAGGGGCAATCTTTAACCTGGTACTGGGCACCACATGTGTGAGGGGAAATTGTTCTACTTCTACTTGGCTTGTATTACCTGAACATTTTAATTTTCAGCTATAGGAGGATGCTACTCTTCCTGAAACACCCTTGAGTGTCATTTGGTCGGATGTTTCTGATGACTCAAGTCTGTGGCCTAAATCAAAGAGGATAACAAAGTGGGTGTTCAATACAGCAAGAGCCTGGAGCGATCTAGCATCTGGATCTCAATTCAACCTTCTACACACTGGACAGGATGACTTGAGTGTCATGCAGCTTGGACTGTAGTGTGACTGAATCATGCAAACAATGGGAAGCGACAATGGCTACTTGGTACAATGGATGATGGACTAACGGCATTCCGAATGGACAGAATCGGATGAGAAACCAACCAACTAACTGAAGATGGAAGATGAAACATTCTGCAACGTTCTCTCAACATGATGGACTGCTGGCAAGCCCTCTGGATCTCCTGTACTCCTGCCCTGAGATCCAAGTATTTCTCGGGCTGAATCGGAAACCATCTTGGAAACATCCCAACTAGCGTCCCTGTCGAGCTGCAGTTGTGCTCTACTTCAGAAGAGGTGAAGAAAGCCTCACTGGGGCTTCAAGGTCTATGAAGAGGAACGTTGAAATGTGCACCATGATTCTCTCCTGTAAGAGCTGTTGTATTCTAGTCGCCGAGAGGGGGAGCCTCACAGCCTACCCTTTGGCGTTTCTCCTTGGAGTCCCTGTCACGGTCTTGACGGACGTTCCAGGTCATGTAACTGATGTTACGACAGCCTTTTGAAAACTTGGTTTCTCCTGAGGGGGAACCTCTACAGAACTGTAGGCGTCAGATGGCACAGTATCCCAGCATGCATCTCTGGTCACTCAGATCACACCCTGATCAGTAAGGCAACACTCATGCGATGTGCATGCGATGTTTTAGAGAGTAGTAAGGAAGTAGACAAAAGGCATGAGAACAGTTTGTTATTTTGTACTGTTGTCAGCCTTGTTTATGGGTGGGAATTATTTGCTAAATGGGGGGGATATGAAATGTATAGTCAATTATTTGTACATGAACCAACAGCAACAAACTACTAGATCTGCTCAAGGTAAGTCTGTTGGCTGTATTTTGCAACAAGACGACCAAAGCACCCCAAGATCTCCATCGTCGTTCCAGCTCAAGGTAAGGGGCTCCTGCGGGGGGGTTGGTAGTTAGATTCGAGACCGCGATGTGCACGGGTCTATAAAGATGCTGTCTGACTTCACAGGATCTCCTGGACCAGGGTGGACCAGAGGCTGAGGACCAGCAGGTGACCAGATCCCACTGGACCAGGTATGGGTCACCAGGGTGGATTATTATTATTATTATTATTATTATTATTATTATTATTATTATTATGTGGATGTGTCTAGTGCTTTTCTCGCACTTAATTATAATGTAGGGTAACTAGATCCCCCTAGACCAGGCATGGGGTACTAGGCTGGACCAGAGGGTATCCAGATCCCCCTGGACCAGGAATGGGGCACCAGGCTGGACCAGAGGGTATCCAGATCCCCCTGGACCAGGAATGGGGAACCAGGCTGGACCAGAGGGTATCCAGATCCCCCTGGACCAGGAATGGGGCACCAGGCTGGACCAGAGGGTATCCAGATCCCCCTGGACCAGGAATGGGGCACCAGGCTGGACCGGAGGCTGTGGACCAGAGGGTAACCATAACCAAACACTTGACACCTGGAGGTTCTTTTTAATTATTTCAAACGATCGTAGAGGGTCTTCATTCGTTTTTCATTCTGTGAATTTTAGCCAAAGCTGTGATTTGAAGTAATTAAGGTCACATCAGCTGCTACTACTATAGTTTATCCAGCGTACATCAAGGTGGACACTAAAACGTAACAGCTGGTCACACTTGGTAACGTAACATCACCCTTTTAATGTGTTTGTATTGTGAACAGATTAAGCTGACGACCCACCAGGAGCGAGACGAGGACTACGATGGGACTGCTCAAGTCTTTGGAAGGTTAATACCAACAGGTTTTTTTTACATCGTTTCACCACCAAAGCTATGCTGTTAAATTCACAGAATGTTTTACTATATTCCTGAATTACAAATTCCCAAGTGTGTGCATGTTTCATGTTGAAGTTTAAAATTTGATTTGATTCAGAATTATTTAAACAAGGTGTCCAAAGAATAATAAACTACTACCACTGTGTTTCTAGTGTAGAATTCTCAAAACAAAAGTATTTTCTTCAACACAAATTATATAAACTAAAAAAATTATGGAGGAGGAGCCACCTATCTGGAGGGAGACCCGGAATCTGGTTAGCCGCCTAGCTGGACATCGTTAGCCTCCTAGCATAATGGATATAGTTAGCTTCATAGCATAATGGATATCGTTAGCTTCATAGCATAATGGGTATTGTTAGCCTCATAGCATAATCAACATCGCTAGCCTCATAGAATTATCTATATCATTAGCCTCATAGTATAATTGATATTGTAGCATAATTGACATTGGTAGCCCCATAGTGTAATCAACATGGTAGCCTCATAGCGTAATCGACATGGGTAGCCTCATAGTGTAATCGACATTGGTAGCCTCATTGACATTGTTGGCCTATGGCTAGCAACATAGATTATGCTACGAGGCTAACGATTTGTGTTTTTCCTCTTGCAACATTTCAGTGACCCACTGACGGCGCCTCGTCGGAGCTGGACGGTGGAGACTTCAGATGCAACTTCTACCTCGCAGGACGTGACTTAAGTCACGGGTTGTCAAGGGTTCCTTGTTTCTCAAGGGTTCCTTCTCAGGTTCCTCATGGTTCAGTGTTAGGGACAGAGTTAGGGTCAGATGGTCTCACGATGAACCATTGTTTTTTTTTAATCACATCCCAGAATTGTTTCACTGTGTGCACAGATGTTGAAATGTATACTGATGTTTTATGATATAAAATCATTTAAAATGACCTGGTTGTGTGGCTTGTTGTATGGTAATTTTTATTATACACATGCATGTTACCCTAATGAGGTAAGGTTACCTCTCCCCTCCCCTATATCCTAACCTCCCCCCTCCCATATCCTCTCCCAACCTCCCTCCCCTATGAGGTGCCCTTGAGCAAGGCACCTGAAACCCCCACCTGCTCCCCGGGCGCTGCACTGCGGCTGCCCACTGCTCCGGGTGTGTTCACCGGCTCCCGGATGGGTCAAAAGCAGAGAAAGAATTTCCCCCAAAAAGGGACAATAAAGGGTAACTTAACTTAACTATACCCTAACCTCCCCCTCTATACCCTGACCTCTGTCCTCCCCCCCCCCCATACACCCTTACCTCCCCCCCTCCTTTACTCATACCTCCCCCCCCCCCCCTCCTCTAACCCTAACCTCTCCCCTATACCCTAACCGCCCACCTCCCTTACCCTAATCCTCACCCTTATTCCTAACCTTAACCATAGCAGCGAATATCAAGCCAGTAAAAGCACGTATGATGATATTAGCTAACTAGACAATCAGATGGACAGTGGCTATACAGTATAGCTAGTCTAGCTTTCCAACCCAATTTTGTGTAGCCCACCTTCGTGAAATGTGTGAAACAGGAAAAGGTCCTGCCACACTTGCCTGACAACTGGAATGGGGTATTTTTTGGGATTACTGTTTAACTACTGTGTTCACCTGGCTATGAACTGAGACTTGATAAATCATATCAATATATAACATTTCTTGCCTTTTCTCTCTATAGTGTAACACTATATAGTACCATTGATACACTTAATACTCACCATCATGAAACGTATAGCAATACTAACCCACTCTATCTCTCTCTTCCCCCTTACCTCACTTGTGAGGTAAACCATTACCATCATAGCGTCATTAGCCATCCTTGTATTTGGCCCTCATCGCACCTGAAGTCCCATCCCTATGACTGCCCTACCATCGTCTGTTGCTGTCCCCTTGACCGGATTCCTGGCCTGCGCTGCCTAGCGATCCACTACTGCCCTATGACAATTCATCCCTACACTAGACTATTTGAACTTTCTGACACTAAATGGGATTCATGCATTATCATACTGGTAAGGTAACCATCCCACCTCTTTGTAACATACACCCCAGGTGGCTCTAAACACCATGTTCTATTCTCTACACCTAACTAACCTATTCATTTATCATGTATACAAACCTCACTGCCCTGTAACTGACCCTAGGCAGATGGGTCAGGCCCTCGGGTCGTGGATCTGCTCAAGACAATACTTTCTTAACAGTATAATTGGAACCATGAATAAGTCGTTCAAGTAACAATATTGAAATACTAACATTGTTGGGTAAGACAGAATTTGGTTTTATTCTGAATCCAGTGAAACAGATTGGTGGTTTTAGCTGATATAAAAACTTTCAGGTGTTTATTTATGTTTAAGTATTTGGCAGACGCTTTTATCCAAAGCGACATACATTAAAAAATACATATAAAACAATCACTCTAAACATAATTTAAGGGAAGAATGTAATACAAAATATCAATACAAAGTGTCAAGACAGAATAAACTCTGCTGCTGCAGCAACAGAGATACAGTCTATAAGTCCCTAAGATATCTAATGTATTCATACATTGTTTATGTAGGATATTCGTATATGTATATATAACCTAATCATATTGTTTCTTCTACTTAAAAATAGCTGACCGTTTTTTTCCCCTTCTCGGGGATTATATTCCCAGTTTTGATCTCGGACGTCTGGTCACTTAAAGCATATAAGAATATTCTATTACTGTTAAGCCAACTATGAATAATAAAACACGCCAAAACATGTCCTTTATCATAGCTACACGTATGACAAAAAAACGCGTGAAAATCAGTGGTATTCAGTGAGGTAAGATTAATTAAATGAGCTAACAGTTCATTGCTCCTGCCAAATGAATTACACTGATAAAAATAATATATAAAAAATAAATATAATAATAATTTAAAAAAATTAGAAATAAAAAATAAATAAATAAAAATTGACCTGCGCACATGTTTTTTTTTTGGACCTGCGCGCGCATGTTTTTTTTTGGACCTGCGTGCATGAAAAAACATGCACATGCCCCCCTTCAATCGGGAGATTGAAATCGTCCCGCTTACATTTTCGTCTCGTTTTTATTCGTTAACGAAAGTGTCAAAAGATTTTGTCGTAGTTTTTGTCATCCTAAATTGATTTTTATTTAGTTTGAGTCTCGTTTTCGTCAGATTGTAGGACACCCCCCACCCCCAATGTTTTCTCAATGGATCTCCACGAATCACACAAGTGGCCAAAAAAACTGTGAATTTTGCCGAAAGGTGACTAGTTTGCATGCCTGAGGGAAATGGGACTAGACCTACTGCTGTACATTTTATTGTTCAACTTCATGGAGTTTGCCAAAAGCAACGGTCCAAACAATGTTCACCACCAATGTAAGTAATTTTAATTTAAAAAGGTGTAATAATTTGGCAGACTGTTTTATATAATATACAAGTACTGTGCATGTGCTGTGGTATTTTGACATTCAGCTGACAAATTGTCCAGATATTATCGGGTTTCACTCACACTAACTTATCGACAGAAACAAGAACAAACATTTTCCATATTTTAAGGGGTTGTATATACCTCATAAAATGTGATTATATAATATAATAACAAGTTAATTGTTGGCTGAATATCAGGATGTACTCGAGCTGATACGTTGTCTCTTCAATGCAATTCAAAAAGTATTACCTCACAGCTGAATGACTGAATTCAGTCATAAAGAATCGCAGACCCACAAATACTTGACTCAATCAGCTGTCTTCCCTCCAGTGACAAATGACTCGGTGGTGACTAGATCTTGTCAGGCCGCTTATGTCACCCGCTCGACCAATAACGGCTGTTTGTTATGTAAGCCCCGCCTCTTCCTCTACCTTGAGCTGGGTGGGATGAGACAGAGAGGGCTGTGCCTGTCTTCTTGTCCTCGTACATACTATGGCGTGCGCTCACCACACACACAGCTGCTTAAGTAAGTTGTATTGCACTGCTGAAAACCAGAAAATTAACATTACAACATTGGGCCCTCTTGACTATATTTTACTAGATGTTAGAGGTTACTACATTGATGACTGCATGTAGTTTTACCAACAAACCACATTTCTCCAACTGGGACGGTTTGAATCTAAACAATGTGTCTGTGTCAGGATGTCTGGAGGACTGTGACTACTGCTTCAGCAGACATTTCTGCACACTGTCGTTCCGGCCTCTTCCTGTTCCATGGCAGATGTGAAAACAGCTGTCCGGACGGTCTGACAGCAAATAATGTGTTGCGAGAATGCACAGCTGGCATGACCAGTATTTGGACATTCCCTATCAAATTAAACATCATGCAGATAAAACAGATTAAGCATTTGTTTCTTCTGTCTCAAAGTATCCTAGCTGTATCTAATGGGATTTGTTATGGAGATAAAGGTGATTTTTTAATTTCAGAGCTGGATACCTCAATGCTGTCCAAACCATAGTCAATCTTATAGGGAATGTGCCTCTTATACCAAAAGATTGAGACCTGATTCTTCTGTCCCATGTTAACCTCTATAAATAATCTATTGCAATATTATGTTTGATTAAGTATTGCTTTTCTTATTTGAATTCACATTGCCTTACTTGTATATACAGGTGCCCAATAGAGGGTATTTTCAAGCCAAAGTCCCATGATTCTTCGCTTCCTGGACCACATCTCCATGACTTCATTTAGATGCCCCGCATTCATCTCCATACACCTAGGTGTCACGTATCAAAATGGCTATGTTAAGGTATGGTTTTGGGTTGGTAAATTGATAGTGAGCAGTGTCTCGAGACACTTATTCAGGTCTATCACTCACTTGTCGGAGTATTTCATGTGCATGTGATGTGTGGAATTTCCAACTTTATCAGTATGTTATTCTTCAAATGAGCAACATCAAATGCATTGATCAGATTGGTACTATGCTTCTGGTGAATATATTTTGAATCTCGAAATAATTAAAGTCACAACTGGAACAGTCGAAATAGCCTATTCAAATATACTCCTATCATCATACAGCATTCATGCTTCTCTATCCAAAATTATACCAACTCATATAAGCAGTCGATACTGGCTATGAAACGTTGGCTGAAACGTAGGCATGTTTATAATAGTTCAATAAAATCAGTGTGGTCACCTGTTGCCTTCGCATTCTTGTTGGAGGAATGGAGGACTGCAGTACACATCCAGAGGAAAGTTACATGTATCAGACTGCAGTATGTGTTTATTGTATTTCTTTCCAGGCACATCCAGGTAGGCTAAACCGTGAGGACCACGGTATGGACTGGACTTTAGGGGTGTGTTCCAGACGGGAGCGACAAACGCACTTCGCCGGTTTCTTTTAAAATATATCTACTATTATAAATCAGTACAATACATTTAAACGTGGCTGCGTAACAACCCATGTCCGTTTTCTTACGGAAAAATCTATAAACTTCCCAGGTGGCCAGGTGAGTTGTTCGTTGTTTTTAGAAAAAGTTAAGTAGCTTAGCCAGTTAGCCACGTAGAATCCACCACCCGACTCCAGTAATCTAATACTTCTAACGACCATTAACGATGACCGATTGCTGGCTGGGTCGCACATAGTAGTGTTTGGGCCTATAGCCAACTTGACGTTCACGCTGTAGTACAATTGTTATTTAGTATATGTCGTTTACAATGGTACGTGTATGTTGACACACTGTTGCTAGCTTGGAGCTAGTTGGGTGGGCGTGTCAGAAGAAGGGCCAAAATAAACCATCTGCAGCCTGCAGGACTACAAGTCACGCCCTCTGTTCACGCTACGCTCCACTCTTGCAGTCCTCAGACAAACCCTCTGCCGCCTCGTTTGGATACCGTTGTCTGTTATATAAACCACATTAGTCAAACTACCTTGTTTTGGAAACGGCTTGGTACTATGTTTATCCTCTCAATGGTTTGTTCGCACGAGTATGTTAATAGAACATCATCTGGCAATAACATGAGTTCCCCCCTCCGTCATATTACTTGCACCCTCCCAAGTAACCTTAAACCTGTAAACATAAACAGTGGCAAAGATATTCTCAGCCACTGCATGTTCTGTAACCTGTGCTTTGAGTAACATGCTATGTTTTACCAGATCTGTATACACAACTTATGTTGTGATATAAAGTTGTTAATTTACATTAACAGAAACATTATACATCCAATGACCTTTTAATCACAACAAACCCAACGCTCTTATATATCCTCTTCAGAATGGCAGACTCTGCGGACGTGGACTACACGCCAAACGCCCCGGCCCCCTCTAAGATGGCGGAGGGTGGAGGGCCCCCACACGCCATGGCCTCCATCCCAGAGTGTGCCATCTGCCTGCAGAGCTGCGTACACCCCGTGTGCCTCCCGTGCCGCCACGTCTTCTGCTTCCTGTGCATGAAGGGAGCCTCATGGCAGAGCAAGTGCTGCGCCCTCTGTCGACAGGAAGTGCCCGAGGACTTCCTGGAGAGGCCCAAGCTGCTCTCCCCGGAGGAGCTGCGGGCGGCGGCGGCGGGGGGGTCCCGGGCCGGCGGGGGAGACCACGCCTGGTACTACGAGGGCCGCGGGGGCTGGTGGCAGTACGACGAGCGGACCAGTGGCGAGCTGGAGGACGCCTTCGCCAAGGGCACGACCAGCGCGGAGATGCTGATCGCGGGCACCCTGTACGTGGCCGACCTGGAGAACATGGTCCAGTACCGGCGGAACCAGCCCGCCCGGCGCCGCCGCATGAAGCGGGACGCCGTGGGGGTCCCCAAGAAAGGGGTGGCAGGGCTGAGGCTGGAGCCCGAGGTCGACGCCGCCCCCGTCGTCGGCCCGCCTCTCCCGGTGGCGGTGCCCACCGCGGCGGCACCCGAGCGCATCAACTCGGCGGACGGCGCGGACGCAGACGGTACCGCAGACCAGGCGCAGTCTCCTTCCGGTGTCGGGGCGCTGGTCTCCGTCCTCCCGCTCAGGCCACCCACAATCCTCGGCGGGCATGTGGCCAGGCCTCCCTCGCCCCCGCCGTCACCGTCCCTGGAAGAGTCCCTCTCCCAGCTGGGGCTCAGCCAGGCGGGTGAGGGAGGCGGGGCAGCGATGGACAGAGGCCAGTCGTATGAGTTTGGGTCTGGCAGCAGTGAGAGCGAGGAGGATGAGCCAGGGCGTGCCGCCCCCGTGCCGCCGCGGCAGAGGGGCATTCTGTTGGCGCGGCAACTCAGAGAGACGCGGCCAGACAGAACGCCGCCAGGAGGCGGGCCCGGCGGCTTGACCCGGGGGGGCCGAGCCCACACCCCCGACGGACAGTGCACCGGGTCCCGGGTGTGAGCGGGATCAGAAGAATCGTTACTGTGATTTAGGAACCAGTCACTGCTCGTATGGTTCAGTTGATTCAGATCAGTGAACATTGTCGATCAAAGGCAATTTTCATGTTGTTCTTTGAGAAGTCAGCCAACACTTTGCTTTGTAACCTGCAGCCTTACACCTGCTGTATTTCTTTACTGCTGATCGAGAACAAAAACCTGTTATCTATTTCTCACTGAATTCATAGCAGATTGCTGTGAAACCAAGGAAAATAATTTGCACCTACTTTTTCTCCAGTGCTTTAAGGAAGTGGCTTAATGTAGCTTGATACCATTGTAAGATAATTCGTAATTTTCGATAATTTTTTCATGATGATTTTGTTAACCACTTAAATTGTGAATTGTAGCACTTTATATGCAACAGGTTAAGAGCTAATAACTGCCGTAGGATTTTCTTTAGTTACATTGACCGGGAACCATCCCCCAATTAACGTGTGTGTGTGTGTGTGTGTGCTTGAATCTGATTATATTGGCCCTATTTAAATTGCAAAGCAACGGCTGTTATATTAATATCCCGGTTGTGTTGTGAGCGGGGATGGGTGATGAAACGTTACTGGCACCGCCACTGGAAAGTATCCGGCCACATTTAGAATGTTCCATTTGGATTTCTCTTCCTCACCCACAACATTTGTACTCTATCAAAATACTATCAAAACAGGGGGATTTACATGTACCACACGTACTTGCGGCATTGGATCAGTAGCAACTCTTGGAGAAACCCATTTTCCGACCAACAGGATGGAGTCGCCTAACTAATAGATTAGATTCATCAATCCTTCGGTTGATTTCTGGCAAATAAAGTATTGAATCCAAATGCTGTTGATTAAGCTTAATTCCTACTTCATCCAATATTGGGTGTGAAATTACTTTAAGATGCATTTGTGTGATCTTGGCTATCATTTTTTTTAATTATAAGTGTCTCCACAAAGTAGTACTGCTAACCCATAAATGTTGTTTTGTGTCATGACATTGGTTAATTAAATAGGCTTATATGGGGTCTGCCCATAGGATGGCGCTATTGTATCAACATTTTCGTCAGTCTGCAAAGAGAAAATATAGGATTTTATAGGATTGGGAAAAGTACATGTAAACAGTAGTTTACATTAAATAATTTGAAGTAGTTTGATAGAGGTATCACTTATTGACCGGCTGATGCAATTGTATTGTGAGTAATGATTAAGAAAAACCCACAATAACTTGATAATAATTAATGCTTTCTTAGATAGATTCTTGTTTTTCTCCAAAGCTGTCCTTTTTATCTCTCAGCTGAAATGTGGATTAAGCAAAATTGGATTTATCAACCCAGAATATGAACATCTGTCTGAATTAAATACCTGTGTCTGTTTAATACTATTTCTTATTTTTTTCTTATATTTACAGTTTAATCAGGATAATAGTATTGTATTGCATTTTAAATGATGTACTTATTATGTGAGGTAAAGGCCAGGGTAAAAACCTACACATTTGCCTTATGTTAATAAGAAAGCTGTAGTAGATGTAGTCTGCATGGCTGACCAACAAGATTATACCAACACTGCACTATTCATCCCCTGCCTACTGTAGACTAGTGTTAGCGGAGCAGTAGAATAGCGCCCTTCATTCACTGCTTTCCTTGAATTAGTCGGTTTGCTGTTTATCTGTGTTTATTTGTTGTTTGATCTAAACCCTATTTAGCCAGGGAAGGCTTGCTTCTCCATTCACATGAGAGCTATACTTCAGTTCCCAAATACTTCTCCCTCCATACCCAGTGGAAGAAATCAAAATGCCTGTAGTTTCAATAATGATTATAGGCCGGTTATGATTGGCCATTTTCGCTGACTGATTACGGCTTTGTTTTGAATGTTTTGTCAGATAAAGTACTATATTTTCAGAGATAATAAAGACAGAACCAAATCTACTTAGTAAGATGTTAAATGGTTACATATGACCAGGTACTACAAACCTAATAACAAGGCTGCCTCAATAATTGTATGTATCTGGATCAATACATTATATTGATAATACATTTTAGATGGTTTATGTTTAAGTCTGCACAAACATACATTTTTGCTAAAAAATTCAATAATCACTGATGGATCCATTAAATCCCTCTATGCTTTCTTCGAACATGACCATGAACTGTCCATGTGACTATCTGAGACACAACTAAACTGGGTGCCAAGGGTAGAGTATTTCCAGTTATCAGAAGGTTACCATTCTCTTTTGTTATACTTTATGTACTTTTTAATGAGTAGTTGTCAAGTGCACACACTAAGACATACCGTTCCTTTCACCTGCAGCAGGTCGTCTTACAAGTGACTCACCATGACGCCCCTACTTAACCCCTGGTCTCTGGAGGCTTTGCTGCCGGGCATATTTTGGGAGCCCCTTGCAGGACAGTGTGTGTGTGTGTGTGTGTGTGTGTGTGTGTGTGTGTGTGAGAGAGGAAGGTGAGACAGTAAGAGTGGGAGGCAGCAGGAGAAGGTCAGAGCATTATTGAAGGGGAGCTAGCTGGGGGGGCACTGTCTTAGACAAACAAACAGAAACATCACGTGAGACATAAGGAGAACAAGAAGAACAAGTCACATGTGGCGGATACCATTACAGTGGAGGTGTCGAAAAATGTGAAGGACAAGGGTGGAAAGGTGTGTGTGTGTCGTGTCCACACACTAAAGAGGGGGACAGGATGGTCTCGTGGTTAGGATGGTCATGAGGCAGTTTGGCAAAATATCCCCCTTGGCAAAATATCCCCCCTTGGCAAAATATCAAAATTCATTCACTGTGTTGCTTTGGGTGGCAGCCTGGGCTAACTAGTAAAGTAATGTAAAACCAACAACAGCGTTGGAAAAAAACTGGGAAGGTGGAAGAAACACACTGTTGTGTTGATCTCTTGCCCTTTATCTCAGTTGGGTATGGTGTACGATAGGTCTGAACAACAGGCACCCAAGCAGCCTGGAAACAACCCATAATATACACATTAGCTGCTTTCAGACATACAGTAGGTGTAAGTCCTGATATTCTCCTGATATTCTCTTGATGGGCCGTATGTCTGAACAACATATCCTTGTTGTTGTGCAGACATATACTCTAGTTGACATATACTCTAGTTGACCTTCTGATCCAGTCATATCCCAGTCAAATTCCATGCGCAGTGTTCCTTTTCACACCCAGAAAATACACACAAACACACACTCCGTTCCCCTCCTCCTGAAATAGCCTGAGCCATGCATCTCATCAGCCCTTGTTGCCAGGGGTGTTTTTGTGTTAATTACTTTAGACTGTTGTGCTTTTGTGCTTTTGTCTGTCGCCGTTGAATATGTGTGTGTGTGTGTGTGTGTGTGTGTGTGTGTGTGTGTGTGTGTGTGTGTGTGTGTGTGTGTGTGTGTGTGTGTGTGTGTGTGTGTGTGTGTGTGTGTGTGTGTGTGTGTGTGTCTGTCTGTCTTACTGTGTATTACATATATATATGTGCACTCATAAATATACTATTAAATATTATACTACAATATTCAATAATATTCTGTTTCATGGCAGTATGCCTAATTCTAGAATTAACTCAATCATGTAGGCCTACAAATGGGCAATGTATATATAAATATATTCATAGTTATGCTCTGGCCGCGTGTATTGCAATTAGATCCCACACCTTATTAAAAGACCATTACCGCCTATAATAAAAAACAGTTGTCAAATAGCCGTTAAGAGTTATATTTCAGATCTGAGCTCATGGCGTCTGTACATTTACACATCTCGGCGTGCGTTTACAGCATTACGAAGGACATTCACAGACGGCGTGGCTCACTAGCAGTGAGCCACGCCACAGAGTGGGAGCCAGCTATGACCTCATGCTACTGTAACAATCATCAGCCTAACACCATTAATGCCTATCATGTGACGGCCATAGCTAAGTCTGCCACTACCGAGTAGCCTACTGAACCGTTGACACTTGAGCGGTGCTGGGAGGACCACTCAGCGCCACACCGGTTCATTGTTGGCTCCACCTGACAATTGCTGGATTATCGTGTCCCGCCTAACGCTCAGAAGACTCTTGTTGTTTATAGTTGTATAGAAATATGGAAAATTGTTATACAGAACGTTCTATGGTGAAATTGCAAAACAAGACCACAGTGTGATTTGTGAACATTTAATTGGATTTGCTTTACATGTTTTACATAATATGATCCATTTATAGACCTACAAGCAATTTTAAGTCACACCAATTGGCTAAGAATAGTGTTGTTTTTCCCCCATGCATTTACAGAACCACCACCATTATTGCACATGGGCCATCTCTGAACTTTAAATTATTATTTTTTTTTTTAATTATTTTTTTTAAGGTTTTATCCTTTTTATTGAAGAGTAAGGCAGCAAGGTATGGGAGATAGAGGGGAAGACATGCAGCAAAGGACCAAGGGCAGGAATTGAACCCTGGTCACTGCGATGGACTAGGCCATCTCTGAACTTGTCAAACCAAAGTGAAGCCTATATGCTAATTCTGTGCCTGCACATGGAAATACAATCTTGTGAATTGCATATGTCCCCTCTTAAAGATAAGGTTTACAATATGTAGGCCTATGCATCATCAATTCAAAAATATGAAACTTGAACTCATTATTGGGAAATTCCATCATTATGAAATTCCAAAATATATTAGTAACTCAAAACACAACAAATCCACATTTTATCCACATTCATCATCATAACAATGACCTGAATCATAAATGGAAATGCATCAATTATCCAGTATCAAGGATTCGTTCTCTCAGCCTCAGACTGTGCCTTCATGGTGAACTGGAGGCCGGTTCCACAACATAGGCAGTGCGGGCTGTCACATACTTGTCATCCCCGTCAGCTTTTGGTCTTGTTACATACCCACCCTGTCATCCCCCCCCCCCCCCGCAGAGTGGAGATGCTTGGGGATGACACATCTGTCTCTCCGTGACCCCCTGCTGCTAGCCGGCTGCAGCAGAGAACCCACAGCCTAAACCTCCTCTGGCACATGGTGAGCGGTGCTGGGATCTCGATATAGTTCTTCGTCAACAATGTGTGGGATGATTTGTGCGACCGTTTTGGTTTCAGTAGCAGCACCCTGGTTCGGTTGCACGTAACTTTGAAAAATAGGGCATTTATCAAAGTTAAAATTAGGGCAAGTAAAAAGTCGGAGAGATACCGTTTTTGAATGTTTGTTGCGCTTGTTGTGCATGAAGCTAAATTATGCAATATATATTCACTGCTATTAAGTGGTTCCGCTAAAAGTCACATTTGCTGGGAAACACCGACACCATCACACAAGAACACCGCGCTCTTGTTTTGAAAGCCCTGGCCCGCGGGTCCCCTTTCAAAGGGATGGTTCTGGGCCCCCATTCTCTATAAATGGAGATGGCTGACATTCTTCTGCACAGCTTCTCTCCATTGTGCTTGATGGGTCCACCTCTTAAACTTGGTCCCATCAGAGTCTATAATCATCATCATCGCCGTCATCATCATCATCGGTCCATTGATAATGGCCTTCTCAATGAGGGGTGAGCTACGGTCTCACTGACAGATAGGCTCAAGGCCCAAGATAGAAGTCTGGCTCTGTGGTAGTCCGGACTTACTGTATGGAGGATCCAAAGTAATGACAATGTCAATAAATGTTGTATAGTCATGTTTCAAAGCGTGCTTTGCCCCGGATGAGGTAGAGACACCGGTTACCCCATCAACAGTGCAGATGCAATGGAAGACATCTTATAATATATCTTACTGGCCAAATTACAAATCCTCACATTCAACATGGTGGAAATCAATTAATGCTTGGCATTACAGATCCTCGTAAAAAGCCAAGCGGGAAAGGTAGATGCTGATACCCTTAAATGTACAATATATCGTAAGAATACATTGAGGAAACTTTACTAATAGAAAAAAATGGGCTTCATTTTAATGGCGGCTGCCTATTGCAACTTCTAAACAGAACTCTGAGACTGGGATCAAGTGGTCAGCAGAGCGGGGGAGGGGGAGGGGGGGGACGACGACTTCCTTTTAAAATAAACAGCAATGCAAACACTTTAGAGCTTGAAAGCCATCTGAGATAAACATGGAGCTGTAGAGGCAAGGTTCAACTTTAACAGGGGTGGGGAGATGGCGGTGCTCATGCCCACTGACCCCCCCCCCCCCCCCCCCCCCCCCCCCCTGTGGTCAACAGCTCAGGTTGAAGACTTTGAATTCCCCATCTGCTTAACCTATGCTGCAGAATCGGGGTGGTCCTGGTGGTCCATTCAAACATACACACATAAGTGACAGTAAAATCTATTTTGAGGCTGGTACTGAAAGGACTGACACACATGCACACATACAGACACACACACACACACACTTAACATATATATATATATATATATATATATATATATACATAGGACTTTCATCCTAAGCCGTACCCCAATGATTGAGAGCTTGAACAGGCCTGGGGGACAGGAGGAGACGTGGGTGAGGGGGGGAGGGGATGAGTTGAGGAGAAAGGAAAGAGGGGAGGTGGGGATGAAAACAAGGGTGAGGGAGAGGCGGGCATGTGGACAGGACAGGTGTGTAGCGATAAGAGAGGAACAGCCGGGGGGGGACGAGGGAGCGTGAGATTCCCACCTGCCTTCGGACCACCGGCCGGAACCGCTGTTGTCACCTCCGCCACTCGGGGCTTATTCAGTTAAACGCCACCTCCGTAAACACACCGCCGGTGGCCGTGTTGTCTAGCGTGTGGTCCACAGACTGGCCCCCGGGTCCGGGGAATCTGCCTGGTAACCCATGTGCTTGACAGACAGGGCAGTCTCTCCATAACAACACGAGATCAAACCGCAGTGACGGCATCGAATGTGTGTAGTGTCCCGGTAAACATTCAGGGACGGAAAGCCAAAGTTCACCTACTGCAGATATTAACACCAATGGTCTCAAGCAGTTTTATTTTAAGAACACTTACTATTAAGCCCATGCAGATGAAAAAAGTGTGCTGAAACGGTTGATAGTTATGAGACAGTAATCAGATTGATAGATAGATAGATTGATACCTTATTCATCCCATAGGGAAATTTTTGGCATCCAGTAGCATATACATACATACACACACACACACACACATACACACACACATATCTCACACACTCAGGTACATACAATAAAATTAAGGGGTAGGGAGTACAGAGAATGTGGAGTGTTAAGAGAATTAAAACAGAAAAGTGAAAAGTAAACAGTGAAAGCACAGTATTGTCTGTTGTTAAACATCAGGGAATATATATATATATATATATATATATATATATATATATATATAATATAGATATAAATATATAATACGGTGAGAGTATGAACATGATATGAACATGAATTGCTTGACTTATATTACAGAATTATATACTTTAATTATATACTTTTAATCTAATTGTTAAGTTAGATTAAAAGCCAGCAGGGTTTATGACCACAGTCAAGATAGGGGGGCTAATGTCAACTGTAGCGATTGAGAGAGAGAGGGACTCATGCTGAGAAGTTCAATACCTTCTCTTCTGTGATGAGAAGGTGGTTAAGAAGTATTGCATTATCTTTATGAGAATCCATGCTGCTTTATTAGCCACGGAAATTGAACCATACTCATCAGACTTTTAATCTACATTGGACTTTGAGTAAAGAAACGTCAAAGCGACCCCTGTATCACAGCGACCTACCATCACGGTACATGGCTAGGCAGATACATACCACGTGGGGGGCAGGCTACACTATTTCTCATCTGTAGACAGACGCGGCCACATTCAAACCATAATTCAGGACGAAAGGTCAACGTGTCACAAACACAACGATCAAAGCTGTGATCAAGGCGGTTGGACATACAAAAAAGACATTCAACCGGCCAGCCAATGACAGGTCGGTCATCTTCACTGACAGCTTCGACATTGCAGAGAAAAGGCTGTAAATATAAATTTCCCTATTTGCTATTTTCACCTTGCCATTGAGTAATGTGATATATACCAGCTTCATGTTTCTTATGGATCAATTTAAGCCGGTTAAACCGCATATGCTGCTTTAACATATATGTCCAGGTTCAATCCTGGGTTTTTGGGGCCCACGAGAAATTTGTCTTTTGTCTCATTATAAGCATACAATTCGTCGTACCATACAATCTTATACACAGGCCTTGTGTGAATGAAGGCTTATGAGATGGCACCCCAAAGGTACACAATCCTTTATGTGTAATAATGTTAACATGCACCTTTTCTATCTAGCTTGACCCATTGTCTGTTGTGCTCCATTGTATGTCCACATACAATGTCCACAATTATGACTGTGTTTATATTTTACCAGATGGAAGACCTTTGTGTGTATATGTTTGTGTGCTTGTGTGTGTGTGTGTGTGTGTGTGCGTTTCTATGCAGGGGGCACTGTCTTGACAGAGGAAGTGCACAATAACTCACTTTCCTGGTCCCTAGTGTGGTGGATGTGGGCGATGACTCAGTGATGTCACCGGGAGCCATGGTTACCGCCTGGCTGTCTTGGTGTGCCTGCTTCTTTCTTCACTGTTTCTATTTAGCACCTCTCTCTCTTCTCTCTGTCTTTCTCTGCCAATGGCTCTC